>NC_081841.1:183941640-184288306 GCF_963259705.1 Myotis daubentonii
ACCTACCTAATAATATGAAATTTAGATCAAGACAGCTATTACCTCTGTCTATGTAGCAATCAGTAAAGACTAATTGAGTTTGAGTAAATAGCTAGAGAGTGCTCTAGTAATTTCTGTGTTTCAACGTTGTTTCCATTACACTACTGTGGGCTTGTTAGAAGACAGGCCTCTTCTAATTTCTTGAAGAAGCAGATAAAGCAAGGCTAGATTAAGTTTTACTGCTCAGTGTTGAACACCGAGAGCATTCCTATAGAACTGAATGTGCCATCTAATTATTAGGGAAGCAGATGATGTCAGGCCCAATCTCTTTGTACTGTCGGGGCCCTGGGAAGGTTGTCCCAAGATATTCCACAAAGGTATGGACTATTTTTAGCTAAAATCACCTGAGAAGCAGGGGGAGCAGGAAGAGCTCTATGACTCTTCTGTTCTAAAAGCAGAAATAAATCACCTCCCAGCTCCCAGCTCCTGGACTGAGAGACAACCATATCACAAGACATGAAATCCAGAATAAAAAAAGTGAGTATAAACAAACCTTGTAACACCTTTAGTAATTTACTATCCGAGCCCAACTTTGTGGAGATTCCTCACTAATGAGCACCTAAACCTTGCTTAGATTCCTTTCTAATGAGCACTAGCTTTCTTTGTCCTGCCAATTTCTCACAAATGTATTGTTTCTTTGTCTAGAAACTACTAAAAGGTGCATAATTTGAACATTTTTGAGCTGCATTTTATGATCTGGGTATTATATTTTGATTCTCTCCTACACCTGTATTAAAATTTGGTTTTCACCCAGCCAGTGTTGCTCAGTGGTTGAGCCTCAACCCATGAACCAGGAGGTCATGGTTTGACTGCAGGTCAGAGCATAGACCCAGGTTACAGGTTCCATCCCCAGTAGGGGGCATGCATGAGGCAGCGAATCAATGCTTCTCTCTCATCATTGATGTTTCTCTCTCTCTCTTTCCTCTCTCTGAAATGAATAAAAAACAATAAAAGCAAACAACAAAACTTGATTTTTCTCTGTTAATCTTTCTCTGTCATTTTAATAATTCTAACATCCAGAGGAACTTAATGGCAAAGGGGAAAGTTTTCCCATCCCTGACAGTACCACAGAAAGACTTGACTGGGCCTGACCTTGACCCAGCCTGACCATGAGTTGCTCTACTTAGTAACACGAGTCAGTCTATAAATATTTATGGAGCATCAACAATGTATGAGGCACTGGGGAGGGGTTAGCAGTAAAAAAAAAAAAAGTAAGTTAAATTTTAGCTTGCATGAAACTAAAAGTGAGGATGTGAGACACTAATGGTTTCCAAACTTCTATTAATTATAGAGCACTTTCTTCAATAAACGGTTATCGGGAGTTTAATATTTGAAACAGATACACTGAGCTAATGCTCCCATGGCCCCTGTAGGACTTGGCTGAGCAGTTTAGAATTGATTGAAACTGTGTATGTGTGCATATTCACAGGTGTGTTTGCAGATGCATAATCCATAAGACAAGTAAATTTTAAGTGTAACAAAACAGTGGTACAAATTCTAACAGCTGTGGAAGTTCAGAGGCTGGAGCAAGTAAGTACTGAGAGTGGCCATTGGGTTTCTCAGTTACATAACATTTGGCCTGAGTCTGGAAAAACTGCTTAGGATTCAAATGGATTTAGCCTTAAAGAAAAGTGGCTAATGTAGGAGGAATAGAGTTAATCACCTTGGTCCCTATTGATAATCACCCTTAACTCTCCAAATTGAATGTAAAATAAGGATTGTTTCCAAAATAAAAATGAGAGAGACACTTTTGCTGTGGTCTTTGTCAGCCATTGAGCTAACATTTCTCAGTTCTTTCTTTTGGACAAAATGTCACTTGTCCTGAGGCATCTTACTTAGTGCTGACGAAGGCCTTTCCGGGTGGATGCTGTGGGTAGAGCTAGCAAACCAGATCAGCAAGCTCAAGTTCACTGCACCAAGATCACTTTCACTTTGGATGTCTAAAATCGCAGCGATATTTCAAAGTTGTTTTCCACGTCTTTCAGGCATGCCCTTGAACTACAAGGCAACTGCCTAGAAACTAGTCTGCAGTACAGATAGTTTAGCTTCTAAAATGCTAATCTAATGTGGCTTCAATGGTCCTCATAGGTAGCAGATCCACACCTTCTCCCTGACTATGCTTATGGCTTGTTCTCTCAGCCACGGATAAGCTGCCTTCTTGTGAAACTAGAAAGGAATGAAATTCTTAAAATTACCTGTAAAAGAATTCATTCTACTGCCTCATGTCAATAAAAAAATGGCTTAAATATTACAAAATATGTACATATTTAGATTTCAGTATATGTGCTCTAGTGACAGTGTTGCACGAGCATCACACACCAAATTCAAGTCTCTTTAAAAGAAAGATGAGGCATGAGTGAGCAATAGTGAGCAGAAACTATGTGAATAACTCATTTCATAGTATTTTCTGTGGTAAAAATTATTTTCATAGCATATCGATTTCTGAAATGACTGCTTCAGAATCAAGACCTTTTGCTCTCCAAATAACAGGAAAGACACATTTGATTTAGGAACATTTGCATGGATATTTGATGGAGCTACTTGTTACGAAAGTTAACTTTTATTTGCTAACTGAATATTTACACCAAATTAAACCTCACATTAACATGTAAACCAGAGATAGCCACTTCTTACCTCTATCCATATAAAACAGAGGGGCAAGAAGCAATTTTTGTATTTTCATTTTTGTTTTTCATTCAAGTACTTGGCAAACAGGTTCATTGGTGAAGACCCAGAGGGAAGAAATTCAGGAAGAAATTAAATATAGTGTCTGCAATAATATTGTAACTTTATCAACTCAAATCACTTCATCTTTTCTTTGCAACCCCTGAAATTTATCTCCCTTAGGGAACAAGTCAATTCCACCAATTTCCCAAACATAAAAAAAAAAAAAAAATTACATGAAAAAATCTCTACTCAGATAAAGCGAATGGCCCATTGGTTCAAATATTCACATGATAAATTATGTTGTTAATATGAATACTGAAACTCAGATACAGATCTTATCTGTTAATATCTCACTTTACACACACACATGCTTATGTTATTTCATACTGTTATTTAACACTTCCAAGTTTAGATAACACTATCATGTTATAGTAGTGAATACTTTTTAAAGAAAATAGAGTGAATCTGAGTTTTCCCAATAGCTATATAGGAAGCAATCATTCCATGAGGTGGGGCGGACAAGGCCTAGGATTTATTGGGAGATTTGCAGTTTTCTGCTGGCTTCCCCATGCACGAGTTAGAGTCCCTCCAATCTAACCTTCAGTTCTCTACAAAATACAAACACCAAAGAAGCCCAAACAGTATATCCCTTAGAGTTGATGAGATAAAAAATATAATATTCATGTGCAATTTAAACAGTAAAACATCATGTGGAGTAACTATTATAACTATTATTGGATTTATAAAAGGAGTCACAGTTGGTGGACTTTTAAAACAAAGATCGCTGATGCACTTATATTATTCAGTTTACCGCCCCCCTCCCAAAAAGAAAGAAAATATATTTTAAAACTAACCTTCAAGACTACAAAGAAATAGGCTGTTGAGATGCTTCAAAAAAATATGGGGGAGGAGGAGAGATAAGATATTCTTCCTCTGTTCTTGTGGTCTCTCTCTGTGTTATAGATTTCATTATTTCATTTTAGAGGCAGAAAATTAGACTGTTGCTACAATGACATATAATTGAGATATTAATGAAACCATAGCTAAATGTAATCAATATGTTCAAGATAATATGTAGAACTATATCAGGAATCTGCATGATGAATATGGATGGCCTCCAAACTCTAAAGAAGATATGGAACCCCAAGGAGGGACTATATGCCCTGTGTTTGCAATCAGATACTCAAATCTGCAGTTAGATCTGAGAAGTAAAATGCAAAACAAAATATAAACGAAAGAGAGATGCATCATTTTCCCTTGAATGTCTAATTTCAAAACTTAAATTTGCTGTTTAAATGAAGTACCAAAGTAAGTGGATTTTACTATGGTTACCTTTTATTGGGCAAATAAAGCAGAGATGAGAGTGAAAGAAGGACTAAAGAGAGACCATATATGTTAGACAAAGGCAGGAGGAATGAGAAAAGAAAGAAAACACAGAACCTTGGGAGAAACTGAATGAGAGCTGAGAGAGGATTAAATAGTTGAAAAACTAAGAACAAAGACAAACTGAGCCTTGCTGCTCAACATGTGGCCTCCAGGCCAGCAGCACTGGCCTTGCTTGGTAACTTGTTAGAAACAGCAGCGTGGCATTATCCCACACGTGTTAGAAACACAGAAGCCGGAGTACCAACAAACCAAATCAGAATGTACATTTTAACAAGATCTCCAGGAGACTCGCATGCAGTTTCTCATTTGAGAAACATTAGATCAGAACTATCCTTTTTGCTTGCTATGATTTAGAGTTCAGCCTTTTCTATCTCCTAGTCTCATAACCAGGTAACTGTTCCCCAGAGGCAATCTTTATGCATTTACCCAGGACTACAATTGTTGATATGCAAACACATATGAGATGCAATTCCAAAGTAGGATGTGTGGTATAGCTTAAGGAAATCAATTTCACTCCCTTAATATCCTATCATATGTGACTACATGTATGTTCCTAGGGGATCATTTTCCCTCCATCCATCTGACTATGACAAGAAAAAAAATGGCAAAGGGCATCAAATAGAAGTGCCAGATGGGTCCAAATTCATGAATTAAAATATAATAAATAACCCCATGCCTATGACAGATCTGCTAACGCTGAAAAAACACTCTCACCTGTAAAGTTGGCAATCCATAAAATAACATTCAGTTTCTACTGCTTCACAAGCAATGCTCAAAATGAATTTAGAGGAGAGACATTAATCCATGATTGGCAGCACTAAATATTGGCAAAGATTTTAGGATGTGAAGCATGAGGGAGTGCTAGTACCTGGTCAAACTGTGAAGTAATGTTACCACCCCTTTACTCTGCCTTTCCTTCTTCCTATCCCACTTCTGAGTCCAAGGTCCTATGTGCGCCCCCTCTCCCCTCGGCCCCATACTACAAGGACCCTGTTGTCCATTCTATCTGGTTGGGCAATCTCATTTCTTGTCCAGACTATTGCAAATGGTCTCTTGTCTCCACTCTTTCCATGCTGCACTTGCTGCATCCAGGGGAAATGAGGCCAGCAGGCATTAATTCTTAGCTCACAAGTCTTCAATAACTCTCACAACCTGCAGGGTATTATTATGTCTTTTTTAATGACCTGAAAATTTTTTAATGAGTGAAAATTTATTAAAGGGCAGAAAATTACTATTATTTGTATTATTATCCTTTTGATGATGTCTTAAAGCTATAATATTTTTTTTTTTTGCTATTGTGAGAATAATGTTGCAATGAACATGGGAGTACAGATATCATCCCTTCCAGATAATGACTTCATTTCCTTTGGATATACACCCAGAAGTGGAATTGCTGGATCAAGAGAGTGGATCCTAAATGCTATCACCACACAATCACAAAAGTGATAATTATGTGATGGGATAGAGATATTAACTACCCTTATTGTGGTAATCATTCTGCAATACATACATGTATCAAGTCATCATGTAAACCAAAAATCTACATGTAGTATATGTCAATAATGTCTCAATAAAGCTGGAAAAAAAAGAAAGAAAATAAAATCTTAAAAATGAAAAGGATTGAAGGAATGCCTAAGAAAATCATTCTAGAACTGTGAAAGTTTGGACAGTCAGTTTAAACTCACATCAATAGCTAACTAACTCAGTCTTTGAATAAGAACACCAAGCATCGACACAATGCTGCAATGCTTAATTATGTGAAAAATAGCAGGAAGCCAACATTTATGTGACATTCATTAGGTTGTTCACCAGCAGAGCATCTCAGTAGGTGGCCCTGGGCTTCCTGCAACAAAGTCACGTAGAATGAAACTTAACATTCACATTTCCAATGTTTATTACAGACCTACTGAATTAGACAGAATAGTTGAGCCTCTTCTATTGAATAAGAATGTGTGAGAAGAATGTGTGAGGGTGGGGTCTATTAAATCAAAATGCCAAAAGGTAATTTTAAAATAATAATACATTTATTTTTAGAGAGAGAGTTGGAGAGAGAGAGAGAGACAGAGAGAGAGATCAATTTGTTGTTTCTTTTATGTGCCCTCATCAGGGATCCAACCTGAAACCCAGGAGTATCAGAATGATACTCTAACCAGCAAGGGCCAGATATTTTTAATTACTCTCAGAAAATCTTTGTACATAATAAGTTTGAGAATGACTGTTCTATATTTTCCTTGACTGTGTTCATAGTAATTCTCTTTGGGCTATGTTAAAGGTAAAATTTTTGAGCTAAGTGTGTACCAATATAAGCTTGTACAGAACAGGCAAAGCATGATTATTTCAAGGTCATGTGCTGGAAACTTTTATTTTGTGTGGGAGGAACCTCTGCTTATTCCTTCTCACGAATAACTGAAACAAATGGCAAGAAAAACAATGGAAACACTGGAAGTCATAAATAAGCAAGTCTGTTCCTTAAATGTTCTCCTTTCATAGATTCTAAATCGAGGGTGTTTCTTTAAAGATCCTGCACATGGACTTGTTTATGCACCTGTACTTCTTTTCTATGATATTATCTTCGAGGGCTGGGACCATGTCTTGCTCATGATGTCACTGGATCTCCTTTGAATCCTCCACAAAATCTATCACATGTCACATTAAAAGCCACTAGACACAATAAATACCTGCTGCCTAGTTAGAAGACGGGAAATCTGATAAATACTCTTTCAATAAAAATTGAGCACATTGGTAACAGGAGATAACAAACATTACCATTTTCTGAATTTGAAGCTCACCTACCACTGTAGGGAAGGTGAGTCACTGGGTCAATGGCCATATTGTGAATCTGTAACTCTCTGCCTATTGTCTGCATTTTATTAGCTAAGACTGATGACCTGGAGTGGAAACTATAATTGATTAAATACTACAACCAATTTCTGTTTCTCAAACAAGTGACAGTATAACACTAAGTAGATAAATATTGTCTCAGAAATGATGATAAATGAATATATGTGAGTAAAGGTGAAATTGTAATGTAATGGCTATGCCTAATTTATTAGGAGCATTGTCATAAATCTGACAAAAAGCCTGAAAAATACTTCTTGGATTTTTTCCAACCTCCCAAACTTTTACATAACATTTTAACTGTTATATGTATAAAATCCTATTTTATAGAAACTACTGGACACACTATTTTTTAAATCAAAAAAGAAACATTTAGGAAGGCCCCACAGCTCAAGATTTCTAGTATTTTTTTAAAAAATATATTTTATTGATTTTTTACAGAGAGGAAGGGAGAGGGATAGAGAGTTAGAAACATCGATGAGAGAGAAACATCGATCAGCTGCCTCCTGCACACCCTCCACTGGGTATGTGCCTGCAACTAAGGTACATGCCCTTGACCAGAATCGAACCTGGAACCTTTCAGTCCGTAGGCCAATGCTCTATCCACTGAGCCAAACCAGCCAGGGCGATTTCTAGTATTTTTATATTAAGAATACCCAATGGCAAAAGAGTCAGAGAACACTGCTGCTAAACTAAGTTTCCCCCATGGCTCCTTTATCTCTCTTCTCATTCATTCGATCTGTCATTGTAGATTGTAAATTTGGTTGACACTTCTATTATAGAGAAAGGGCAAATAGCAATATTAAAATATTTCTTCTAATTAATTTCCTTTCAATGTGCATGAATTCATGCACTGAGCCACTAGTTGGTTAATAAAATTATATAGGTTTCAAGTGTGCAATTCTATGATACATCATCTGCATATTATATTGTGTACCCACCACCCAAAGTCAAATTCTCTTTCATCACCATATATTTGACCCCCTTTACACTTTACCCTCCTTCTGCTCCTTCCCATCTTTCCCTTCCTCCCTCTGGTAACCACCATACTGTTGTCTGTTGACCATAAAGGCAAGTGAGGTAAAGGCAAAAATAAATGACCGAGGCTATATCAAACTAAAAAAGCTTCTGCACAACAAAGTAACCATCAACAAAACAAAAAGCAACCAACCAAATGGAGAAGATATTTGAAAAAACAACACCTCTGATAAGGGATTAATATTCAAAAATATATTAAGAACTCACGTAATTCAACAACAAACATTCCAATTTAAAAATGGGCAGAGGACCTGAACAGACACTTCTCTTAAGAAGACATATAAATGGCCAACAGATAAATGAAAACGTGTTCAGAACTACAATGAGATACCACTGCACAAGTAATAACATGTGTTGGAGAGGTTGTGGAGAAAAAGGAACACTCATTCACTGCTTTGGGGAATGTAAAATGATACAGTCACTATGGAAAACAGTATTTAGGTTCCTGAAAACTTAAGAATAGAGTTACCATATTATCCAGCAACACCTCTTTTGGGTATCTACCCAAAAAAGTTTGAAAACAGTAATTTGCGAAGATATATGCACCCCTATGTCCATTGCAGCATTATTCATGGTAGCCAAGGCATGGAAACAACCAGTGTCCTTGAATAGATGACTGCATAAAGAAGGCATGGTACATATATACAATCATAGCAATCTATACTAATAAAAGGGTAATATGCTAATTAGAGCAGACGTTCATCTGGACAAAGCCACAGCAGCTGTGAGGCATGGGGCTCAGGCAGCTGTGTGCTCAGGCAGCCATGAGCCTGGCAGCTATGAGGCCCAGGGCTCAGGCCTCACAGCCATGGAGGCCAGCAGTGAGAGCAACAGCAGGGTGACGGGGGAGGCGCCTTCCCCTGATCAGCCTGGTTGCCTCCCACAGAGGGAAGCCAGAGACAGTAGCAGTGATGGGGTGAATGGGGTGAATGGGGATGGTGCCTTCCCCTGATCAGCCCGGTCGCCTCACGCAGAGGGAGGCCAGACTATGTCTTAGGCCCGCTCCCCACAGAGCGGGCCTAAGCCATCAGTAGGACATCCCCTGAGGGCTCCCAGACTGTGAGAGGGGGCAGGCTGGGCTGAGGGACACCTCCCTCCAGTGCACAAATTTTTGTGCACCAGGCCTCTAGTCTTATTCATAAAGTCTTTCCTTCAAAGTTTTTTGGGATTTTCTTTTGAGTAGGTAAGTCAAACCCAAGAATGATGGCATAGGGATACCTTTGCTGGAGGAGAGATTCAATTATATTGAAAAATGTGGAGAGTGGCTACAGCATTTGGACAGGATCAAGCCTCGGACTAACGAGAGGGCATGTTCCTCTTGTGGCAAAGCCACATACAAGTCTCAGTTTGGAGGGCAAAGCCCTCCCAGCACAATTATAGCCAAAGGCTATGGTTGTATGTAAGCTTGACCTTACAGTCCAACCTTGTAGTCCTTGGTAGCTGAGGGATGTGGGCTGCAGGAGGTACAGCAAGTGCTGCCAAAACAAAGCTTGAGAATTGCAATAACAGGAAAGAAGCAAGAACATTGTAAATATCTGGACCACTCCCTTGTTTTGCTTTGTGTGATCTGACTATAAAATAAAGATTCAGCTTACAGGTGGGGTCACTGTGTCCTCATCCAGGTGCATTGATGCACCTGGCCCCAGCTATATTCTCTTATCTGTTTTCTTTAATCCTTCACCAGCCCTCCTCAGGTTCACCACTGGCCATTCTGGATGCGGTTCAGAGAAAGAGCAGATTTGACAAAGAAAATGATAAACTGGAGATATGAAATTTATTTTCAGAAATGTTGTTACCTTGGTAGGAAGATTGCACAAATAACCCTTTAACACTGTAGCTTCTCTCCCTTTAAAGTGTAGAACTATCTTCACCTTTCTCATACATACTATCTGTAGTTGATGGGAGACGTCAGAAAATGCCCTTAATTTTCCTTTCCTTATTTCTGTTTTTAAAGTTCTAGAGAAAGCATTTAACCAGCTGGCTTGGTACATAATGTAAACTGAATAATACACACACATGTTTAAAAAAAAGTTAGCCCCTTCCTCCAAGGTTGTAGTCATGGGAACCTTCTAATACCTTTAAATAAAATATAGCCATTCTTTCAAAGGAAAACTGCAACATTATTTACAAAGAGAAATGCAGGTCGGCTTGGAAATATTCCCCTTTGCCACAGTAATTATTACTTCCCCTTTTATACTTGATAAAGAAGTCCCATTTTGGTGATGGAGGTTGTTTAGTCCATTTGCTAATTACTGTCATACTTGCCTCCTTATCTATTCATTTAAAATCTAAATTTTTATTTTTACTTATAATTATAAAAAATTCCATGCAAAATAATTCATTGCAATCATTGAATACTGTGCTATTGACAACCCTAAAGTCTAGTTAATAAATCACCTATGCCTTGTTAATTCATTTTAATTTGTTATAGTACAGTGATGGCGAACCTATGACACGCGTGTCAGAGGAGACACGCGAACTCATTTTTTTGGTTGATTTTTCTTTGCTAAATGGCATTTAAATATATAAAATAAATATCAAAAATATAAATCTTTGTTTTACTATGGTTGCAAATATCAAAAAATTTCTATATGTGACACAGCACCAGAGTTAAGTTAGGGTTTTTCAAAATCCTGACACGCCAAGCTCAAAAGGTTCGCCATCACTGTTATAGTATCTGCTATTCAACCAAAAGGGAATATCTCTATCCTTAGTCTGAGGCACACTCTCAGGACTCACATGTGTTTCATAATCTTGACAAGAACTTTGAGAATTGGGTAATGTTTTCTCCATTTTGTAGTAGAGGATGTTGAGGCTCAGAACGGCTAAGTAACTTGTTCAAGGTCACATGGCTGACACCTGTCAGAGCCAGAACCCCCCAGGACTGTTTGACTCGCAGTTTACTAGGCAGCATGCCTCTAGACTGCAATCATATACACCGAGTATTTAAAGTTCATTAATATAAACTAGTTTGAAATGACTGGGAAGTCCACACAAGAAACTGCAAAGCTGAATAACTACATTTGAAAATATCAACTACCATAAAACGATACACCTCAGTTATCTGAAACAGAGCTGTTTTGTTGCATGACTTCAGGGGGCATCAATACATCACATTCCCCAGGAAGGATCCCTCTTGGAGGACTGCACTCCACACCTAGCACAGTCATCCATGCCAGCCCTGAGGATAAAGTCTTCCTGACTCACTGGTTAAAACACAGTCTCATTGTTAAGCAATTATATAGATTGATCCCAAATTGGTCTAAATGCTCAGTGATGGACTTCTTAGACCTAAACCCATCCATCACCTCATCACATTCGCTGGTCAAGGTGGGCAAGTGAACTAAGATGATCAAATCAGAGAAAGGTCCCTGAATTCTCCTCCCTCCTTTTCTTCTTCTGTCCCTCCTTCCCTTCTCTCCTCTCCCCTCCCCTTCCTTTCTTTTTCTTTCTTTCTTCCTCCTTCCCTCCTTCCTCTTCCTTCCTTCCTTCCTTCCTTCCTTCCTCCCTCCCTCCTTTCCTCCCTCCCTCCTTCTCTCTCTCTTTCTCTTTCTTTCTTTCTCATTCTTGTTAATGTGATACTCTGTTTGAGCTGAATAAGAAAGCTGGTGATGCCAAAAACTTCTGACAGCAATCTTGCAAACAGAAACTGAACCAGCCTTGGAACAGAGCCCATATCACAGAAGGCAGATTGGAAAAAAGAGGAACAAGTAGACAAAAGCAAAACATGTTCCCGCTATCATCTCAGAGCCACTGAATCAAGAGTGGACTTTAGCCCTAACTGGTTTGGCTCACTGGATAGAGCGTCAGCCTGCAGACTCAAGGATGACTTTACATTTATGTGAGCCAATAAATCCCCATTTTTCATAAGGAAAATTGAGTTAGAATTTTCTTTAACTTACACACTTGCTAAATCTTAAGATCAGCTAAATTAAATATCAGCTAGCTAAAAACTTTAGTAACAACCCAGCTTTCAAGTGGAAAAACTAGAATATAATTTTCCCTACAAGAAAGAAAATGCTAGTGAGCTAAAATTTCCATTTGAGAGAAAAAAGCAGCTAAGCCAGCTTTTGCTATAACTAATTTATGTTACTAGAGTAAAAAAGATTAACCTGCCATTCATCCCTCTTGCAAAAAGGGCGATTTAAACAGGTTAACAAAAATTGGGGTGCTTTGTGATGGGTTTAATTTATTCTCTTTAGTGCTACTGTCTAGCTGCAATAGGCAAACAACCTCTTTTAATGGAGTTGCATTCTCCAAGCAAAAACCTGGCTGTCCTTATCTTGCTAATGGAGTTTTCCACTTACCTATAATCTGTGTAGAATGGGGATATCTGATGTGGCATTTTCTTGACATTTCTGTCCTACTATAAGCATATTCTTTAATTATGTCTGCCTCGTCTGCATGGAGGAACTGAAGGCTCATCCTAGTTTCTCATTTTAATCATAAATCCATGAAACATGAAGTGTCACTAAATAGCATTCAGAAAACACTGTTATCAAAGACAATTCCCAAATGCTTTAGGAAATCAAAGCAAACTATATTTTTTGGGGGGCGAAAAAAGAGGTCATTTGCATATGTGAAAAAAACATAAAGAGATGGCTCTTAAATACGAAATGAGCTTTCTAAGCAAAAACATAGGATAAGGGCAAAGCCAGACTAGGAGGCATCTCTTAAATTATTCAACTGATAATATCATCTGAATTCATTAGGTATTTGTGGAAAATAATGATGATTCTAGTAAATGTCAGAATTAGTCTCAGAGTATCTCTGTTAAAATAAATGTAAATGACATCTGTGAGCCACTAAGAGGTAGTATAGTACTAGAAGCAAGACAGTACCTTTATAATGGATAAGTCTCCCTGGAGAAGCACCCCACCTCCTTGTCCAAAGGCCAGCTTTTGCTATTTATATCACATCACATTTGTTACAAAATGATGTAGAGACTTTGCTGGAGAAATAGCCAATATGTGTGATGGACTTCTAAATGGTAGAAGCAGACACAGAGCTGAAGGACAGAACTAATAGCTTACAACCATGGGCAAATCCTCATATAAGAAAACACTGTCAGCTCAAATCTTGTTTTCTTGAGCAGGAAATAAAAGGAACGCATGACCAGCAAGGAGGGGTCGTGATTTATTTAGGACCACGACCTTCCATAGTTAGACTTCCTAGCTCAAATCCTATCTGGGAGGATTGATAGCTCTATGGCCTTCAACAAGATACTGAAATGTTTAGTGGTTCAGTTTTCTCAAGAATAAAAATAAAGATGGGGTTACAAGTGTGTACATGTGAAAGTATATCATATCTACTTGGCAGATGGGTTAGAGTCGACCACAAGAAAATTAATGTAAGTTGATTTATATTTTTTAAAAATAGTAGAAATGGGAAAAAATAATATTTTTGGGGTAGTTATAAAAATTAAATAAATTCACATTTTAAATTGCTTCTTATACTATTAAGTATTACCCATGTGTTTGGTAAATAAATAAATTAAAAAACAGAACATTTACTATGACTTTTTACTGTAGTTTTACCATTTGCTTGATTCCACAAATGGAAAAGGGATGAAAATATAATTTATTTAGTGAAACAGGTATTTCACTTCCTCCATCTCATTAAAGTCCCCTTAATAAATTTCACAATAGGCATTATTATTACTATTTTATAAAAGAAAAAAAACGAGGATCATAGAGATTAAGTAACTCTCCCCAGTGCACTACAGTTTGCATCCAGGTCTCCATACCCTTGAAAGCTGGTGTGTTATGTTTGTTTGTTTGTTTGTATGCTTTTCCATTGCACAGCATTACATGTAGAAGTTGGAGTAGAATGGTGAAGGCCTGAAACTGAAATAGCAAGAGGATGAATAAAATAAAGCAGATAAAGGCAAATATTAAATAGGCTGAAGGCAATAGAGGACAGTCTCTCATTTCTTTGGGCACAAAGTTAGGATGCCCCATAGGTTAACGAAATAAACCCTTTTCAGTGGTTCTCGACCTTCCTAATGCCGCGACCGTTTAATACAGTTCCTCATGTTGTGGTGACCCCCAACCATAAAATTATTTTCGTTGCTACTTCATAACTGTAATTTTGCTACTGTTATGAATCGTAATGTAAATATCTGATATGCTATATGTGTTTTCCGATGGTCACGACCCACAGGTTGAGAACCGCTGCTTTACATAGAACTGGTTGATGCTGAAAAGGAGATGTCAAAAATAAAACAATATGGAAATTCACTTTGATGACAATGCAGAGCCATGTATTACAAGCCAAGGGTGATGTGGAACAGGAAAAAGCATCAGAAGTGCAGAGACTTCCGGTTTCCAATCTAAACCATCAGTCAACATTTAATTGTTGGTTGCAGAGAAAGCAGCTGCCCACCATCAGTAGCAAGTCAACCAATAACATTTTAAAAGACATTTTACTGCCTAGAAGTGCCAAGACTCATAGTGTTATTGCTACTATTTATAAGGACTGAAAGGATTAATTACCTGTGAGTAAAGCCAGCTCATAACTCCTGGCATGCTGTAGGGGGAAAAACACACTGTTGTCTCGTAAACAGATAAATGTGTAATAAAGTCTGATTTAATTAAATAAGTTGCAAAAAACCAAAAGACAAGATACTATTTCTAGTAATCTAAGTTACTCAAAAAGTACCGCTGGAATAAAGGCTAGTATATTTATTCTGACTTACATGGATTTAAGGGTTAGTTTTGTAATATTACTCAGACAAGAAACAGCAAGAAGACATTCTAAGGTTGGATAGCATCTGAGTGTTTCTGAAAGTCGCTGGATATATGAGAATGTAAAATAAGTCTATTGAAAGTGAAAAATAATAAAACTACACAATCAGAATGATTTTGATTTTTTGGAAAGCAGTTGATAAGAAAATAATTTCTATGTGTGGATTTATATTTGATTTGTCAAAATATTTCAGGGCCTTGAAAGAAATGGCTGTCTTCTCAAAAAATTTCTCTTATAGGCTCCAAAATATTCAAATAACTTGTTGCAATGGATTAAGTTATCATCTACAGAAAAGCCCCCTCCCCTCTCAAATGTCAACAACAATCAGAAAAGTTGAAAACATCAATATATAAACCTAATGTTACATCTAAGTGTCAAACACAGGGCAGGACTCAGAAGGACTGGGGTAAAGATAAATACGTTTTGGAACAAACCTATTCAGGGCATGTGACAGAGATGGAAAATTCAGGTGGACTCTACCCAACACCCTAATGAAGCCAGAACTGCAAAGTATAGGTTTGATAAAGATCAGAGGATGAAAAGCACAGGAGAGAAAGTTGTAATAATGAAAAAGATATACTCAGAATTATGTTAGGCTGCGGAGAGAGAATATAAAGCAATTGATTCTCAAGCTTAGTTCATGTGGGGGCCATAGGGGCCCATTAAAAATAAGGAAAATCCTTCAAAAGAAATACAAACTCCTCAGACTCTTGGCCAAAATGGCCAAGAAGGACAGAGATGGAACAAGTTAACCCCTCCATTAGCCAGAATAGCAAGAGATGCGCTGGTGAAAGGCATTAAGCCAAGTTAGCAATGCCAACTTTTGATGGAGCCCACCTTAAGTTCCACAGAATTAACTACTATGGTCATTTTTACTCCCTATTTGACGGTATCTCAGAGAAGAAAAGATGGTTGAAAAGAAAAGAGGGGTCTTAGGTGTAGAGGAGGCTCCTTAGGTGCTTAGTGTAGTCACTAGATGAAAGATGGAATGACAGAAATAGGTTAAAAGACTCAAACCCAGAGCTGTGCTAAGGGTTTCTGGGTAGACATCAATTACCTGGAGAATAAGACAAATTCCTCTAATTTCACCAGATAGTAGGATGACCATAAAGTTTAGCATTCAGAGAGAACCCTTTTGAGCTAGGTTGTTAGAAATGATTATGATGGGACAACAGAAATAAACAAAGTAGATTAACTCTTCGAATTCCAATGCTTATTTTATACAATTTTGCTATTATAGTTATAGAACACATCAAATATGTATTTCAAATTAAAAAACCATTTTCAAATTGTGTCTTTCCATTTTATTAATAGGTTTCTATCTAAAAGTATTTGTTTTCAAAATTCATCTTCAAAATATTAAGGCTTGGCACTATGAAAACATTTTAAAATGTGCTAAGACAATTACAAAAGAGAATTTCCAACAAGGTTTGAATACTGCAGTGTGCCAGAATAAGAGTGTGCACACCCTGCCACCCTGCAAAGTGATGAATTAAAATATAACATCTTTTATATGAGTGTCTAACTTGTTGAATATTCTCTAAAAAATAGATCACAACAATTCATAGATAATCTAAAAGTGCAAATTTGCATTTTAAATATGTTTGAGAGCTAGACATGCTGTATCTCAGAGAAAGCTAAGGAATATATGATAGAGACAAAAAGCCTAGTATTACTCTTGCTACTTGAGATACGCTATGAATATAGTTGGCCTACATTGTCCCAGAGAAAAAAAAGAAAAACTGAATAAATTAAAATCTGGCTTATTGTCTGATCTAAATACCCTATTTTGGTTGAATCTACAGAAGGACCTATTAAGTCATTTACCCAAGTCCATCTTCCAGCAAGTAGATGGAAAAAAATATTTTCCTGTATAATTCTGCATTAAGAGACAGGATATACCTGACTTGTTCAATTGCAATAATGTTATGCAGAGCCACTCTACGCATGAACTTTCTACCTAAAAATTATGGCTCCATCAATCCAGATGCTCACACAAAAGCCTATCAATCGATTATTTCCAACAGTTCATATGACTGGTGTTTGCAGTGTCTCTTTGGAGCTATAAATGTGATAAAGAGCCTTTCAGAAGTAACTTGTTAGGATGTAAATAAACTTTTGTGCAGCCACTTATTACCCGTAATCATTTGTACCCGGATATCCTTCCAAGCCAGCATCATTCAGTATTCCTGAAAAAGGAATTAACTTACAGCAAAAGGTTAGTTATGTATCTTTATACAAAAATTGTAAAACAGTCCACTAAATATTGAACTATTTTGGGGACATGTGACATTCATTTATTATTAAAATATTTCCAATACTTTGCCATTGTAATTCAAGCCTTTCGCCAGTTCTCAAACACTCATTGAAAGCTACTTTTAAATACTTAAAATAAATATGGTCCTTACTAGAAATCCTATATAATAAAAGGGTAATATGCAAGTCGCTATGATGTGCACTGACCACCAGGGGGCAGATGTTCCAACTGGTAGGTTAGCTTGCTGCTGGGGTCTAGCCTATCTGGACTGAGTGAGATGGGCCAGACACATCCTGGAGGCCTCCCGCAGTCCCTCCCTGGCCTGATCATGCCCCAGTGGGGTCCCTCAGCCTGGCCTGCAGCCTCTCGCAATCTGGGACCCCTTGGAGGGGCCCTTGGGGGATGTCGAAGAGCCAGTTTCAGCCCAATCCCACAGGCCACTCTCCTTGGGAGGGCGCCAGACACAGGGCTCATGGCTAGCGAGCACTGCTGTGGCAGCGCGAGCCTCTCCCAATTGGGACTGATTGGGCACGAGCCCGCGGCAGGCACAGTGGGGCTGGGATGAGCGGGAGCGGCAGGTAGTAGCTGCAGGAGGCATTAGACTGCAGGTTTCAGCCTGATCCCTGTAGGCCACCCAGAGGGACCCCACCCGTGCACAAATTCATGCACCGGGCCTCTAGTAGGATAATAAAATCAGTAGTGAATGAAAAAAACCCCACCACATTTTCATGTCTTTCATTATTAACCCTGGATCTACCCAAAAAGGTATAAATAGGAGGCCCAGTTAGCTGCATATTATTTATCAATATAACAGAGATATTATCTATCAATATAATATAGATAATATCTTCCTCCTCATGGCATCATTGCAGGGATTAAATAATGCATATAAAGTAACAAGCCCTCAAATCTATAATAATAAAAGTGTAATATGCTAATTAGACCAGCTGTCCTTCCAGACATCCTTCCAGACGACCTTCAAAATGAAGCTGCGGTAGGGGGCTGAGGCCTAGGCCGAGGCAGCTGTGGCAGCGGAGGGGGCCGAGGCAGCCGCCACAGCAGTGGGGCCAGGCCCCTTGCACGAATTCACGCATCGGGCCTCTAGTATACATAAATGACTGTTTTTTTTATATTGCTTTCATAAAAGGCCATGGCACTGTGATGCTTTTCAGTTTTATATTTTTCTCCTAAGTATTTCACACTGAAAATGTGGAAGAAAATAACTGTGTGTGTGTATATATATATATATACACCATTTTAGGAGTCATAAATTTTCTAAGAACCTGGCTAATTTAATATTTTGTCTATTGTTACCATGAACATTAAAAAATATAGATAAACCATGTTTAAAAAACACTTTTTCCATCTATCTAGTTCCCAATTTCACTCTTCTATAAGATGGGGGATCCCATGAAATTGCTATTCTTTGAAAGGCATTCAGATATAAATGAATAAAATAGATTTTACTAAAACTCATTTCCAAATACAGTATTTAATAATATTTAAAGAAGGTATTCATTCAACTCTACATTATTTCATTATTATTTAACTCATGCTAACCTACATCACAGACCATCAGAATCACCGGCTCCTATGAAATGTAGCACTCGCATTGGCAGGGGCCTATTTTAGGAGGTACAAACATGAATTGAGAAACAAATCAAGACACAAAATGCACTGTGTTCATAAAAATGTAAGAAAAATTATGTTTTGGGGAAGCAGGCCTGAATTGTGAAAATATTACAATTATACCTATGCAGATAGCATCACAGAATATGGATAATTATAACAAGAAAAGCACAAAAATATTCTTTTAAATATAAAGTTTTATAAAATTCTGTAGGCTATGGATTAAACTGTAATTTTATAGACTACAAAAGGCAAACACTTAAAATGTGAAAAAAATAGCTGTATCAATAAATCCTTTTAGTAATTATGAGTGTCTAAGAACTAACCATGAATTCAAGGATTTCGCACAACAAAATTATCTCAGAAATTTGCTTTAGAAAATAGCTTTGATCAGGTTACTTTTCATCAACCTCTAAAAGGATTTAACCCCAAATGGATGTTTAAGCTATGGAGAGAGATCCCAAATATACTAGCAATTTTTAAATTAGCTTTAATTAAGTAAATTGATTGAATTCCCATGTGTGCATATGATTTATATTTAGAAAAATAAGAGTTACAGTTATGTGTGTTTTATTATTTTCATACAACAAATTATCATGTTAAATAGCTTTAAGAAAAAAAGTTTAACACATCCTCAAAAACATCTCTTGAACCTAGTATTACAATGATTACATTTTTAAATGCAGCAAAATCCCATTATTTTGGGACCTTGCTGTGTTTCACTGAATCATCAGTATTAATCATAGATGACATATTCCTAATGCATTAGTGCTGTCCTTCATGGTGTGAGAACATCTACCAGGGAAATAGCTTTTTCTTTGTTGGGGAAAAAAATCCATGGTTCAAATGAAGAAATCTGAAAGCATGTGTTTTTCATCTATCTCTAGCATTTTTTGCAGCTCAAAATGATCCTGTAAAATGCTATACATTGATTTTTGAACAGTTATTACTATTCAGTTCACAATAAAAATTACTCAAAACATAAGCTGAATAGGCACAGGGACTTTGGTGCACCTCAAAAAATTAAAGTAGAAGAAAATGTATGCTGGGTTCTAATTTTCTCCAAAGTTTTGTCAAAATTGCTACTTATTAGGCTCTGGCATTTTCATCGTGCCAAGTCTGCGAGGATGAGCAAGAGGCTCAACTTCTACACAACCCGTGGTTACATCCAGGATTCTTAATGACTGATCTATGTGCACACAGAAAAACAGAAAAATCCAATTTCAGATTAAGAAATTAATTCCCCCACCCCGCCAGCCCCCATGACTCCAATCTGTAAGGAAATTCTGTCAGCTCTACCTTCATAATATATCTAGGACTTACTCACTATCCATCACTTCAACTGCTACTGACTTAATCCAAGCCATTTGCACCTCTGGTTTAGATTACTGTAAAGTTCTCTAACTACTGATCCTAATCCCACTTGGTCACATACAGGCTAACAGTCTGATCTGCATGTATGATCTTTGTTCTTTGAAAACATAATTCAGATTATATCCCCCCTCTACTAAAAATCAGTGTAAAAACGCCACATTCTTGCCTTGGCTACCACTATCACCTTGTCTCTTAACAGTCATCTAGTCCCAACTACGCTCCTGGAAGGCCAATCTCCTTGCTCTGCCCAAACACACCCAGTGGACTCCTGCCTCAGGCTGCCAGTCTCTGCCTGTAACTCTCCCATGATATTTGCATCTCGTGCTCCCTCATTCCCTTAAGTCTCCACTCAAACATCACTTTATCTGAGACACTATTTCTGACCACCACATA
Source organism: Myotis daubentonii (assembly GCF_963259705.1). Classification (NCBI taxonomy): domain Eukaryota; kingdom Metazoa; phylum Chordata; class Mammalia; order Chiroptera; family Vespertilionidae; genus Myotis; species Myotis daubentonii. Next base: position 183,962,009 of record NC_081841.1, read on the forward strand.
TTTAAAAAGTCTTTGTCTCATCATTCTCTTCCCCCCTCCTTGCTTTAATTCTTTTTTCATAGCAAACCTTAACACTTAATTTTACAGATTTATATTTTTTAATTACTTTCACTTTTTCTCTACTAGAATCTTAGCTCCATAAGAACATGGTTTTATCTGCTTTACCCCTCCAATTATCCACAGTACCTAGAATAGTGCTTTGCACATGGATGTTCAATAAATACAGTGTTTCCCCCCAAAGTGTATACACATAATATCTGTAGATTCTATTGCATTTTGAAAATGAAATGTATTATAGTAAACACTGCCTTTATAATTATTCAAAGTATGTATACATTTTTGGGACACCCTGTATTTACTGAATTAATCAATGTGAATGTAACGTAATATTTTTTTGTGAAAAAATATCTAGGAAGACAAATCTATTTTCATTAGTATTTTTAAGGCAAAGTCGCTGCAGAGGTTACCTGAGTCACACTGGTCAAATGATCATCTCTCTCCATTAGAGCATAAGATCCATGAGGATAAGAACGAACTTTTCCTGTTTATGTTGTTAGTGCCTGGAACTGATTCCGGCACATTTGTTAAATGTTGAGTGAATAGCTTTAAATTATTTTCATTCCCACCCTAGATTCATAAAATAAATGCATACATAACAATATTGCTTGCTTAAGAGCCATAAGGAATTTTTTTTAGAGGAACTTGAATTTAGATGGGAAATACAATTTAGAATAGGGAAGGTAAGAAGGATCCTGTGTCATTGCAAAGACACGTGAAGAACCAGGATCTTACATCGTTGTAGCAGACATGGAAACCAATGGTGATCAAATCAGAAGTGAGCCATAGCATGATGAACAAAAGAAGGCACATCTAATTGCAGAGGTGGCAACCACAGCCAGAAAGACAGGTAGAAATATGCAAAATACGCAACTGGAGCTCAACCTAGTGACTAGTTAGTCAAGATAGCCAGAAAAAAGAAATGAAGACAGAAAAACTAATTAATGCCATAAATAGCATTAAGCAAACTGACATTTTTCAGTAAATTCAACCCAAAACAGATAAAGACTTTTTATCCACAGAGAGACAACTTGTACCTGAAGATTTCATGACCTGAGATAAAACTTTATTGCTTTTTTCGTCTCTGTTATTTGTTTACTAGAGGCCTGGTGCCCGGATTCGTGCACTGGTGGGGTTCCTGGGCCTGGCCTGCGCCCTCTCGAAATCCGGGACCCTTCAGGAAATGTCGGACTGCCAGTTTTGGCCCAATCCCAGCAGGCCAGGCTGAGGGACCCCACCGGTGCAAGTATCAGTGCACCAGGCCTCAAGTATGCATATAAGATCTTTGGCTAATCTCTTCCCACCCTCCCTCCTCCTCCTTCCCTCTGAGATTCATCAGTCTGTTCCATTTTTCCATGGCTGTGCATTAAGTGTCTGCCCCCTGGTGGTCAGTGCACACCATAGCTAATGGTTGAATGGTCAGCCAGTCGCTTAGGCTTTTACACACACACACACACACACACACACACACACACACACACACACTAGAGGCCCAGAGCATGAAATCATGCGCAGGCGGGGCGAGCTGAGCCACTGGTAGCCGTTGCAAGCCGCTGGGAGCCGCCTCACCCCGCAGCTGCGAGCCACCCTGCCCGCCACTGCGAGCCGCTGCTCACAGGCTGGGGGGCGGGGGGGGGAAGGGGGGACTGAATAGTGGTCAGTGGACCTCATGGCGACTGGTCAAGCGGTGGTTCCAGTTGTTATGCTTATGGTCCCTGGCCTTTTATTATATAGGATATTTTTTTAATTTACTGGGGTGACATTGGTTCACAACACCATACAGGTTTCAAGTGTACAATTCAAAAGAAAAAAAGCCTTATCTGCACATTGCATATTGTGCCCATTGCCCAAAATAAAGTCTCTTTCTATCCCCATTTATCCTTCCTTTGCCCACCTCCACCTACCCCCCCTTTCCCTCTAGCTATCACCACACTGTTATCTGTGTCCATGTTATATATTTGAGTATGTGTTTGCTTAATCCCTTCACCTTCTTTCATCCTGCCCCCCAACCTCCCTCCCCTCTGGCAACTGTCAGTCTGTTCCATGGAGCCATGCCTCTGTTTCTATTTTGTTCTTCAGTTTATTTTGTTCATTAGATTCCACATATAAGTGAGATCATATGGTACATACTTGCCTTTCTCTGGCTGGTTTATCTCATTTAGCATAATACTCTCCAGGTCATCCATGCTGTTGCCACCGTGTTTTTTAGGGCTAAGTATTCCACTGTGTCACTGTACCTTGGATCTGACTTCCTAACGTCAGGCAAACCTTGAATTTTACTGATTGCTTGAGAAACACCCCTCACACAACTCTTTCAGTCTTACTACAGTGACTTGTCTTTTGTCAGTGATAAAATAATCTTTTGATAATCACTTAACCACTTCAAAGGTACTTTTTCTAAAGAGCTGTATCTACTTGAAAGAGTCAATGAGCTTTAAAATAATCAAGTACTTTACTGTTCTCTCTGCAATATTGCTATTTGTAAATTTCACTGTATTAAATACATAAAATTTCAAATTTTAAATTTATAATTAATAAAAGCTCTAATGCACAAATAAAATTGTAAAGTGGATTTTTATGTCTTCCATCATTATGTCCTTCCTACAGAACAATTATTCAACAGTTTTCACTTTTCTGAAAGATTATAGGAAAATTTTATAAATCTATTTCGATTATGAGGAAGTGTGATGCACATTTGATTTCCTATATTATAAATATTTAGTCAATTACATAATGACTACTTTATAACTCTATGAGATGGATAATTAACTCATTGGTGAAATTCTACAGTTATTTCTTTAATAAATAAAGCTTTCTTGAACCCTAAATATGCATGCATATGTGTTTTTGTGTATATAATTATATGCTTGTTGGTTTGAAGCTCAAAAATGTATCAGTTTGGTTCATTTTCCATATGTTCAGTGATATTTTTCAATTTTATAAATATGGTTTAGTCTTAAACTGCTTATTTTGTATTGGTTTCAGGTATACAAAGTGGTTAGTCTTAAACTGCTTGGTAAACAAGTAAGCAAGCCTTAGAATTTTTCCCATGACAACCTTCATGAGATTTACCTGGGTTTCCTAGTAGGGAGCCTCTTATTAGATATTGCACTGCACCTATTATTTTTTTTCATCTTTTTGAACATCATCCTGAAATTATTTCACTGAGAAATTCTAACTACAAAATGTTGCCAAGTTCTCTCTATGACTCATCCCAAACACAAGCCACATTTATGGTAAGACTAATAAATTAGCCCCTAAAAGAGCTCTGTCTCACAGTTTTGTTCTAACTTTTTATTTGAGAATAATTTTTCAAAATCACATGAGCTGCGGTGCTCATAAAACATTATGAGTCAAAGCTCAGAACACAAAGAAGAAACACTCAATTGATGTGTATGTGCACATCTCACAAATGGTGGCCTCACTCCGAGAAAGGCTGGCAAAGATAGAGCCTGAATGCTGCCTCATCCTAATATGCAGATATAACCATTAACATAAAGTTATTTGGCCGCACTAGTCTTCACACAGGGCCACAGGTAGCTGCTGCCAATTGATTGGGACTGGTTGGCATGGTGATTCCTACTTGCTATCCCTGAGTTAGCACATTGATTCAGAGCTTAGTGGCACTGGCCTATCTGCTTAAGAAAAGGCATCCTTTATTTTTTACATTTTTACTTTTATATTTTAATTAAAGTTTACATTCAATATTATTTTGTATTCGTTTCAAGTGTACATAGTGGTTAGACAACCATATACTTTCCCAAGTGTTCCCCCCGATATTCCCAGCACCCACCTGGCACCACACATAGTTATCACAATATTATTGATTATATTCCCTGTGGTATACTTTACATCCCCAGGACTATTGTGTAATTACCAATTTTACTTCTTAATCTCTTCACCTCTTTCACACAGTTCTCCAACCCCCAGCCCCTCTGGCAACCACCAGTTCACTCTCTGTGTCTATGGGTCTGTTTCAATTTTGTCCATTTATTTTGTTCTTTAGATTCTACATATAAGTGAAATCATAAGGTATTTGTCTTTCTCTGACTGACTTATTTCATTGACCATACTTTTTCAACGCTATGTTAGGATGGGTGAATATAAAAAAATCTTATATGTTTACCTAGTTTGGGTTCTAATTAAATGCCTATTCATATTATACCTTGTAAGCATGCTAAAAGAACTTCTTTAGAGAGAAGGAAAATAATATAGGTGAGAAACTCAGATCTACATAAAGAAAGAGAATTGGAAAAGTAATAGGTGAAAGTAAAGGTAAATCTTTAATTTTTTGTATCTTAATTATCTAGTAGATAAAAAATTTGTTCAAATATTGCTAAAAACACTATATGAGGTGATTACAGCTTTGAATTTTAGTGACATGAGTGACAGCAATGTAATCATGAACAGGAAGGAGAGAATGGGAATACTCTGTTACCTGTACTACGCATGAAGTGGTATAGTGTTATTTGAAGTGGGTTAACATCTATTGTAAATATACACAGCAAATTCCTGGGAAACTATAAAAAATGTTTTGAAAACATAAGTGTAACTTATAAACAAAGAAAGGAGAGAAATGAATGTATATGAAAAGCTTAAATAAAACCTGGCTGGTATGGCTCAGTTGGTTGGAGCATAGTCCCATATACCAAAAGGTCTCGGGTTTGATTCCTGGTCAGAACACATACCTACTTTGTGGGTTCGATCCCTGGTCAGGACACACATGGGAGGCAACTGATCGATATTTCTCTCTCTGTGTCTCTCTCTCTTTCTCTCTCTCTATTCCTCCATCTCTATAATCAATAAACATACCCTCTTGTGAAGATAAATAAATAAAGACACTAAAGACAGTAAGAGTGGAAGTAGAAAAAAGGAAATAAATCTATGAAAGATATTTTTGGAACATTTGGGGAAATATCAATAATGGGTTAGGAATTAAATAATAATAAGGAATTATTTAATTTCTTACATGTGATAATGGTGTTGTGGTTACATGGGAATAAGACCTTATTCTAAGAAGATGCATGATAATATATTTAGAAATTAAATGTCATGTTGTAAAATTCCCTCCCAAATGATACAGCAAGTGTGTGTGTGTGTGCGTGTGCGCACGCGTGCGTGTACATGTATATTTGTATACAAATAAGGAGGTAAAGAAAATAGGAGGAAGTTCCAATAACTGTTGAATCTAGGTGATAATTACATGCATTTAATGTATAGTCCCTTCAACCTGCATATTCAGAAAATTATTTAAAAATTTTAATGAATGGAAAATGAATAAATGAAAAATTGAATAATGAATGGAAAAAGTTAATGTCAGTATAGACTTCACAGCAAAAATCTTAATAAAAATCAAATTTTAACTTTTAATGTGTCTTTAAAGAATATCAAGGCAGAGAACTTATTATTGTCAATGAGCTTGATGATTTCTGTTATTTAAATTTACAGATAACAAAATCTTTTTGTGTGTTATGTTGCTGCTTATTTTTCTGCTAATTTCTGGAAAAATTGATTTTAACCACAAGAGATTACTGAATCATTAGCTACCAGTTACTTAAACCCACAAATTATAAATTGCGCAATTTCTATTTTACTTCCTAAGTAATATAATTGTGCAATGAGAAGTAATCTGAGCCTTATAGGAACTACAGGAAATAAAGTTTAGTATGTGAAATTAAAAAGAGCTAATAAACACATTTTGCTAAATTTACAATTATACCCTTTATTGGAAAACATATTGTCCCTGAGTCAATATCCTTGTTATTTGAAAGATGACTTGCATTTTATAGTACATTCTCACCATGATTAAAAGACCTGTTACAGCAGCACTATCATGAATTGTGTTATCTAATTAGACATGACACATTAATATATGACTAAACTAATTGCAAGGCTCTTATAAACACCTATCTTTCTACTTTAAATTCTTTATGCTGGTATTTTAACCACAAGATAAAAAATATAATTACAGCAATTTGAAGAGAACATCTGCTACTTAAAGTAAGCATCATAATGTCTGTTATCAACTGTCATGTGTAAGTGGTCATACAAATATCTGAAGGGTTGTAATTTTCTAAAAATTCGTTGAAAGTTCCATTTAGCGTTTTGCTTTTCATCATCCTTAGAAAAAAATACATTTGCTTGTTGATTTTTGAGTGTGCTACTCAATTTTTCTCTAGACAGCATGACCCTAAACCAAAAAGAATCATATTTTAAGGGAAAGAAAAGTTCTCAGGGAGTAGAAACATAGGAGTATGAACGTAATATGGTACAAGAAGAAGATCATCATTGGTTTCCAGCTTTGGTGGAACAGGAGTGTCACAGTAAGTCAAATATTCTGCTCAAGGAAGAGCTAAATCATGTTTTTATTTTATAACATATATCATGCCAACTTCCAGTGCTTAATTAAATTCAGTTTAACAAGTCCTAAGAATTGGAATGATGTAAAACTGGTTCCTCACTCTAAAACAGGTCATGATCTAATGAGAGATAACAGATCCATCAACACCTAACTGTAGTAGAAAGTACTAAATAGAAGTAAAACTAACATGCCACAGTAGAGCAGAGCAGAGCAACCACTTTAGTTGGAAAACCAGGAATCCTGCATAGAGGAGGTGGTACTTGAGCAACACCTTGATGTGAAAGGGGTTTTGAAAACTATTAGAAAGGAGGGACAGCTTATTTGGGGTTTGAACTGGTACACGTTGTAGGGGATGTGGGAAATGAGTTTGAAAAAAGTACTTTAGGGCAGATTATGGAGGGTCTTTATTTGGGAGCTGAATAGACTGGATTAGAGCATTTTGTCAATGGAGAAACTTTCTGAGAAGGATTGTAATTAATAGCCATGTTTTGGGCATCCAGCTTCAGTAGAAAAGTAGATGCTGAATTGGAGCAGACAACAGCTGGAGGCAGGGACTCTAGTTAGAATAATCCAAGTGAAACTATTAAGGTGTGGGTGGGGGGGGGAGGGCGGAGAAGGCCACAGAAGCATCCAGGAGACACAGCTGACACACTCAAGCTAGACTGGAGGAAAGGGGATAAAGAAAACAGATGAGATCAAAGGTAACACGAGATAACTTGGTTGAAATCTTGTGCTTGAAATAGCACAGAGAGAGGAGCAGATCTGAGAGGAAAGAACTTGGAGTTTTTTGAATTCATGTTGTAGCCACCCTCCACATCATGTTTGCAGGTAGATTAGAGATCAGTGGTCAATAAATAAAAGACACCCCTGATGCTCCACATGACCTCTCTTAGATTTCCTTAATTCTTCTTTTCAAATGTATGAGTGACAAAAAAACAAAGTTTACAAAATTACTATTGCATGGAATAATTTCGTCCACCTCCCAAATGCAAACCAACAGAACCCACCAGCACCCTAATTATAAAACAATGCAGTACATGTGTTTCTGATGCCCAGCACATTCCTGCCTCCAGGCATTGGTACCTGTTTTCCATGCCCAGGACACAGTCAGGTAACTGCATGGTGCTCCCCCTCACTCCATCTAAATGCCTTCTGATCAGAGAGCTTATGCAGCCAGCTGAGTTAGCAGTGTTTCCCTCCTCAAGCACTACTCATCCTTTTGATCACATTCACAGTACTTCCTAGTACCTCTCACGACTAACCTTCACACTATATGCTACTCAAGACATTCATTTGATATGTGTTTATTGTCTGTGTTCCCCCAATAGAAACAAACTGTTCCATGAGAGCAGGACTTTTGTTTTGCCCCTTAGCTTCTAGAATAGTGCTCATTATGCAGTGGGTTCTAAATAAAAACTGAATGAATATTGCTTTCTTTTTGGCCTACGTGCTAGTTTCAGATTTCTCAAAATGATTAGTTACTACATGTGCAATTCTCAACAACTGCACATATCATAAGACAACCATGTCCTTTCTTAGTTACTAACTGTAAATAAAATTATTTTACTACACGTAATATTATTTCATTCACGGAGACAGCTGACTAGAAAGTCATTTGGCATTTGCAGGGGTGGTTTTCAGACCTGAGCATGCCTCAGAATTGATTGTTGAAGCAGATTGCTGGCCTCAGGCCTAGAGATTCTGATTCATTGGATCTGGAGTGAGTCCAGCAAGCTCCCAAGTGATATTGCTGGCTAGGGGACCACACTTAGAGAAGCACTACATTAGCAGTAATAACATAATTGCAACAGAAGCATGAGAGAAGTCTACAGTCAGGGAGTTGAGATGTGCCAATGGTCTGGTGATAGAAGAGTAGGTCCCAAGGGGAACAGATGACTGCTCTTTTGTTCGCACAGCTTACAGCTTTCTAACCTACTTTAAAAATACCTAGAAATCTATTTTTGCTTTCCTAATTGAATTAAAATGTTAAAAACTCCATTTCATTAAATTGCATTATACTGCTAAAAGAACTAAATTCATATCAAAAGAGCACTGAAGATATGATAGGAAACAATGAAATTCATCATTAGAAGCAGAATGCACAGGACTTGCAGTTACTATCAAGACAACGTGAGGACAACAACAAAAACTATCAGAAGATGTCTTGATGCGATTGTACACTACAAGGCCCTGGGGATCTCTTCACTAATGTGATCTCTTGGGCTTTTATTGATTTCTGACCTAAAACCATACAGATTTTAATGACTGCAGAGGCATCTAAATAGAAGGACCACATTGTGTATCACAGAAACCAGGACACTTTTAAAAGAGAATGGGGTGCTATTAATTTCACTGGATTAATAGCTATCAAACAGGACTTTTGCAAGGGATTAAATAATCCTAGATAAGTGAGGAAATTGTATTAAATGAAATTTGGATAATGAAAGTGTGTTTATTGGTTGGTTTTTGTTTTATCATGTTGAAGGATTTCTGAACTTCATTTACAGTTGCTATACAAAACCTGCAGAAAGCCAGACCTTTCATGCTCACACACAGCAATTCTTCAGACGTGCACACAGTTTAGAGGTATATGCAGTTTGGTGTATGCATATGATCATGGTGCAACAGGAAGAAGTTTGGAGTTGGGCACAATGTAGTGTGCATCCCAGCTCTCCTGGGTTGCCCTGGACCTCTCTGGACCTTTGTTTCCTCAAGGGAGAGAGATGAACAGTGTGACCTACCTCAAAGAATTACCGACGTAGGCAGCATGAACCACCTAGAGAGAGCCCACTCACTATAATGTTTGGGCCTAGTAAATGGTCATTTCTTTTCCTTTTCCAAAATGTACCTAAGACAAAGACCTAACCTTACTTTTCAAAGAGATTCATATAATTTATGACTCCAGTGAATGATTCCAACTGTGCTTCTCAGACTCTGGATAAGAAAACAAGGGGTAGGAGTGGAGAGAATTAGACTGGGCATAATTTAGAAAGCCACGATGAGAATACTTCAACTTTGTTACTTAGCAGTCACAATATTTATTTCATAATTTGTCATTTTATTGAAGAAAAATCTGAGTTTTTAAATCTTCACCAAAGGTGGCATGGATTTACAAATTATGATAAATAGTAACAGAAAATAATACATAACTAGTTAATTTCTGCGTATTCAAAAAAAATTAAGCAAACCCAGCAGTGTGTAGAGTCATCGAGAGGCCCGGGTGCCGATGTGGTAAACAGATCACCCACAGTGGCACCTAACAGAAAAAAATCTTTCTGCTTTTTAATGGCCTCTCTATTTCATTATTCTATTAACTCATGGATTCTCTAAAAGTGCCAAACTAATTTACAAATGAGTCTTCTTGGAATTCCATCAGCGTGCCATGTTACACAGCCAACTATTCTTCATATATTATCTTCAGTTACTTTGAATGTTAAAATGTCAGATTGAAAGAATCTGAGAGATAAACTAAGCCAAGACTCTAATTTTATAGATAAAGCGCCCAGAGTTGTGTAGTAATTTATCCAGTCATACCCGTGGTCAGAGAAATGCCAGGCCTGGAAGTCCATTGTCTTCAGGCTCCTGGCACTATGTTCCTTTCAGCGGATCACACTCCCTGTCCTCCACTTTAGCCATTAAAGTTCCACTCAAATCTCTATGGGTCTCTGAAATGATTACTTACTTTCTTAAAGGTCCCTCTTAAATAGCCTAGACAGCCAACAATAGGTATTTGCTAAATAAATTATGTAAAGTCTATTTTAAACCACAAACATATCATATTCTAGAATATTTCACAGCATGTGAAGACGTTTATGATATTTTGTTTAAAAATCAGGTTACAATATGACATATTTGTAAATGTAAAATGGCGTGTATGAAAGGTTACACATCAAAATATGAACAACCATTAACTCCAGGTGTTAATATCACAGGCAAATTTAGTGCCCTATTCATTTTGCAGTTTTCTATGTTTTCCATACTTTCATAAAGAATATGTATTATTTTGTAACTATAAAAGAGAAAAATGAACCAGCTGGATAGCAAGTAAATATTGCTGTATATAAATGCCCTGAGCCTTTTCTGGTCCTTTGTTCTTGGCTTGCTCCCTTTCTCCCTGACTCTATTTTTTCCCCTAGTTTCAGCCTTAATTTCTCTTGTATCTGCTCTCAATGTTTCTGCATACAAATGCTTATATTCATCTTCAGCTAACTCACAAACTGCATCCTGATCTTAGAGGAACACAGAGCTCTGTATGTACTCTCACAATTTGCCTGTGCTAGAACATTTCAATGGCAATGTCCTCTAATCAACTGAAATTATGAGAGGCTACGGCTGGAGATGAAGATTGAGAAGTCATCTATATACAGAGAAATAGCAGAAGCCAAGAAATTCTTAGAGCGCTGAGAGGTTGAAACAGATGTTCAAGGCTGCAGTTTTGGGAGAGGCAACTGTTTGCGGTTGGGATGAGGGACAGAGTCAGACAACAAAGAGAAACATCCACATAAAGCTATGTCATAGAAACCAAGAAGAAAGATCAAGAATATTGAGTGCTGCTTCTCTATGTGGAGTAGCAGAATCAGGACAATTGAAGAGTAAGTTGAAAGCATTTAAAAGGAACAATGGCTAGCCTGGCTGGCGTGACTCAGTGATTGAGCGGACCTATGATCCAGGAGGCCATGGTTCTATTCCAGTCAGGGCACATGCCCGGGTTGCAGACTCAATCCCCAGTGGGGGCATGCAGGAGGCAGCTGGTCAGTGATTCTCTCTCATCATTGATGTTTCTATTTCTGCCACTTTCTTCCTCTCTGAAATTAATAAAAAATATTTTTAAAAAATAAATAAATGGAATGATGGCTAACACATTATTTTAATCATTTAAGGACATAGAAGAGCAATTCTTTGAAAGAACACACTGAAAAATTTCCATTGTGTTTTATTACTAGAAATTAAGAAAATTATTCTAAGCATAAAGCCTGGTCTTAGAGGAGGGATAAATCTAGGGAGAAAATTTAGGTGTGATGGATGGTCATCAAGAAAGCCTTATGACAGAAAAACCAGCAAGCATCAGGCTCAAAAGAAAACACATGGGGGAATCACAGAGATTCTAACACCAGGCACTTCATAGGAATAGTCTTTGGGGTAACAGAAGATTGTACCCCCCTCCACTCTCTAAGGGCTCCAGATTGCTGAAATTATTCCTATTACAATGGTGCTGACCTGTATTTGTTTATTTTGAACCATGACTGCCTCCCAGCCTTCATACCTCATGAGGATACAGCTAATTCATTCCCTTCTATTTATGCCTTTCCCTTTTTTTTCACCTTCTCTACCTTACCTTGACAAAGAAAGTGTGGTTAATTATGGAAGGTAGTTAAATCTTTTTTTCCTGTTAAGATTGAGATGCATTTTTTTAAAGCAAACCTGGAATTTAAAACAATTCAATAATGTATTGCTGTAAATAAAATTTTTCTCTTGTAAGCATTCATAACTTGTTCCATGTAGAAGGGCTGTACCTTTCACTCATACATGCAAGATTATTCTTGGCTGATATTAGTATTAATCTCTAAGTTCCCATGAAAAGCACCTGGAGCTTAAAGGCAGCCTTTCTATTACAACCACAACAATTATTATGCCAACATTTGATGAGCATTTGCTGTGTGTCAGATGATGTTTTAAACATACATACATTGACTCATTTAATTCTCACACAAGCCTAAGAGGTAGTTGCTACCATTTCCTTCATTTGTAAAACCTGAAGGGAGAAAATTTAAACAACTCACTCAGGGTCACAGAGCCAGTAGATAAGAACTAGAAGTATTCCTTGTCCATTGTTCACATACAAGTAGATTGACAGTATAACTTCATTTTTATTCCTAAATTAAAGTCACAAGTAGCTTTCCTAAAATATCAGACTAGAACTTAAACTTTTTATTATCTTAGCTATTGTTTCTTTGACTTTCTGTTTTCCAAATCAGCCTGTGAAATAGATTTGTAATGCTGTCTAACAGAAAAGGCCCAACCTATAAAGGTCGCTTTCCCCCCACTCAACAAACTTACAAACTGCCTGTCATGTGTCTCTCAGGCACTGTACCTGGTTTGGGGGATCAATGATAAACTCAACCATCATGGACCCCACGTTGAAGAACTTAGTCAACTATCATAGGGCTTTCCAAATATTTTCACATATTTCACAAATATTTTCTGGGCACCCAGCAAAAAGGACAATATTTGTACTGGAGTAAAGCGATGAGTGTATGTGGAGCTGATGTTGACACCTCTCTGCTACCCAAGCTTTACAAGTACCTCTGAGGCTAAGGGATCAAATGAACCACACAGTGGTTATATCCCACTCCCATAGCAATAACTTTAGAATAAAGAATTCAGATAAATAGATATACCATAATATTGTAGGGGCCTAAGTCATAGGCTAGGGACATCATAAGAAATTAAAAAAACATTTAAAAGGGAATCCTAATTCATTTCAGGAAAGTTCAGGAAATGACTGCCAAGGAAATAACATCTAAACTAAATACCAATGGATGGGTTTGCCAAGTGAAGAAAGAGGAAAGGGAAGCCAGCTCCAGGAAAACAAGAGAGGAAGGGAAGTAATAAGATTCACTTTGAAAGACTTAAGGAACTTTGATGTGTGAGCTGCTGTGCTTAATGGTGTGCAGGAGAATAAGGGGATGAATTGACTCAGGAGTCATGTGCCTAGTTCTGTGGAAATATGATGCTGAGAACATTCACATTTTGAGACTATGAGCCACAACTTAAGCTTAGTTACATCAATGATGTTATAAGCAAGGGGCTGGGTTTTTTGTTGTAAAGGGTTGTCTTTCTTTGTTAATGTGGGCATGGGAGCAATTTACATAGAAAACACACCATATTGCGGAAAAAAAACACACTTGAAGGAGCAATGCACCTTTTAGTTTGCCAGCTTTCTTCTCCTTTCAAAAATGATAATTTCTAGCTGGGACTAACAGATTTGTGCTTCCAATGCCCATGTTTAAAGTCAAAATAGACATTAAACTCAACAAGAAAACAGAAATCACCATCCTGTTATCAAACAAGTGGAGAATGGAGCTCAGCCCTTTAGTTCACTGTCTGGTGATTTGGTTACTGTCCCCTCCGTGTTCTCATTCCTTTCTCCAGAGAGTTCACTGTATTGTATCCCCACTAACAGAAGAGCTACCAAGTCAAATCCAGTGCAGTCAAGTCTCAGATTTTGTCAGGGAATTTGTAGCCCTTGCTTCTGCACTGACTGGCATTATTCAAACAAAAAGTGTGTGTGTGTGTGTGTGTGTGTGTGTGTGTGTGTGTGTGTGTGTATATATATTAGTTACTTGTTCATCAAGTTGTTAGAGGAAAGCATCCAGTGTCTTTAGCAAGGAGAGCAAGGAGAAGGGGAATTAATAATAGGCTTACACTTGAAAAGGGACTAAATTATTCCAGGCACTTTCTATAATTCTGGTTTTGTTTGGGGAGACAAAAGAGATGACTCACTTGAGAATTTTATGTTGATATGATTCAACACAGGCATACAAAATAGTTGTTTCATCAGATCAGATGTAAGCATGTCAGGCTTACCATCCTATACAGAGACCAAGGCCTGGCATAGCAGAAGTTTGAGCTGGAGCTGCCTTTTGGAACCAGTGATTCCTCAGCCAAAGAAAGCATTCTCTAAACCGCCATCATAAGGCCTGTCATCTTTAGTGATGCTTCCCCTCCCTGACAGTCATGGTCCCTCACTGGATTGATTAACCTGATTAACAGCTGAGCCTGAGGTTATCTCATTCCTCCTTAAGGATCTTGGGTGATTGGCCTTTGGAGAAACAGGCATTTATATAAAGGCATCAATTCCTTTCCAAGCAAGAGGCTGTAATAGAATGTCAGGCAATGAGTGACATTTTGGCGTTTGGACATTTGATTTAATCTATCCCTAAGATTTATTCTAAGGAAGCAATCCAAAATTTAAAACATACTGGGCAAGTTTTGTTTTACTATCTATTTTTCACAGAGAGAATTTCTTTTTAGTTCTTACCCCCATTTAGTGAGGCTGTTGTAAAAATCTCCACATAGACACACAATCAAGTGCAAATAATCCCAAGAAATGTTGATTTTGCTTTTGAATTACAGCATTCTTCATGCAAACAGTAGCTTTTAAACGTGCACAGAGCTTTCTCTGTTAATGCGGCTGGCCTCAGCTTCAAGGTTTTATTGCTTTTCATCTTTTTCTTTACACTTAGGAACAATATTAGTCTGTTGATCTTTCTAAAATGCTGTGTGCATTTTTCTGGTTGGTTTTTTTTTAATTAAAATTTTTTTTAATTTAAATTCTTTATTGTTTAAAGTATTACATGAGTCTCCTTTTCCCCCATTGACCTCTCCCCAGCCGCTCCCGCCCTCAGCACATGCCCGCACCCCCCCTACTAGGGCAGTGTGCATCAGAACCTGCCCTCTCCAGATGATTTGGTTGAAAACAATATATACGAAGACAACCCCTAACTAAGAGTTCCAAGGCCAGCTGGAAAGGACATCAGGTAACACACCTTTCGATGGCCTCTCATCACTAATCAAACTCGAAGCACTCTGAGGTATAAATTAATCTTAAAAACTAGCTTATAAAATACATTAATCACATATAATATTTAAAGCAAATGTTAATCTTTCCTGAAAGATTATTCCTGTTATAATTTGTAATCAAGTTGGAGAAACGGATCAACTTTTAACTCTCTAATAAAAGTTTT
This sequence comes from Myotis daubentonii, assembly GCF_963259705.1. Lineage (NCBI taxonomy): Eukaryota > Metazoa > Chordata > Mammalia > Chiroptera > Vespertilionidae > Myotis > Myotis daubentonii. Next base: position 183,977,174 of record NC_081841.1, read on the forward strand.
AGGTAAAACTTTTGTATAATCAAAGCCACAATTTTTATCATCTAGAAAAGGCATAATAAACTTTTAAATTAATGACAGCTTTTTCCTGAACTTGCAGTTACGTTAAGAGCTTGTATCAAATTTTCATAATTACAAAAGGCACTATTATTTATCTATAAAATATAAATCAGCTAAAATGTGCATATTCAATTGTCTATTTACCCTCAATTAATTGAAGCCCAATAAGGTAAGTACCAAATGTAGCCTAACTGAAATTTTCAACATGTAGGCCTTTTAATACCTGAAATAAGCCCAAATAAACAACCCAAAGCCTGGAAAAGAACAAGGTCAGAAACATAAGTCACCAATCTCACCTCTAAGAGGTAGACAAATACCAATAGGTCAAAAATAAGTCAATTTCCTAGAAAACTAAGATATGACACTTAAACAAGTTGTTAGCTATCATTCCCATGCAGTTTTATAAGCTAGCACAACCTTTGGAGTTTATTTTAGAGAAAACAAAAGGAAATGAAAGAAGCAGGGTTCCATGATAATATCAGGTTTTACTCCCTCTGAATCACAGGATGGTCTAAACTGGATGTATAGTGTGCAGCGATATGTTCAGGTAAATCCGAGTGGCTATTAATAAGTTTCACGTTATGCCAAAGGTGCCCAATAATCAAAGGGCCATGAATGCATTTATAATACAATGGAGATGTAAGAAATAAGATAAAAATAAAAGTGGGAAAACTGCAAAACTATGAACATGTTTCTGAAGTTAGAGTGAGAAAACATTAAGCACTTATCAAGAATGATTGGGGAGATGAGTGTCTTTGCTGCTCTGACACTGTCCAGCAGGTAGTGACATTCAATGACTCAATGACTCTATCTTCCAAATAGCATTAGTCAAACTCTTCCCATCAATCAAATTGTGCTGCAGTGAAATGCCAGAGTTCATCTCTGTGAGAGTACATTCTGTATAGGGGAGAACTATGGAAATGCCTGTGATTTTGCTATTCTTTTCATAATAGTGGAAGGCGGTTCCTCCTGGTGATATATTTGAGTTAATAATGAATTAACTGTAATGAATTTAGAAAGCTATAATGAATTCCTATTGCATTTCCAAGACATTCCATTACGTTTTAGGATAAACAACAGCAGAAGAAGAAGGAAACCATGGAGTTGGGGTATAAAATGGTGAGCCTCAGATCCCATGAGGATCACCGGAGAGAAGAGATCTGACTACAGGATACAAGTGAATCATCCTATCTCACTGCATCTGTTCTGGTAATTGAAGTAGAAATTACCACAAAAATAAAGAACATCACTTTTCTAGAAGTTTAGACATCTTCTAATTTTCATCTTATTAGATGATACTTTTATAACAACCAAGAGAAAAATATAGGAAAACTATATTACCAAATATCATCTAACTGATGTGTCTGAGCTGTGTAGGCAACCAGCTGCTGGGAACTCTGGCACAAATATTTCTTACATGAAAGCTATGGAATAGTATTCTGATCTACCTGCCTTGAAAACATATTGATCCATTTTTCACTGCTCAGAGTTACTGAATTTCTTATTACTGTCCAAGTGAAGAAAGGCCTCTCCAAATCACTTGAATGTTATTAAACTCATTTCTGCTGAATGTCCATTTGATATTGAACGGTGCCATTCTGCACTTCCTGAGGCATTTTTGTATTTTTGGAGTTATATAAGTCTTACCATTAAACCATGCTTATAGTAGGGCAGGTGCTAGAAAACCCTGACATCTTACACTAGGAAAGTATAATGATGCTGACCCTAATTCATTTAAGTGTCCCACTTTTAGGTTCACACACTAAGACAATAGACATCCTTTAAACAAACAAACAAAAAATGATCGGTATATTTATCAGTTCTTTGCATGTGATGATTTGATTATTTTGCTGAATAAAGAGAATATGAATGTGGATGTAAATGTTAGTGTTTTATAGAATGTGAACAGATGTTCCCTGGAGTTTGTTATGGGAGCTAACCTACTTAATATAAACCAAACACATTTTAAATAGGGAGATTTAAGAGAGGGAACCAAGATGGCGGCATAAAGTATACACCTTTACGTGCTGCCTCTCACAACCACACCAAAACTACAACTAAAAGACAAAACAGCCATCATCCAGAACCACGGGAAAGCTGTCTGAGTGGAAGTTCTACATCTAGAAGGAAAGAAAAAAGCGCATTGAGACTGGATAGGAGGTGCGGAGGTGCAGGAGAGTGGAGGTATGGAGGTGCACAAAACAGGCTGGCAACTGGATGCACTGTTTTTTTCAATTGGAAGGGAGACACAAGCTCCAGACTGCTCTAAACTCCAGTTTTCAGTGAGACTCTGGGGACCCAGATTCCTACGGGGAGAAACTGGACTCTCTGGCATCGGGTCGGAAAGAGAGGGTGGCTTTCTCGCAGAGGTGCTCGCAGGGATCATTGTTACTGCATGGAGGCACAGGATGCAGGGACAAGGAGATGCGGAGATGACTGACTGGCAGCCATTGCTGTTTGCTCCACCCTGGTGATTCCCTGAGACACTGCCCTACCCAATTTACAACCCCACCCAAGCTGTGCACAGCAGCTTTTGCATATGAATGGGGCCTGTCCTTTTGCAGCCTAACCTAACAAGCTGCAGCTGGGTCAGAGAGCTCCAAAAACTTCCAAACCCCAAACAAAGAGGAGAAATCTGCAGATCTCGCTGTAGCTCCTGCTGGGTGGCCTCAGGCAGTGGCCGACTTTGCACCTCCTTGGAGATCCAGGAGTCAGTGTACCTAGTGGTCAGTGTGAGATGATACCAGATTTCAACTCCTCACATCCATAAGTGACACACTCAAGAGGCAGACTCAGTGAGCACCAAAACCCCACTGAAGAAAGACCTGCCCCATAAGGGCATTTCCAGCACAGCAGTTCTTCCATTATAGACACAGCGGGTCCTCATAGTCAATTGGCCTAGAGGTCAATTCCTCCCAGTGATACAAACAGCAATCAAGGCTTAACTACAACAAGACTATGCACCCAGTCTACAAAGGGTGCACCAAGAGTGTCCACCTCAGGTGATTGGGAAGGCTGAGCAATTGGGGCCTATAGGACACCTACCACACAAGGCCACTCTATCAACACAGGGAAGCAGCCAAAATGCGGAGACAAATAAACATGTCACGAATGAAAGAAATGGAGGAAAGCAAACTACTGGATATAGAGTTCAAAACCACAGTTGTAAGGTTACTCAAGAATCTTCTAGAAACTGCCGAGAAACTTAGTGAGACCTCCAAGGAACTTAGTGAGACCTTCAAGGATCTTAATGAGAATGCCAAAAAAATGGAAAGGACCAGTCAGAAATTAAGCATTCACTGTATGAAATAAAGAATAATATACAGAAATTCAACAGTAGACTAGAGGATCCCAAGAATCAAATCAAAGATTTGAAATACGAGGAAGCAAATAAAACCCAACCGGAAAAGCAAAATGAAAAAAGAACCCAAAAATATGAAGATAGTGTAAGGAGCCTCGGGGACAACTTCAAACGTACCAACATCCGAATTATAGGGGTGCCAGAAGATGAGAGAGAGCAAGATATTGAAAACCTATTTGAAGAAATAATGACAGAAAACTTCCCCCACCTGGTGAAAGAAATGGACTTACAGGTCCAGGAAGCGCGGAGAACCCCAAACAAAAGGAATCCAAAGAGGACCACACCAAGACACATCATAATTAAAATGCCAAGAGCAAAAGACAAAGAGAGAATCTTAAAAGCAGCAAGAGAAAAAAAGTCAGTTACCTACAAGGGAGTACCCATACTACTGTTAGCTGATTTCTCAACAGAAACTATGCAGGCCAGAAGGGAGTGGCAAGAAATATTCAAAGTGATGAATAGCAAGAACTTACAACCAAGATTACTCTACCCAGCAAAGGTATCATTTAGAATTGAAGGTCAGATAAAGAGCTTCACAGATAAGAAAAAGCTAAAGGAGTTCATCACCACCAAACCAGTATTATATGAAATGCTTAAGGTATTTTTTAAGAAGAGGAAGAAGAAGAAAAAGGTAAAGATAAAAATTATGAACAACAAATACATATCTATCAACAAGTGAATCTAAAAATCAAGTGAATAAAAAATCTGGTGAACAGAATAAACTGGTGAATATAATAGAATCAGGGGCATAGAAAGGGAATGGACTGACAATTCTCAGGGGGGGGAAGAGATGTGGGGAGTGTGGGAAGAGAAAGGACAAAAATCTTGCACCTATGGATGAGGACAGTGGCGAGGGGTAAGGGCATGGGGTGGGGTGGGAACCGGGTGGAGGGGAGCTATGGGGGGAAAAAAGAGGAATATCTGTAATAATCTGAACAATAAAGATTTATTTTAAATAAATAAATAAATAAATAAATAAATAGGGAGATTTAAAACCAGTGAAACTGATAAGCAGTGAAAAAACCTAATTCATTTGCTGAGTGAAAAATATTGAATCTAATTTTATCAGTTATCTCTGATCTAGGTTCTAAGATTTTACAAATTCTATATTTATACTAGGGGCCCAGTGCACGAAATTCGTGCACTGGGTGTGTGTGTGTGGGGGGGGATTGTCCCTCAGCCCAGCCTGCCCCCTCTCACATACTGGGAGCCCTCAGGCGTTGACCCCCATCACCCTCCAATCGCAGGATCGGCCCTTTGCCCAGGCCTGACGCCTCTGGCCTAGGCGTCCGGCCCAGGCAGCGGGGACCTGCAGTGGCAGCAGGGGGTGGCGCGATTGCGCAGGCTCCGCCCCTGCCTCTGCAGGAAGCCTCTGGCTGAGGCGTCCGGCCCGGGCAGCGGGGACCCACAGCTGCAGTGGCCCCGCGATCGTGGGCTTCGCTTTAGGCCCAGGCAAGGGGCCCCTAGCTCCTGGGACTGCCAGCTTCGACCGTGCCCAGCTCCCATCCCTGGCTCCACCCCTACTTCCTGCTATCACTGGCCAGGGCGGAAAAGGCACCTGATTCTCCGATCATGGCTGGGGGGCAGGGCAAAGGCGGCCCCAGGGCCACCTTTGCCCTGCCCCCCAGCTCTTAGCTCCCCCCCTGGGTTTCCGATCACTGTCAGTGGCAGGGGGCTTCTTCCTGCTTTCACTTTTGCCTCCCTGCATTGTGCCTACATATGCAAATTAACCGCCATCTTGTTGACAGTTAACTGCCAATCTTAGTTGGCAGTTAATTTGCATATAGCCCTGATTAGCCAATGAAAAGGGTATCGTCGTACGCCAATTACCATTTTTCTCTTTTATTAGTGTTGATTATTTCATCAATGAGAATCATATATATCCAACCTGATTTTCAGAAAAATAATTAAAAATTTAGGCCAATTTGAATATTTGTTGGTTATGAAGAGAAGATTACAAAAGAAGATTCTCTATTAATACAAAATCCACACATGTTCTTTGAAAAAAATGAAAAAAATAAATTAATGAGAAAAAACTCATAGTTTCATGTATATTACATTTTAACACCCTATTTTATATTATTTCATACTTTTACCATATAGACTTTTGTGTTTGCACAAGATCATACAGAACATAATATATTGTAACCCCTTTTTAATTTATAAGCATCTTTCTATGTGAACAGATTAGGCTGATAGATAGACATTATTTTTGTTGACTAAATACTATTCTATTCCACTGGTAAATTTTCTAGTCAATTAGCTATTATCAATTAGTTGAAATATGTGCTTTATGAGTTTGATATTCATGAGTTTGTGGTTTCACTGGGCCTAACAATAAACATATTTATAGTTATATCCATATACATGTTTCACATTATATCTTTGTGATATAATCTTGAAAAAAAATTTTGGTCAAAATACATGTTCTTTCAAGTATTTTATAGAGATTTCAAAATTGTCCTTCAAAAAGTCTCTGCCAACTTACATCAGCATATGAGCTTTAACATTCTAGTTATATCTTGCTTTACCTTTCTAATACATTAATAATTCTAATAAAAGAGACAACTTGTTTGTAATTAAGTATACTATACATTGATTATGAAATTCCTAAAGGAAATAATTTAAAGAAACACTCTCTCTTTTTCTTTCCTTCCCCAATACATACACTGTATAAGATAAAGCTTATTAGTCAAGTTTTCCAAAGCCAGACAGCAATGATACAAAGAACAATTCTTTACAGAAATATTGCTAAATTTGACCTCAACATATTATAATCCAAAAATTCTTACATTTTAAATGATGAAAAATATACCCAGACTAAAATGAGGGAAAGAGTCAAGTCATTCTAAAATTCAGCAGCAGTCGAGTAGAGTAAAAGAAGATGGTATGCCTATTTCCTATTTAGTTACTTTCACACTTTAAATGAGCCAATTCTTTTACTAAGTACGTCAGTTTAGAAACAGAACATTCTCTCACAGTGGATTTATATTATATAACAGGTATGAAACAGAAAATAAAATTGATGTGAAGCCATTAAACCAAACAGTTAAAATGGCAGCAGATGGCACCAGGCATGAAGGCGGAAGCCATTCCTACATAGAAGGGAAGGAGTCTTTTATAAAGACAGAGATTTATTTATTTATTTATTTATTTGCATGGTATGTGTCTATTAAACACTTTTTATGTTGCCAATGCAGAGTGGGGGCCTAAGGAAGCAATCATAGCTCAGTCTGGAAAATGCAAGGTTTTAAAATGAAGAAGACTTCAGTGCAAAACTTGGTTTCACCACTTTACCAATCATAATACTTACATATGTTAAAGTCTTTCAATTTAAGCTTTCTCCTTTGCTAAATAAAGATGATAATAATGCTTTCCTTGCAGGAGTACTGTATTGCAGATAATATACTCAGGGTGGAATGGTGCCAGGTAGAACAGCATATTAGAGTGACAATCACTTGCTCAATTTCAATCATCCGTGGGCAGGGATGAAGGGTGAGAGAATGTGGAGAAAAGTACACTTAAGAAAATCTAAGTGGGTTTTTGTTCTCTTGACACTGCATATATAAATCAGAATATGCTAACTTTAAGAAGTTAATATACTTAGACCAGGTTTTCTGTGTTTAATACTGCCATTGTTCATTTTAGGGTATTGTTTTAGTGAAGCGCCCTTTCTGAGAAGCTGAGTCTTATCTCCAGGGGAATACAGTTTAAAGACTTGAAGACACTGTCTTTGTTATAATGCATTCATTTGGGAATCATTTAGAATGGCATTATAATAAAAACATTGTATTAATTGCTTAATTGTTCATTATCTTCTCCAAAATACTGTTCAGAGAAAATTACTGTGGCGACGTACCTTGATCTTTCTCTCAAGAAGTTTCCAATAAAATTCACCTAACACATAAAAATACCTTCACTTGCAAACCACATTCCTTCCCTCTTCTTAGCTTCTCAACACTCAAGAAAAAGACAAAATTCAGGTGTAGTTTTCTTGTGCTAAATGAATATGTAGCTGAGGTATAGAGCTTGAAGAGCAGGCAAAAAACCAAAAAACCATGGACAAGATTACTTAAGGATAATTTTTTACAAGATGTTTTGCCATCTAGATAGTGGCAATCCGTAGAAAAGTGTTTCTGTAAAGACCACAGAAGTGCAAAGTCTTTGGGTGACAAGCTTACAGAGCATTTTCTGTGGTGATGTGACTGGGCACAATAATTCTATAAATACCCATCTCCAGTTTGCCCATCTGCCTAGGAAATATTTTTCCTGCACCTGAGCTAAATGGAGAACTGCCTCACTAAAAAATGGATGGAGCAAATCATCCATCTTCAGCTGTCATTTGCAACTTTGCCCATGAATGATAATTCCTGACAATGTATTTATTTTCTTGCCACCAAAAATAAATACTGTTATTGAGATTTTTCTACGTTTAACTTGGAAACCAAACCAGGAACAGGGGTAAATAGTCATGATACCTTATGCTGCTCTGAGGACACGTATCTCCTTAAGCTTTGAACAGTCTTTAACCCTTTAATTATCACTTTGTGGATCTAGTGACCTGACAATGCCCTATGGAACTGAATAGGAGACAAGGATGATGGGGGTGAGTACGAAAAAGGCCATTACATCAGGTACACAGTGCCATGAATATTATAAAAATTAGAACTGCTCTATAATCATAATATTTCTCACTCTTTGTACTTGGGTTTGGAAAAAGACACTGAGGTCTTTGATGCTACATGACAAGTAGTTACTCTCATAATAATTTAGGTCTCTTCTCGGGGCTCTGTGGCACTTTTCTCTAGATTATTTTGACTGCATGTGGAGAGTTCATACACACCCTTCTGCCAAAGCTAGTGATCTCAAGAGATAGTTGTGGTCACTGGCAGGGTATCACAAGACAAATATGAAGCAGTTGATAAGGCAGGGAGGGCATATGATCAGGGTATTTCACAGTAGACTGGTGTTTACAGTGAAATAAAATTGTCTTAGGAGTAAATAAAATAAGTTATATAATTTAAAATAAAGTCATGTGGTAACATTATAGCCTGGATTTTCAGAACTTGACAAGGTTAAGATGGTGAGAGAGAAGAGAAACCATTTTCAAGCTGGGGTTTGTGAGGATAAAGAGAAGATTGTCCCTGGCACCACCTACCTCCCTATTTCCAGTCTCTCCATCCAGGGCCCAGTTCTGGCATCTGCATAACTATGCCTCTTCTAGGTACCCCATACCTTTTATTAAGCCGATCTGAATTTTAGTTTACATTTACACTATTTTTATTCATCAAATATTTATTCATTCTCTACTTTGTGATAAATAGTAAAGACTTCTTTGAAATCGCCATAATAATATTTTAACCTATTAACTTATGTCACATCATCATAGGCCCAATAATTACAAACATTTGGATTCCAGGAGAATCATAGTGAAATAATAAGTTCAAAAAACAATTACCTTTAAGACAATATGTACCACCAATTATACATTAATTGGTCTTCACTGTCATTGTTCTTATGCACAAAATAAATTATTCTGAGGGGAATTCCTGATAGGCTGTTTCTAAATTTTTGGCCCTAGATATGCTGTTTACACTGATTATCACATATTTCTTTGTGCACATCAAACATGGAAGCTATATATATCCAGATTGTAAAGTCCATGTGGCAACAGGGCCTGGAGTATGGTGTGATGGAAATGCCATCTTCTAATTCTGTACTACTTTCCAAAGAACCTGAAGCAAAACTCTTAACAAAATTAAAAATTCAATGTATGCCAGTGCCTGAATTAAAACAAATTTGACTAAGAAACACTGTTTGCCTTTTTTTCCCTATAGACTCTGATAATAGTCTTAGTTAAAGTTTATTTTTTCAGCTACAATAGCAATCTTAGCAAGTAGTGTGCCACCTTTTCAAAAAAATTAGCAAAAGAATGGAAATATTCTCTCAAATCTGATACCTCATAATCCTCAAAACAAATCTGTTAGAATATAAAATTATTAGTCCCCACTCCGAAGCTCCCTTTGGAAGACAGTTATATGGATTTTGGCATAAATAGTATATTTTTCTCAATAAAATAAAATCCATTATTGTCATGAATAACAACTGTGATTTGAGTGGCCAATGTAAGTTAAGGCATCATTTTAAATATTTTAAATAAATTAATTCATTTAATCATAAAAATGATCCCATGAGGTAGTTCAATTTTAATCCATATGATTCCAATTTTAGAGTTGAGAAAATGAAGTTTAGCTAGGTTAAGGAAAACTCTATTCTTGTTTCCCACATCATCACATGTATGGACATATATTTAGACATTTTAACTAAACTGTTATTAAGATATTTGAAAAGGCTTTGAAAATTTAGACATAATGCAAAATAAGTATTTTAAAATTAATAAGTTGAACAAGGCCACCTAGAATAAACAGGGAGCAATGTGTGAGAACTGAGATTAGTTACCTGCTACAGCTAATTTGCCTAGAAGTTTTCACTGTTGGACCAAAATCTATACAAATCCATGGACCTAAATATAGCATAACTTGTATTTCACAGGTTTGGGAACCAGATAACATAATGAATAATGTTTTCAAATACTGCAGCTCTTTTCAAATGTGGCACATCTGAATCAATTATGGAATTTATATAATCACAGGCTCCCAGGTGACATTGTAGATCTGCTGAATCAGAACTCCAACTATATAAATGAAATCCATAAAACTGGACAGGTACGATTTACCAATATTCACAAGGAGTTTTATGCTCAAAGCGTAGGATACATATCATTATAATTTACCACATCCAACACACTTCCTTACGTACCAATTCTCTATAAATGCAAGATGCTAAGAGAATAAGACTCAGTTCTGACTCAATGAGGACATTTCACAAGACAGTAGAACAATATGCCTCGCTTTGGGATTAGCCAACCTGACACAATCATGACAATTTTGAGAGAACAGTTAGTACCTGAAACCCTATCCTTATATCCTAACCCCCCCAAGTCCTTCATCTTGAGGTCCAAGTGAATTAGAAACCACCCAAACTATCTCAGAAAAGGACACTGGTCATTCATGCCCTACCACTCAGTATGGCATGCAAATTATTTCGGCTGCTCTATGATCTGAAGACTCTGGTTCAGCTCTCCCTCTTTCCAGGCATGGCCACAACATCCCATGTGCCTGATTATCAACCTTCCCCTACTAGTCAAGACTTTCAGGAACCTGGGTTCCATTCAATAGAGTCTTTTGTGCCAGGCAACCCTGATTCCCATGAGAAATTATCATTCCATTTTTCCCTAATGGTCCTGCCTCTCCCTCGGAGACATTATAACTTGCTTGAATTATCATACATAGTAAGTTATAGAGCAGGTATTCAAATTCAAATTTTTAGTTCTAAAGGTCATACTCTTCCTACTTTTACAGCATAGTGATTAGATATTTCTCTCAAAAAATGAGCTGTTTTAAACAAGCCGGTAGCAGGGACCACTCAACAGAATGCACTCTCTGAGCATGCTAGGAATCCACAGCTCATCAGTGCAGAAATCAAACATGCCTGATTTATATACAAACAATGGTGACAAAATTGTCACAGCACACATGGTGACTTCACTGGCTTGGGACATTATCCAAAAAACAACCAATAAGCACTTCAAAGAGGAGGGCAGAGTACGGCTCTTGCATTGCCTACCATGTGTGTCTTTCTTCAAAGCCAGTGGCCAGATCTACTTAGACCAGATGTTCTTATGTCTATTCATTCCTCATCCAATCTTAAGATCATTGTGAATTGTTATAAACAGTAACAGAAATAATCTCTATTTTAATATTTATTTTGAAAAATTAAGTGAAGAAGAAACAACACAGGAAGCAGAGGATTTCATCTACTGATCATCATGTTATATCACAAATATGTTCTCTTACACTATGTTTAACCAAATGAACAAATACATTTGAAAATGAAACAACTTGAACCACTATAACATCGCATAATGTATATTGATATGAACTGCATCATTATAAATAACTTCAAGCTTAAGAAACATTAAAAATTTCTAATTCCCATTGTAGCTTTTCTTTCTATGATTTTAACAAATCTAACCCAGAGTAGAAAACTAGAAAATATTTGACTTTGAGATTTTGTAAGAGAAAAACAATGGAAATTTTTAAAATGGTATAATTTATGGAATAAAAATATTTTTTCTCTCCACTCTCATCATTTATCCATATCAACCAATAGCCAAATAGAAACAACTAACATTTTCTTTGGGAGTCACATCTATTTAGTAATAATGATGGGAAAGCCTTTGGATTGTTCAGTTCATTAGATTATTTATCATATAGTATTAAGCCTCTATTATGTCTTAGAATCAAGGATAAATGCTCAAAATAGAGGTGTAAACCAAGCATGTCAAACTCAAAGGCTAACAAGGTTTAAGTTTATGTGGGCTGCAAAAAAACAAAAGCTTCAATTTTTATAGAAACTGAGGTTTATTTCGTTAAGAGACATATTGAATACAAAGGGCTGAAATAAAATGAGTAATCATTAACATAAAATAATAGAACAGTTTAATAAAAATTAATATTATTAATATTTTTTCTTGAAAATTAACTTACCAGACACTGAATAACTGCACAAATTAATAAGCGTAATGCAAATCAACCTATTTTTCTTGTTATCCAAAAGCGAAATATTTCCTGTTGCACACACCAAACAAGTCAGTCCAAGACTGATGACATGGCAAACAGCTGCTAAAGTATTCACTGCTAGTATTAGTGGAGAGAAATGGTGTGCCTGTGCATAAGGTGCGTAAGGGAAATGAATGCAACGCCATTATAGTAATCAGTCATTAGCGAATGTTGTAGTTCATTATTAATAATTTTGTATAACAGGATATTGTAAAAATTAAGTTACGAAATTTTTATTAAAATGTTTCTTACATACCGTTATATTGGCTGGACCACAAAAATATTCGTGTGGACTGCATGTGGCCTGCAGGCCGCAAGTTTGGCATGCTTGGTGTAGACAAGAGAGACATGCTTTTTATCTCATTGAGCTTACAATGTTGTGTGGGAAGAAGTCAATTAATAAATATATACTCATTAATTAATTTTTGTTAGAAGGTGAGAAAGAGGTGTATGTGTTAAGTACACAATATAATTTTTTTAAAACATATTTTATTGATTTTTTACAGAGAGGAAGGGAGAGGGATAGAGAGTTAGAAACATCGATGAGAGAGAAACATCGATCAGCTGCCTCCTGCACACTCCCCACTGGGGATGTGCCCACAACCAAGGTACATGCCCTTGACCAGAATCGAACCTGGGACCCTTAAGTCCGCAGGCCGACACTCTATCCACTGAGCCAAACCGGTTAGGGCCACAATATAATTTTTAACAATACTAGATCAACTATATGAGAGATTTTCATTCATATTTTCATTATTCATTGAGCTCCCAAATCCCTATGACAAAATAATATAATTTAATAAAAAGATTATCTGTTCATCAATGAATAATTTGTTTTCAGACAAACTTATTGGAAACGAAGAAAGAAAAACACATCTTGACTTGGTAAAGTTTATTAGATGGTAAAAATTAATATGCTAAGCTAATCAATTTGCCTGGGTTTCAGAGGTCGGTGTCCCAGGGAAGACACACCACCACATAATTTCATGATGAGGTAAGAAGACCAAGGGGGCAGTTTGTGTAGACATGGCTCTGAGCATCATCACTGTGAAAGAGCTGCAACCAAACAACCAATCTTAACAGAAAGGGCTGTTGAAGCACAAGGGAGAGCAGTTAGCTAGCCAAAGTCACCAGGCAATGAGGGCTGAAATGAATGTATTTAGGGAAAAGATCAACCTAAGCTTTGTGGTCCCAGACCAGAAAGGGTCCTTAAGATCATTTCTGATCCTTTTTTTCTTTTTTGCAAAATTTTGAGCATTTCAAGGAGAGCTCAGGTATCCAACTTCAGGAAGGTATTCAGGAGGGCTGATCCCTATCTCACTATAATGTTACAGGTCAGTTTAAATGCTGGGGACTTTGATGCAGCCTAAAGGAAAGGTGACTGTGGTAATAGCAGAAGCAAAAGTCCCTCCAACTCCCCCATCCATGTCTCTCCTGGCACAGTAACTGCCTGGCCTTTCCTTCCATGACAATCCAGGCTCCTCAGATTATTCTCAATCGAAAATATAAATGAACACTCTGTGTGGATTTCCATGGGATCACATTGCAATTTGGGCATTACAGGGGGAGATTAAGATCCACATTATACAGAAATGCACTAGATATCACCATCTCCATGTGAAACATGACTTAAGCACTTGGTGTTTGGTAACAGCTTTATAACATAAGCCAAAATAAAATTGGTTTCCATGCCTCCCATATAGTTACATAAAAATCACAAGTAGCAAAAATGTTCATGCTTTAGTTTATGGCTTACCAAGTAGTTATCATTGTCATATTATGTAACTACCCACAAAAAGAATATAAACTGGTTAATTTTCACCTCTTCTATACATTGATTTACATCTTTTATAACTGAGGGCCTGATTGTGAAAAAGACCCAAGCAAAGAATCATTTTTGCAGTGAACAATAAAATTAAATTGTGCTCCATTAGCATGAGGTGGGTATGGCTTGCAGTTGAACAATGCATTGGTCATCATGTATTCCTCACAATGAGATAAAAATTCTTATGCAGCAATGACACTTAAGGCTCAGAAATGCTAAGTAACTGGCCCACATTGTATAGCTAGCTTTGGGATTAGAACACAGATATGAGTTACTATGAAGCCCCTTCTCTTCACTAAAAGTTATTACTCCTAATTTATTCATAATTTGCTAACTTTTGGCATATTCAACCCATATTATGAATTAGAAATGTAAATATTCTTCCAGATAAAAAAGCAGATTAATCTATATTTTTAATTTGATTAAATTATGGCTAAGATCTCAATAAAGATACAATGAAAGCATAAAACAGAAGGGAAACAAATTGTAGCGATGCCAGCATTCCCCATTTTGGAACTTTGAATAGTGTTGAGTCCATAAATGCTTCTCCAAGGATATTTAGAGATTTATTTCCTTATGACTAAATTAGTATATACAGCCCATGACAAATGTCGGATATTTATAGCTGAATCAATTCATATGGATATTGAGTGAAATGTTTTGTAAAGGAATGAAACATTAATTTAAAGAATCATGATGATGTGGTTTCTATTCACTTGTTTATCAAGGTTTCTTAAGAGTAACAATAAAGTGAACACAGTTTGATGTACACTTCTAAAATTACAAACCTGTTAATCAGCTTCCTGGGGATGGAATGATGAAAATAATAGGGGGGACACTTGAATTCATATCATCAATATAAAGGTTATAAATCTGCTACTCTTGATATTCTAAATAAAGATGATGAGTGCCTGACTCCAAATCTCCTGGGGGTCCAAAGCTCCACACTGCCTTCACGCTAAGCAGGAGGCAACGCAAGGACCCTGCCCACTGGGAGCTTATGCTCATGATGGAATAAAAATTACTGAAATACAACTGTTTGCAGCCTTCCATCTCTCCTGCCCACTGGATATATTTGGTTGGCTTTATTCAGCCTCTTCCTTCTACTCTCTTTCAAAGAAGGCCCTGATTTGTCTGCCTAGTTGCTGTGTGCTCTGTGAATGAGAATCAAAGAGAAATAGAAAGAAAAAGAGGACAATAAATTGGGCAAAAGGATGAGACCCGGTGGAATTATACATTTAAAAAAATACTCCCAAGAAAGGAGAGAGAGCAGTCGCAGTGCATGAAGGCAGTCTGTGGGGAAGGAAAGTGGTAAGACCTTAAGATATTTTGAGAAACTGTATTTATTCCCTCCATGGTATCTGAGAGATTCCAGTACAGATCTTGAGTTAATATGAAATATGTATAGTTTTCATCTGCTGTGCTCCTTCTAGAGCTGCGCTGTGTGGGTCCCTGCCTGCCGTGTAGGATGTGTGCAGGTTGTGGGGGAGCCAGCCATGGGGACTCACACTCTCCAGAGACAGTGTGCTCCTGCGGAGGTGCTCTGTGACTGCCACAGAAAGAAGGCATCCCATGGAGGCAGAGATCCATGGGAAAAGCCCCAGGGGAGACAGCAGTAATCCCAGATGTGTCCTACTCATCCTCTCCTGGACGCTCACCTCCTGCCAGTCAAGGGTTTATTCCCTGGGAGTGTCCCTTATGAAATCTACCCGAGGAGACTAATTGCTCAGAAGCCAGCTTTGGTCCAAGCCGCTTCAAAAGAAACAACCTAATGACAACATTCAAGACTTCACTTGACCCAAACCATGTATTTTGCTTTCTGAAATTTCCTCTTTCCCTATAAAAAATTCCATATAATAAGAAAATCCTTGAATACTCCACTCATAGATCTGAAAGCCTAAAATCTTTTCCATGAAAACAAATGCTAGTCTGCATAGTATCTTCTTGGTCATTGTTATGTTTTCAATGCATTTCAAACAGGCTCTGACTTATAGAATGTTTTGAATCACATCTAACTGAAACTAACCATGAAAAAATCACAAATTGTGCCAAACAGTAGCAATATCGTATGGCAGAATACAAAAGAAATAAACTAGTCCTACAACTAGGAAGTGACTAGTTAGTAGGGTCACTTAACAAGAAAAGGTTTAGATTGGACCAAATCCTAGGAGAAAGAGCACTGTATATTTTAACAGAATACTCAGTTTAACAGATGCATCCAAATCAATATTTCAGCCTTCTTACCTACACACACACACACACACACACACACACACACAGAGCCACTATGAAACTCAAAGGGGACTTAAAAAGCCTATATACTTAGGCTTGTCACTTCAACATAACCTTCTCTTGATTTGCAAAATCCCTTGCAGGGCAAGTTCTGAGCTGCCAGTGCTAAAACATATGCTCAAGAAAGGGAAAGAGAGCCTGGTCCCTAGGCTGTATTGGGATGCAATGTCTATTCAACAAGAACTTTCACTGGTTCTAAGGCATTTGCATCAATTTTAAGGTTTATGTGCATGGAATCATTTGGCTTAAGCAAAACAGACATTAAAACGATTTCACAATTGCAATGCATAGCACTTGACATCACCATTCCTATCAACTCTGCTCACCCATGTGGAGATGTACAGTGTGGGGAGGGGGACTCTGTACTGTCTGCCTGAGAAGCAAAATGCTGCATCTCAGGAGACAAGCCTCGAAAAGTGAGGCCCTTTAATCGGAGGAAAATACAAGCTTTGTTTTTGCTTGTGATCTCAACAGCTGTGCCTCCCTTCATTCTGGGATCGATGCAGTCTTTTATCTAACAGCAGGAAAGGAGGTGACTGTGTAATGTGTCAGCAGATACAAACGGAGAGAATGTTAATGCAGAGGCTACAACTCAATTTCCCTAGAGACTGTACCCTCCAGAAGCCCAGGACCCGACAGAATGAGATAGAGCTGGCGCAACAGACTGTGACAAGTCATCACATTACAAGTCAGCTGGAACCTCTGATGGAGTCATAGTGTTTTCTGGTTGCTGGGGAGAGAACAATGAATTAAAAGGCTCTTCAGAGTTAGAAGCATAGCTGTGAGGCAGGTGATTTGTACAGATGACTCCTTCATAATGCTGGCTGTTTAGGCAATCAGGGGATGGAGGTGGCAGCATTAGTCACTGAATCTAGACTTTCCATTTGTGAAATAAGGAAAGCATCCTTCCTTTCTCCTGTCCATCCCTCTCACAGCAGAAATGAGGGTTAGGCAAGTGAGGCCTTAGCCTTGAGCACTACATTTAAGAGGACGCCAAAACACTCAGAGTGAGGATATTATTCTAGTACAATATTTTAAAATGAAAATCAATGCAAAAGTATTCATAATGAACAAAATACCACATTTTTTCATTAAAAAAAAACAACCAGAATATGATCCCATTTTTGCATCACTCAACTCACCTGCCTTACCCTAGTCCTGATCCTGCTCTTCAAAGGGCTGTTCAGATCATTAAATGGTGGATATGCCAGGAGGTTCTACAAAGAAATAATACTGTTGCCCTGGAAGTACCTACTAAGGTCCATGTGTGAACCTACAGGCCTTTTTATAAACAACATCCCATTGAATCCCTGTAACCTTTTGAGGTCACCATTATTGTTTTATTTTACAGATACTGGAACTAAGATTCTCATAAGTCTCTGGGGTAGGATTTGAACCTTGAGTGTACAACTCCATCTCCTGTGTCCTTTCCACCCTACAGTGCCATTACCCACTGATAACGAAACTTGTACTGAAACTTGTTTGATGTGTTCTAAACACTTAAAATAATGCAGAGAGGCCAGGTGGGGCACTCTAATGCCTGAGTTGACGGTTCAACAACTGAGTACACACACACACACACACACACACACACACACACACATCAAGAGCTCTATGCCCCAAGATATGAACCTGTCAGCAAAATCCATGTCAGAAATGAGGTTCTAAGGATATTCAGTGGTGAAATCAGAGCTGGGTAGAGAAAGAGAAGGTAGAGGAGAGCGTATGGTCTCTTGTTGTTTGTTAACTTTTTCTTTCCTTTTGCAGCAATGTCTGGATGAAGATTGGCTCAAAGAAACCAGTTAGCCTTGTTTAAATATTAAACCTCCAGGAAAGTCTCTCATCCTTCGTTCCAGTGTCCTGAAACACTTTCTAACACAGGCGGGCAATTTCCCATCTAGTTCTCTACTAGGCTGGCTCTTGGATTCTAGAATGCATGTGGCCGAAGGGGCCCATGTGGCCCAGGAACAGGTGTGAGCACTGCTACCCAAGAGGCTGTCGATCTTAGGACCTGTGTTCTGAGAGCCAAGCCCGCAGGCTGTGCCTGGATAATTAGTAAATCAAATAGCTGCTCCTGGATCTGTGCCTAACATTTTCACAGGCAATGCAATGCTAACCTTCATTTCTCATTGCTAAAGCTATTGGAGAAGGAAGTTATATTTTTGTTATAACATCTTGACTTTTTTTTACCTCTGTAATTCTTAAAGTTCATTCATTTCAGTATCTTTCTGTTGAGTCAGGGAATCAATATTCTGCTCTCCACCAGTATCCTAGGTAAAAAGGAAGTTGCTCTGCACTTAGAAATTTGCAAATTCTAACCTGAGAGACACCAATAGGTCTTTTAGCTCTACAGTTCTGTTTATATTCTAGGAAAATACACTAAGAGCAAACATAGTGGAGGCAAAAACTGGAGCACATAAAGGGGAGAGAAATCAGAAAGAATTGCCTGGAGGAGAGAAAACCAAGTTAAGAGAAATCACTTATATTATAAATTCGGCAGGAGGATTATTAAATTTTAACAGAAGCAAAAGAGGAACAGTGGCCAGTCTGTAAGCTTAGCTAGGGATGTGGGGGTTAGGTAAATAGAGGGAGAGAGGCTATTCTAGGTATAGCAGACACAAAACTGGGTTTAACAAGCTGTGCAGTTCATTCAATGCTCACTAAAGTTTGAAAACCACTGGACTCAAGCATAGTACAAATGCCTTTCTAAAAGATATTTCCATTAAATTATTTGTAGTGGGAAGTCAGGGAGCTTTAAGAAAAGGTGAGAGTATAACAAGAGTTCTTGGCAAATGAGAATGAGATAGGCAATTTGCATACTCATTTCACAGATGTCCGTGGGAATGTGGTAAGCATGGCATGCCTCCCGCCGTTATGATGATTGGATGCAGAACTACTGACCTGTCCCAGAACTGAGACTCTGTAACCAAAAGGAGAAACAAAGGTTACCGCTAATTACTTGAGGGCACCCCTGAAGTGAGAGGAAGGGGAGGGGTGCAGATTCAGCTTAGGTTGAGTGTGGTGAGAAGAAGCAGTTTTGAAAACACAAACAACACCTTTGCATTATCTGATGCTATATAACAACATGAATTTATCACAAATGCCTAAAGAGATAACGAGATAAGAACAAGAAGACATTAAAACTTTGGGTCAAAGAGAGGAAAGAAGAGGAAGAAGAAGCCGCCACCCTGGCCAGTTTGACTCCGTAATTAGTGTTGGTGGAGGACCAAGTGGTCTCAGTTCAATTCCAGGTCAAGGGCACGTACCCTAGGTTGCAAGTTTGATCCCTGGCCCTAGTTGGGATTCTGCAGGAAGCAAACAATGGATGTGTCCTTCTTACATAGATGTTTCTCTCTCTCTCTCAATCTCTCTCTCTCTCTATCCCTCTGTCCCCTACAGTCTCTCTAAAAGTCAATGGACTACTACGCTGCTGTAAAAAAATGCTGTTACCATTTGCAACAGCATAAATCAGCGGTTCTCAACCTGTGGGTCGCGACCCCTTTGGCCGTCGAACGACCCTTTCACAGGGGTCGCCTAAGACCATCCTGCATATCAGATATTTACATTACAATTCATAACAGTAGCAGCATTACAGTTATGAAGTAGCAACGAAAATAATTTTATGGTTGGGTCACAACATGAGTAACTTTATTTAAAGGGAACCACTGGCATAAATGGAACTGGAGAGCATTATGCTAAGCGAAATAAGCCAGTCAGAGAAAGAAAAATATCACATGATCCCACTCATTTGTGGAATATAATGAACAACATAAATTGATGACCAAAAATAGAACCAGAAACATAGAAGCATGGAACAGACTGTCCAACCTATGAGGGAAGGCAGGAGTTGAGGGGGTAAGAGATCAATCAAAGAACTTGTATGCATGCATATGAGCATAACAAATGGACACAGACAGTAGGGGGGTGAGGGCATGTGCAGGGGGGTGGCAGTGGCTGGGAAGGAGTCAAGGGGGGGGAAGGGAGACTCATGTAATACTTTAAACAATAAAGAATTTAAATATTTTTAAAATTACAAAAAATAAATAAAATAAAAATTAATGGAGAAAATATCCTTGAGTAAGAATTCACATGAAAAAAGAGGAGGAATATGTTCTCATGATTCTATACTGAGCAGCAAACAATATAAATCCATTGGATCAAGTTATGGACTCCTACATTCAACTTCTGAGAACTGCAGAATTCTATATCACAAACCCATCTGAGGGCAATGAAGAATATTAACTTGAAAAGAGAAAAAAGAATGCTAATATTTCCTCTCAAATTTAAATAATCTTGGGAAGATGAGATAGACGAAGAAAAGGAGACATCCTTCCCTTTTATCAATCACAAAATCTGAGAGCGAACATAATAAAATATACAGAGAAGCAAATTTCAAATTTCCAGAGGAGGTTACTCTCTGAACTCTATATACTCTACTTCACTCTGATGGGTGACTATGACTATCAGGCAGCATTTTGGAAAAATCATATTGTGGATCCCTCAAAATTTGTTGGTCACTTATTATTGTATATCAAAACAAAGGCTTTAAAACTCTTTACTAATGTTCATTATTAAAGTATGTCCTACAGTCTTTATTGTATTAATTTTCTATTGTTGCTGTAATAAACTATCACACTTAGTCTTTTAAAACAACACAAATTTACCATCTCACAGTTCTATATATAAAGTCTGACACAGGTCTCAAATGCACTAAAATCAAGGTGTCAACAATGTTGTGTTCCTTTCTGGGGGCTCCTGGGGAGTCTGTTATCTTGCCCTTCCCAGTTTTTCATGGTCCCCACATTCTTTGGCTCATGCCTCCTTCCCCCATCATCTAATCCAGGGCATTGCACCTTTCTGTGACCTTTCCTCCAAAGTCACACTTGCCTTTCTCATCACAGTCAGGAAAGTTGTCCTCCTATAGACACCCATGTGATTGGATGGAGCTACCTTAATATTACAGGGTAAACTCTCTATATCAAAGTCCTTAACTTAATTAAATCTACAAAGTCCTTTTTGCATGGGAGGTAATATCCATAGGTTCACAGGTCCCATAGATTAGGGCATGAATATCTTAGTAGGCGAGGGATGGGGGAAGCACATTGTTCAACTGACCACAAAGATCTACTTTTATTCATAGTCAGTGAAATATTTAAGTATTATTTGTAATACGAGTAAAATACTTTAAAAAACCATTCCAAAATGTTTAAAATTTTAACTTCTTCAAGAATTTTATCCTAAAATTAAAAGTGTGATGTGTAAAGGGAGAGTATTCATCCAGAAATAGAACAGAATAAGAGAATACAAAAAATATTATAACTGCTCTAATGACCAACACTGAATAAGTAGCTAGTGTATATCCGAATCTCTCCTAGTCAAAAGTCAGTCATTTGGTAAACTGATTTAGAATAAAGACTTGCCCTAAAATGGTTACATAAAAACCAACTAAACAAAGTCAGTTGCATATCAACCACATTATAAACCAATATCCAAATGAATTGAGCTTCCTCATACATTCGTGCCCTCAGTGCTTGAATGATACCCCTGTTCATCCGCTACATAGCAAGTCACTCCTGACTAGTATAAAGGTCTCTTTTTTATATTGTGAAGGAAGGAATCTTCTTTCACATCAATGAAGAAAAAATAATGCAAATGAGATAGAAACATGAGTAAAACTAATTTTTTGCACCAGTCCTGGAAGAGTGAGGCATAAAAGAAATAATCCAGGGTTGGAGAGACGATGCAGAAGCCAGCTGAGAACTTCCAGGCTGGAGACCCACAATATACCTTCATTATTTTGCATGACATGCTACAATATTCAAGTTCAGAAATGCCCATTTTGAACTGTCCAATCATAAATTCATACTAAAGTTAAATATTAATGGGTTTGGGTCAACCACCATTGAAAGATGTTTTAACTTTTTTCATTCCAAAATGGGAAAGGGATCCTATATAATAAAAGGCTAATATGCAAATCAACTGAATGGCTATGATGCACACTGACCACCAGAGGGCAGATACTTAACGCAGGAGCTGCCCTCTGGTGGTCAGTGCGCTCCCACAGGGGAAGCACTGCTCAGCCGGAAGCTGGGCTCAAAGCTGGCGAGTGCAGCAGCGGTGGCGGGAGCCTCTCCTGCCTCCATGGCAGCACTAAGGGTGTCCAACTGATGGCTTAGACCCGCTTCCCATACAGGACATCTTTTGAGGGCTCCGGAACTGAGAGAGGGTACAGGCTGGGCTGAGGGATCCCCCTGAGTGCACCAATTTCTTGCACCAAGCCTCTAGTAATTAAAAAAAAAAAAAAAGGCCAAAGACCTTAACAAATGCCTCATCAAAAAAGGTATATAGGTGACAAATAAGCCAATAAAAAAATGTTCCATATCATATATTATCAGGGAAATGTAACTTAGACAATAAGATACAACTATACACCTATTGGAATGGCCTAAATCCAGAAACTGACAACACCAAATGATGATGAGGATGTGAAACAACAGGAACCTCATTCATCGCTGGTGGCAATGCAAAATGCCACATTTACTCTGGAAGATAGATAAGCACTTTTTTTTTTAATAAAACTAAACTAATCTTACCATATGTTCCAGCAATCGTGTTCCTTGGTATTTATCCAAAGAAGTTAAAAACTTATGTGCACACAAAAACCTGCACACAGATGTTTATAAAAGCTTTATTCAAAATTTCCAAAACTTGGAAACAACCAAAATGTTCTTCAAGTAGGTGAATGGATAAATGAACAGTAGTACATCCAAAAAAATAGAATAGTATTCAACAATAATAAGAAAAGAGTTATTAATGCATAAAAATGCATGGAAGAATCTTAAATGCATATCACAAAGAGAAAGAAGCTAATCTGAAAAAGCTACATACTGTTTGATTCAAACTATATAGCATTCTGAGAAAATCAGGCAAAACTATGGAAAGAGCAAAAAGATCAGTGTTTGACAGAGGTGAGGGAGGAGGAAGAGATGAACAGAAAGAACACAGAAGATTTTTAGGGTAGTGAAGCTATGCTGTATACCATAGCGGCATATACATCTGTTTAAATTCATAGAATATGCAACATCAAGATTGAACCCCAATGTAAATTATGGACTTTGAATTATTATGATGTTTCAGTGTAGACTCACAGATTGAAACAAATGTACTACTTTGGTAGGGGAGGTTGTAGTGGTGGAGGTTATGCATATGTTGGGGCAGGAAGTATATGGGAAACCTCTATTTCTTCCTCTCAATTTTGCAATAAACCTAAAAATGCTCTAAAAAAAACAAAGTATTTTTTAAAGCTAGATTTTATTATTATTAACACGTCTTTACCCCATTTGAAATATAACAGAAAATCTGAACATCAGATTATGCAGAGCATTGATTATTCAGTGTGCAGGGTTGTCTTCCACTTTAAAACACAATTTGAGGGAAGGGAGATCCTTAAACCTGCTAAGGGCCAGAATGCTTTCCAGTCTTCCTCTAACCAATGTCCAGAGACCTCCCCTGGGGTGGCAGTGCCCCCCGAGAGAATCAGCCACTTTCTAAGTGATGGTTTCTTCAGACTGCCACTTTCTACATGACTCCAAACCTTTCATCAGCACCCCCAATACAAGCCCCTAATTCTCTTCCCATTCTTCTAAAGTCCTATTACTTGAGGATATACATCTTAATACCCTGACAGGCCAACCACAGCTGAACTAGGGACCTTATGTAGACACCCAACACAAAATGTATGATAAAAAATGAACATATGCAAGAAAAGCAAATTTCTCTTCACGAGTCATTTCCTTTAGCATAAACCATTTTTCTAAATTACCATATCAATTTTCACACATGAGTTCTGGTTCATCCATACCTAGGGCACAGTAAGAGCCAATATGTCAAATAAAGGATGATGATGAGTTAGTTCACATCTGCATGACAGCTAACACCAATGCGGGTTAAAATATGGTATCATTTAGTAGAACAGGCACTTCCATGCATGACACTGAATTGTAAAAATGTGCCAATTCATCTCATTGCCAATGAATTAGCACAAATTACTCATTCTTTCTCACTTGTTAGTCACTGTAGCCTAGCTCAGTGAATTTAGATTTTATTCCTTTGTGACCTTGTCTATTCTTACATTTAATATGAACTCTAAGAGGCACGTTCATAGTAAGAACTCTCCACTTACAACAATAAATTCCAACAGGCCATGACTTGTGTCATTTTTGTGTCTGGTGATATAATCCAGAATTTCGAAGGGGGCCTGACATGTAATAGACACTTCTTTAAAAGTTTGGAGTGAATGAATAAACAAATGAATACTGTGTCCACTATGTGTGAATCATCATGATAAACAAAAAGGTAAAAACAAAAACAAAACCTCCCTGCCCTCATGGAACTCTCAGTCAACTGGGAAAATAAATATTAGTAACTAGAAGCCCAGTGCACGAAATTCATGTACTCGGGTGGCGGGGGGGGGGGGATCCCCCAGCCTGGCTTGTGCCCTGTCATAGTGTGGGAGCCCTGTGATAGATTACCCGAAAGAGGTAGACCCCACGATAGATCGCCCCAAAGAGGTAGATTCCTCGATGGATTGCCCCAAAGAGGTAGGCCGGAGCCATGAGGCAGGACCCCCATGACCCCCAGGCAGGCCTTGCCATGTGAATCCGGGGGACCCCAGGCAGGCCTCTCTGCATGGAGCTGGGAGGAGGCGGGACCCCCAGGCAGGCTCTGGGCTGTGCATGCAGTGTCAAGCCCAGCCCCGCCCACCTGCACGCACCTGCTGTGCGTGCAGCCATCTTGTGACGGCATGATGACCACTGAGGCTTTTATTAGTAAGGATGTGCATGCCAATATGTGTTTGTATATTTTTACAGGGTAATGTCAAATGCAGAGTACTAATATTTCCCATGGGTTAAAGAGACAGGACAAAATTCAATTCAAACTAAAGCAGTGTGTGTTACCCTCAGGACTCTTGACATTTGGGGCTGGACAATTCTTTGTTGTAGGGGGTCTGTTTTGTGGATTATAGAAGGTTTAGGTTCACTCCTGGCCTCCTCTCAGTATAGGCCAACAGCAAGCCTCCAGTTGTGACAACCAACAATTTCAGAGGTTTTAAAAAGAGGTTACCCCAGAAGAGAAACGTAAGTCTAAAGAACGTGAATTTACCAGATAGAGGGAGGAATGGAAGAGGAGAAAATCACGAGCTTCTGGATGAGAGCATCTGGACTCTATTTCTTTGCATTCTGGCAAAATGCATAAAAAAATAATAAGTGCCTTATAATTATATTGCCCTTGTAACCTATGAAATCCATTCATGCATATGTGATCCATACAATAACCTTGTGGGAAAATAGGGTTGATATTTAATTCTTTAGACCAGTGGTTCTCAACCTTGGCTGCACATTAGAATCACCTGGGAACCTTTTTAAAATCCTGATTTCTGGGCCTCATCCTCCGGAAGTTCTGTTTCTTTGTTATGGGTGAGGCCACAACATTAGTAACAAAGAAACAGAACTTCCAGAGGATGAGGCCCAGAAATCAGGATTTTAAAAAGGTTCCCAGGTGATTCTAATGTGCAGCCAAGATTGAGAACCACTGCTTTAGACAATAAAAACACAAAAGTAATCCAGAAAAATAAAATGACATGCCCAAGTTCCACCTGGGATTTTAGTGGTCTTTGTTCTCTTCAGAACATGTCTTTGATATTTATTTATGCCTCAACCACTCAGGTTACTTATTCTTCCAATCTGCACCTGGCTGCATTAAGTCATGACTGTTTAATAACTTTCAACTAACAGGCTCTATCTATTCCACAATGTCTGCTCTATGTCAGACACTTGGCTAAATTCTGAGGCTAAACCTCTGAGAAAGAGGTTTCCTTTTAAAATGGCAAATGCTGGATAGTTTCTTGGAAGTGACATTTTCCCCTTAAAGGAATAAAAATAAAGTGAAAAAGAAGTTCTTATAACTCTAAAAGCAGGTATTGGGGAGAAATTTAAAAGAGAAGGAAGGCAGTTTTGGGCCCAGAAAAACTGAGATACTTCTCAAGTAAGGCCAGAGAAGAGCAGAGCAGGATAAAAACAAAGACCTGACCAATAGAGTGACCTACAGGAGAAATGGGAAACTTGGTCAGGAACTAGGAAACCTGGCTTCTCCTTCCTGTTCCACTACTCAGGTGTTGACCTTAAGTAAGTCATTTAATCATTTTGATTCTGAACGTTCCCCTTCAGACTATTTCAGACTCTTAGGCCAGTTTAAATGGATTTGCAATGTACATTTCTCACGTGCTACCTACCTGCTAAGCTATTGTCATTCTGCTGCACTGTCCTTGCACCAAAGCAAGGCAACTGGAAGGATCTCCAAGCCTACAGTATGGAGTTTTGTTAAGTTTCACACTGGGATGCTATGACTGTGTTATGTAAAAATGACACTGTCATGTGAAAACCTAAATTCAAGGCAGAGTGGCTTCAGCCAGCTGTGCCAATTGATCTTGAAAGGCATTTCCACAGGGGACACCTCCAGAACAGTTGTGTTTCCTCCAGAGTCTCACCTGAGGTCAAGATCCAGAAGGCCAACTGATACCCCTGGTGACTCCCTGGGGAGCCGCAATTGAAGACACTCTCTAATTAGATTCTACACTTAACACAGGTATGTCCCTTCCTGTCAGACTCTGCCCTAATTGCTAATTATCCAAGACAAGATTCCCTCGTTTTGCTCCTTCCCCCAATTGCAAAAAAGAGAGAGAGAGAGAGAGAGAGAGAGAGAGAGAGAGAGAGAGAGAGAGAGAGAGAGAGAGAGAGATTGAAACTATAAAAGCTGCTTTTATTAAGTAAATTATATGGATGTTCTACTTTTGGAAAGAAGAAAATGTATAAATAAAGTAATAGTAGTCGATAGAAACCTGAGCTGCATGTTCATGAAGTGGCAATTAATTTTCAGATTATTGATCCTGTTAAGAAAGCAAAGACTCCTCTGACTTAACAACAACAAAATACATAGGCACCAAATTTTGTGTCCCTTTCAGGTGACATGGAAATACTCCAAAGCACTGAGTTAAACCCAGTTTTTAAAGTGCTGTCTTACATTGACTACAACATTAATTATTTCCAAACCCATGAGTCCACAAAGCTATTTCATTGTTGCATAAGTCACTTTCAGGAGAAGAATGTAATTTCCGATTACTCTTCACTATTCAAGAAGAGTAAGGAAATGTATTGCTAGCTCCCTGACATCAAATGCCAAATAAATTATTTGAGCAGATACACAGAGATCCCTTTCAGTTGAATAAAAATATTGATGAGCTATGACAAGCAAAATATTCCAGGTCTACTGGAGAAATGTCATTGATGTGCTCTGACATCCCATAGTGGCCTGCAAGTAGGGATGTCTTCTTATCATCATACTTGCACAAGAATAGAACAGCAATAGTGACCACAATATGTGGCTGGAACCTCACTGACATTCCACATCCATGTCAGTTAAGGGGTTATTTATCTGTGGCTTTGGCTTATCTGATCATTTTCATGTTCAATTTGAGCAACTACAATGTACCCTGGAGGATTAAATCCCAAGAATCATCTCAGATGCTTCTGTTCAAGCACCTGGGTGAGCGCACCGGTAGACTGAGAATGTCACAACATCAGCTAAACATGCATCCTTTAGGAATGATTCAAGGGGAAATTGTGGTCTGATGAAAGGCTGTGACACAGACCTAAATATATGTAAATGCACACAGAAGTTTCAATTCTCATCGTTTACCTGAAATGAAAGTGCCTGATCTCTTCCACAAACATGACATTTTAGAATTTCATAAAGAGTGATGAAAATATGCAAAATGGCACAAAAGACTGAAACGGAAGGACTCGGTTAAGATATAAAGAAACCATCAGCACAGCTCATACTTCTGATGGTGGTTACTATGCAGCACTGTGACATCCATCATGAAAATTTCTTTAAAAGCTAGAGAATAATGGAAAGGAGCATTCGGGGCAGGGTAGTGGGGGTAGAAAAGACATTAAATTGTTCATAGGGACCCACTGAAAGAAAGAACCACAAATTGTACGTGTCTGGTTAGTAATCATAGTAATCCTACAATTTAGAGCAGTGTAATGTGAATGTTTCTTCCCCCTGATTCTGGTGGTATGCTTTAAATTGAATTAATACATTGCATGATTCAAATATACTATTCAGTCTGAAAACCTTTGCTCCTGGAACTCTAGGATAACCTGACTGGTAGCAACGTGGAAGCTACTATAGCATGTGGACCCAGCATGTCAAACATGTGGCCCGCAGGGCGCATGTGGCCCACAACAAATATTTTTGTGGCCCAGCCAATATAACGGTATGTAAGAAACATTTTAATAAAAATTGCATAATTTAACTTTTACAATATCCTGTTATACATAATTATTAATAATAAACCACAACGTTCGCTAATGACTGATTACTATAATCACGTTGCATTCATTTCCCTTACGCACCTTACCTGCAGGCACACCATTTCTCTCCACTAATACCAGCAGCGAATATTTTAGCAGCCAATTGCCACGTCATTAGTCTTGGACTGACTTGTTTGGTGTGCGCAACAGGAAATATTTCGCTTTTGGAGAACAAGAAAAATAGGGTTTATCTGCATTACACTTATTAATTTGTGCAGTTATTCAGTGTCTGGTAAGTTAATGTTCAAGAAAAAACATTAATTTTTATAAAAATGATCTATTATTTTATGTTAATGATTACTCATTTATTTCAGCCCTTTGTATTCAGCATGTCTCTTATCGAAATAAACCTCAGTTTCTATGAAAATTGAAGCTTTTGCTTTTTTGCAGCCCACATAAACTTAAACCTTGTTTATTTGGCCCATGTTAGCCTTTGAGTTTGACATGCTTGATGTAGAGAGTCATTCATGCAGAAGGACCCAGAGTCCGACAATCACATTGCATAAGGACAAGAAGACAAACTGAACAGCTAAGTTCCCTTCTAATGTGTCCTCATAAGCATGACTCATAGAAATTAGTAAGTAACCAGTCTTCTCCCTTCCCATCAAGGACCTCTGTTGATGTGCTGATTTCAGCTCTACAACCCCCAATCCACGCACAAGAAAAAAGAGATGCCTTTTATCCTTGCCCCAATCAAAACACCTGATATTCCACTTATCCAACCTCTAACTCCTTCTTCCAAAGCTTCTCTCTAAACTCTAACTGATCTTTAAAGAGATATTCAGAAGAAAATTATGAACATGAGGAAAGATACATCAATATAATAGAACTATAAACACTAAGGATTATGTTTAACTATACCCATGAATAAACATCAATATTTGTCCATAATGAGTAGGAAAATTGAATGCATATTGCCAGAAATATTTTTTAGTTTTAATATAAGAAACACAGAGTTGTTACTATTTAATAGAAATATGAATTAACTATAAACACAAAGAGCAGGAGAATGATAATGCAACAAATATGAAAAATTAGCATTAGATGCGCAGGCTTAAGTGTGGGATTTTAGTCATCAAGCTTTACTTGACAATTTTACTCATTGTTGTGTTAAACTACTATTTTGCTTTTCTTGGTCCTCCCTCAAATGGCAGAATTAACAACTTGCAAGTTTTGTTTCTGATATCCAATTAAAGGCAAAATATTCTGAAAAAGTTTATTAAACTAAATTTATCTCATTGTCAGACAATTGTTGAAAAGCACAAGATTTGTATTGATAGATTGAAAGCCTTAATTTCTTTTCTACCATCATTAGTGAGGATTTTTCAAGATGAAAATGCATGGATTTACTGGACTGGAAACATGATTTTCACATCAATAAGTTATTCAAAATAAATGTTTCCTATCCTACTAATTCAGTCTCTCCATGACCAACAGCACCTTATTTACTTCAGGAAAAAGTTTTAATTGGGCCACCAAACCATCTTATTAGATCGATCTTTTCAGGAGCTGTCAGGTTAGTGTTACATTTTAGCATAAAACCAATAAAAGTTTGTTGCTATATAGCTGCAATTTTCAATCATTTTTATCTCATGTTACACAAATTCATTACTAAAATTCTGTGGCCGATCTGATAAAAAAGATAGGTATAATTTTGATTCATTCACCCTCTAGACCAGTGGTTCTCAACCTTCCTAATGCCGAGACCCTTTAATATAGTTCCTCATGTTGCGGTGACCCCCAATTTCATTGTTACAAATTGAACATAATTAAAGCATAGTGATTAATCATAAAAACAATATGTAATTATATATGTGTTTTCCGATGGTCTTAGGCGACCCCTGTGAAAGGGTCATTCGACCCCCAACGGGGTCGTGACCCACAGGTTGAGAACTGCTGCTCTAGACGGTTATTATTGCATTGATTGTTGTCAATTTTTTATTTGACAATCTAAGGGAAAAGAGGTCAGTGCCCCTGACTAAATAGTCAGGTATTGCATGCTTTAAACATTCTTGTAGTATACCAGTTGAAAATCACTGCTTTGTAGCATTCTAAGAACCAACACATGTAACTCCACATATGGATCAGAGAACTATATTCAGAATGCAAAACTCATTTATCAAAACAAGTATAATATATTCTTCTAGTTTGTAACCTAGATAAGAAGAAAATAAGACATTTAAATGAGAAATTTAGAAATAAAATACAGCTATAATTATGAATTATCATCCAAAAATTATTTGGATGGTTAATAGGCCCACATTTAAGCCACTTCTTTAGTAAACAAAATTAACCAGTTTATACCCAATCTCACCTCTCTCTCTCCCTCTCTCTCTCTCCCTCTCTCTCTCTCTCACACACACACGCACACACATTTGGCCCAGTTACAATTTTTTATTTATTTTAAGAATAATTCATATGATAATGCAAGGTTGAAAGATTCTTATTATAGTCATGTATTCTCTTGAGAGATATTTAGGGATATTCATTTTTATATCACTAGCCCGTTGAGGACAGAATAATGACTGAAATGTTTAAACACCTTCACCTTCCCAAGTACTTTTTGTCAGCATTAAAAAGGAAAGTTCATTCCATGCTTTTTCTGTTGCTTATTTAGAAATATCCTTTGAAAAAAGACTCTTAAAATAGAATTATTATTTTGGTTATTTAAAAAAGCAATTGATATAAACTGGGGGTTTTTAAGCAGTTTATCATGAATTATGAGAGTTTCTAATCCATGAAATGACCTACTATAGATTCATGTAATCAGGATTTTGGGGGTTGTGTTGTTTTTTCAAAATACCCTAGTACAAGCTGTTTAATGATATAGAAAAGTGGAAATTAAGCCTCTTATGTCGTATTCTGGCTCTTCCACTTATAACCTGTTGTGGCCTTAGAAAAAATATTCAGTCTTTTTTTTTTCTCTTCTGAAAATTTGGAGTAACAATAAATACCTACACTACATGGTCGCTGTGAAAATATGAGATAGTGTATATGTGCAAAGCAATTAGCAGAGTGCCTGTTGTACTGTAGGTTAGTGCATGGTAACTGCCATTGTTTCACTGTATCTCCATTATGGTTTCCCATGTTATATGCTCACAACACTGGGAGATAGAGTGTAACCTCCATATTCAACTTGAGCCATGTAAAGCTTAGCTATTTGGTGACTTTTCTACGGTCACATAGGACTCCTCTGCAAGTCTTCTGATTCCAACTGCCGCTGTGCGTTCTCAGTCCTCCTGCCTGGGCTACACTGCACCTGGGAGGTGTTGGCCAGGGAAAGTGATGTGCATCTGTGTGAGAAGGGGGTGGTCATGGCATTCGGCAACTAATCCAATGGGAAGACACGGCCAGGGATAATGGCATTAGCCACTGGAAACCAGAGCTTAAGTCTGACTCTAGCACTGAGGTTGCCCTCGCTCAGGCACATTTACAATGATCAGGTTTTTCCTATACATTGCCGTGGAGTCCAACCTAATTCCTCTGATACCATCACACTAATTATTTAAATCTGAATAACTCCCTGCCCTAAAATAGCAATCTCTGACATTGCTGTTTCAGCTGATAATGAGAGAAAGAAATTTGTTTCAAAGTAAAAAAAAAAAAAATAAGATACAAAATAAAAACATTAAAATATGTGTCTCCTGAGAAAACATCAACAGTCAAAACAAACTCAGTAACCCATGTAAAAGAAAAATTTTGGAAGAAAGATGCAATATATACAAACTTGAGTAAATATTAATCTAAACATGCCAGAAAATCCTCATAGACTATATATAATTTAAAATAAAAGGCACAACTTTTGACTTGTACAATCCAATTCCCTTTCCTTTATTGCCTTCCTTTAAACTCATTCTTTAGTTTAATGAATAACTGTGCTCTTTCTCCACCTCAATGAATCAGAAAATCCAATTTCTTATTGGCACTAGAATCATTGTTCCAGGACATAGCACCCAGGCTAGACACATCATCTTAGGACCTCACTGTCCATGCAAACCCTTCCTTCTGTTTTGAGTCCAAATCATCATTAACATCTACTGTTTGCCTGCCTGAGTGCTATGGTTTGAATTGTGTCACACACCCCAAGATTCATATGTTGAAGTCTTAACCCCTAATACTTCAGAACGTGACCTTATTTGGAAATAAGGTCATAATGGAGGAGGGTGGGTCCCTAATCCATAGGACTGGCATCTTTGTAGAAAGAAGAAATTTGGATACAGATACACACATAGAAAGAATGCCTTGTAAACATGAACTGAGTGATGGGGAGGGGCACCTACAGGTCAAACCACAAGAAGCTAGGGGAGGCACAGAGCATGTTTTCCCTCACAGCCTCAGAGGGAGCCATCCCTGCTGACACATTTCCAGCCTCCAGAGCTGTGAGAACATAGGTTTCTGTTGTTCAAGGCCCCCATTTGTGGTATTTGGTTATGATAGCTCTCCTAGTAAAGTAGGACAAGGTGGTTGTCTCAAAAAGTTGCTCCCAGGACTTGGTATTCTGTTAAAAGCTGTATAAATATAAGAAAAAAAACAAGGCAAAGCCCAATGCAGTGTATTTTCTTTCAAGGCTAAGTGGATGATCAGGTTACTCAAATGTATTAAGAGTAAAATAAATGAGCAATCTCTAGGGCATACTTATTCTTCCTTCTGAATCAGTATAACTCAATAGGTTAAGGCAGTGGTCGGCAAACTCATTAGTCATCAGAGCCAAATATCAACAGTACAACGATTGAAATTTCTTTTGAGAGCCAAATTTTTTAAACTTAAACTATATAGGTAGGCACACTGTTATTAACTTAATTAGGGTACTCCTAAGCTGGCCTTTGCTAAAAACGTCCTCAATCTGATTGAGGTATGTATGTTTGCTGAGGTCGACCCCTTCCAACTCTCCCATCCACACTCGTCTTGCATACTTGTTTCAGATAAATGAGTGTGGTCCACACCAGCGAACATGTACCTCAAAACAATGTACCTCCCCCGCACTGAGTATCCCACGGCCCACCTGTGCCACATCTCCCATCGCCCGACTGACCGACACCCCCCACTTCTAACGCCACTTCTTCAAAATAGACTCGCCCAGGCCGAAAACCGACTTCTGCACATGGGCCACGAAGTTTCAATCGCACTGTATGTGCGCACCTGCACATGGTATTTTGTGGAAGAGCCACACTCAAGGGGCCAAAGAGCCGCATGTGGCTCACAAGCTGCAGTTTGCCGACCACTGGGTTAAGGAATTTATAAAACTAAAGGCTTTCTGGATCATATATATCAAACTTCCTTGGTGGGTGAGAGAAGCTCTCATAAGCAAAGAAAAAGAAATTTTGTTTATTTGGAACCACACTTCATGGTCATTATACCTGCAATCACCATAACTTGCTTAGTATGAATAGTCATAGCTGTCCTGCAGATACATTAAAATGTTGATTTGGGATTACTTCCCAGTTCCTTCTGGTTATGTGTAATATAGCATATGGTAATATCCTATATAATAAAAGCCTAATATGCTAAGTGTTCAGTCAGCCAATCATACGTTCAACCAATCAAAGCGTAATATGCTAATGATATGCTAAGGCCGCTCAACCGCTCGCTATGACGTGCACTGACCACCGGGGGCAGACAGTAGACTGGTTGACCAGTCGCTATGACGTAACTGACCACCCAGGGGCAGACGCTCTGACTGATAGGTTAGCTTGCTGCTGGGGTCCGGCCAATTGGGACTGAGCAAGATGGGACGGACATACCCTGGAGTCCTCCTGTGGTCCCTCCCCAGCTGGCCAACTTCCTGCGTCCCTCTCTGGCCCCAATCATGCACCGGTGGGGTCCCTTGGCCTGGCCTGTGCCCTCTCGCAATCCGGGACCCCTTGGGGGATGTCAGAAAGCCGGTTTCGGCCCAATCCCGCAGGCCAGGCTGAGGAACCCCACTGGTGCACGAATTTGTGCACCGGGCCTCTAGTACAGATATAATATGATAGGTATCTAAGTTTTTTTAATCTAAATTTTAAAACATATCTTCTACTCCAAGGATTTTGAATAAGGGATTATGTATTTTATATTCTTTTAACATTCACCACCTCACACCAATAAAAGAAATCAATCAATAAATTCTTACTGGATATCTATTATGTAATAAATTTTGCAAATAAGACATTTAATGCATCAGGGGAACTACTCTGTAAAGTACATGATTGTCTCATCACTTTGCTGTACATCTGTACATCTGAAACTAATACAGAATAATATTAAATGTATACTGTAATTAAAAAATAATAAAATTCACCCCCCACACAAAAAGACAGAGCCTTAATTCATTGATAGTTTATAATCCAACTTAGATAATAAAAACATAAATCCGCTGAAAGAAAAGCTATGCTATAATAAATATCACAGATTATCCAAGATTAACTACCAAATTGAAGATGTCACATCTTTCACTTCTCTATTCCTTGTCCCTGGAGGTATCATTCTTTCTCTCTGAGCAAGAAATTGCCTGAAAAATGCTCCTACACTAGGCAATCCCACTTCACACTTAAGAACAAAGTGTCTGTCACCCTAGGCAAATAAATTTATAAAACAGGTTATCAATTCAAAGGCAATGTTGAACTAAGTTTAACCAAGACTCAAAATGGCCCTGCAGGGTTTAGTGCAAGCTTCCCAACCTCCACACCTCCTGCTAAGAACTAATATTTATTCTAGCACTTTCTAAGTTCCAGATGCTTGCTCAGTGCCTTATAAATATTTAATCCTCACCTAGCCCTGAGGTATATGTACATTAGATTCATTTCCCAGAGGAAAAACTTCAGAAAAGTTAAGCAACACATACAAATGGCCTAGAAATTATAATTTGTGGCGTTGAGGTTGGGAAATTAATTAAACAGCTGACTCAAAAGTTTATACTTTTCCTACCAACTTCCCTCAAAGGTGACAGTCAGAGTGAATTATAGGGAAAGAGATAAAATTTCTTCCCTCGTGGACACATGATCTAGTGGGGTAGGTAGAAAAGTAAATACTTATTTTAAAACAATATATTCTTAATTATGTGGAACTGCTCTCACATTGCACATTAGAGTCTAGTACAGGGGTGGGCATACTTTTTGACTCAAGGGCCACAATGGGTTCTTAAACTGGACCGGAGGGCCGGAACAAAAGCATGGATGGAGTGTTTGTGTGAACTAATATAAATTCAAAGTAAACATCATTACATAAAAGGGTACGGTCTTTTTTTTTTTTTAGTTTTATTCATTTCAAAGGGGCTGGATCCGGCCCGCGGGCCGTAGTTTGCCCGCGGCTGGGCTAGTATCTGTGGCCCCAACTACTAAAATTCCAGTAAAGCCCACGCCCTATCACTAGAGCAATAAAAAATGCCCCACAAATGTTCAAAATGCCCTCCAAGGGCAGTGCCCCTGCTGTAAAGAACGGCTGGCCTCCCGGATAGAGAAGAAGCATGTTAGCCCTTAGGATCTGGCTCCGGCCTTCCTCTTCAGCCTCCTCTGCTGCTCCGCCTGCCTCCTAAACCTAAGGACTCTTCCTAGTTCCCTAAGAGGGCCATGGAGTCAGTCCATGGGCCTGAATGTCTTGTCTTCCTTTGCCTCCAAGAGGCTTACCATTTGTCCCCAACATTGAACATAGTACCTGGCACATGATACTCACTCACCAAGCTGTAAAACATGAATAAAGAAGATTTCACTGCTCAAATTCCTTTAGACCATAGGCATGTGGGCAACATTGATTTAATGGCTGATACAAGTCTCCATAGTTATGGACAATTATTCTTGGTTGGTTTTTTTTGTTAGTTTGTTTTTTGTTTAAATATATTTTATTGATTTTTTTTCAGAGAGGAAGGGAGAGGGATAGAGAGAGTCAGAAACATCGAAGAGAGAGAATCAGTGATCAGCTGCCTCCTGCACACCCCCCACTGGGGATGTGCCCGCAACCAAGATACATGCCCTTGACCGGAATCGAACCTGGGACCCTTCAGTCTGCAGGCTGACACTCTATCCACTGAGCCAAACCAGCCAGGGCTACTCTTGGTTTTTATAGCATTCTTTGGAACAAGGCAAGACAGAAAAAACTAAATTTAAATCTGTTGTCACTTATGCAAGGAAATACTGAGCTTGTGTGTTTTTAAATGTCAGTTGAAGACTCAGATCACATTTTGAGAAATAATAGTGGACCATGATATTAGAAGGCTGCAACTTTTGACCACATCTTTTTGGTATGAGATTATCATATTGATAATTTTCTTACAAAAATAAATTTTTAAAAATCAGTGGATTTAGAGATTTTCTTCCCTGGAATTTTAGATAGACGTCTATAGTGGACATTTATAATGAATATCACTTGTGGAGTATACACTGAAATTACACTTAACTAAAAACCAGCCATTTTGTAATATGAGGGAGAGGCTTATATGCCTCAGCTTGGCCATCTCCCCTGTAAGACCATGGATGAAGCGTACTGAGGCACAGAATTATTCTCTGGATTAGAAAGAGTCCATTTTCTTCATGCCCTCCTCTCAGACCACCCTCATTGGTTAGTGTTAATCAGACAGACATTCTTCGTCCTCTTCTTGGTCTTTAGACTTTCCCTGGGGTTTTTCATCTTCTTTGATGGCATCAGCTGCTACCAGTCTCTGCAATTACCAAATATTTCTACATCCCACACCTTAGCATCCTGCTAGACATTGTACCTGGATGTCCCAACCCAAACTTGCATGTCCGAAACCTCAATCACTGTGTTTCTCCTCTCCACCACCCACCCCCGGCTCTTCCCACCACAGAGTAAGGTGTCACTCCTACACTGCCTAGGTAGTCACCCGTCATCCCTGCTTTTAACTCACCCCAACAGAAAACCAATCACCAATTCCATCGGTGTTACTTCCAAAGTATCTTCTGAAACCAGCTTCCCTTTCAGTTCCCACACAGCCACCTTAGTTTTCGGTCTTCTTCGTTCTTCATCTTCTATTTGGATTACTGCACAACCAGGTATCAGTTTCTCCCACTCCAGTCCCATATCCACACTACAGTCCCAGTTTTCTGCCTAAAAATAAAATCTGACCTTACCCGCTTAAGACTTCGCCAGTTCCTTTTTTGTTTCTCACAGGTCAGTGCCCCGTTTGTAGCATACGAGGATCCAACCTAGATTTTTAGTCTTCTCTCCTACCTCATGCACATGTTTTTCTAGTTCTTTTGAAGTTTTAAAATAATTTCCAATGTATGCTGAGTCCTTTTGGATTCTCTGCCTTTGCACATACTTTGCCTTGCACCCGAAGTGCCTTTCCCTGCTTCAGTGTGACGCAGATCAAACGTCATTTGCTTTCTGAAATGCTTATTGATTTGGCCCTGGAAGGACTAATCTCTCTCTCTCTCTCTCTCTCTCTCTCTCTCTCTCTCTCTCTCTCTCTCTCTCTCTCCTTTCACAGTACTTCATTCATTCTCCAAATAGCAGTCAATGGGATCTTTTTGAAGCATAACTAAGATTACATGTGCCTGTTGAACACCTTGCAGTGGCTCTTTATCCTGCCTAGAATAAAATCTAATCTCCTTACCCAGTCCTACTCTAGAGTCTCCCTTAGAATGAGGCAGTGAGGCCTCTGCTCTGGGCCCCACCATTTAACACATCAAAAACACGCCGATGATTCATTTATTAAAGAACACGAGGGTGCCTCTGTCACTTGGGATCTGAAGTGTAGTAATGGCATAGCACACCCCAGGTGTGGCAGCCACAGTTCAAAGGCCAGATCCAGACTACCTATTTTTGCAAATAAAACTTTTGGAACACAGCTGCATCTATTCATTTACATATTTTCTAAAGCTGCTTTTGCCCTACAACTAGCGTGTTAGTTGGGTAGTTGTTAGAAATTCTATGACTCAGAAAGCCTAAAGTATTTGGCCCTTTATAAAAAAAAAAATTGCCAAACCCTGGCTCAGTCTATAACTCTGAACACCTGCTCTTGTGACTACCAACATTCGGGCCCAAAGAAACAACTTCTCAACATGTGTTGACCTTTTCCCTCAAAACAAAGGCTATTTTTTGTCCAAGTGGTGCAAAGGACTGTAGGTTATGCCATCACCACCATCAGTGATTGACACTTCTTTGGGAGCCAAAGAAGATTTGAGCTTGTTAGATATAAAAAGAAACATTAATTATCTTGTCAAATTATTCCTCTAAGCGAATCTAGATGCAATTGATACTTAGATAACAAATAGTATTTCCCTAAAGTGCTAAGTGTCCATTTACTTCTCTTCATGTTCTCATTCGTGGTTCCAGAAGTACTCACAATTTAGCACATTCTATGTAACAGTCGTGAATGTTAGTCAAGAAAAATTCTGTAACATTAAAATATTTACTTTTGCCCTATCTCGCGTTGCTCAGTGGTTAGAACATAGGCCCATGCACCAAAGCGTCTTGGGTTTGATTCCCAGTCAAGAGCATGTACCTGGGTTGCAGGTTCAATCTGATCTATGGCCCCCATCTGGGCGCATGGGGGAGGCAATCAATCAATGTGTCTCTCTCACATCGATGTTTCTCTGTCTTGTCTCTAACTCCCACTTCCACTCTATAAAATATATAGATACATCTATTTATTTCTATCTTAAATTTGTATATAAATTGGTCTAGATATAACATATGAAGCATGATCCTAATTTTTTACCCTCACAACTATTTAACATTGAATACCAGCATTTTATTATATTTATAAAATGCTAGAGGCCCGGTGCACAAAATTAGTGCAGGGGAGGGGTGTCCCTCAGCCTGGCCTGCATCCTCTCGCAATCTGGAACCGCTGGCTCCTAACTACTCGCCTGCCTGCATGATTGCCCCTAACCACCTCTGTCTCTGCCCCCGCCATGGCGGCTTCGTCCGGAAGGACATCCAGAATGACGTCTGGCAGGTCATTCGGCTGTTTGGTCTAAGTAGCATATTATGCTTTTATTATTATAGATTATTATAGATAATATAGTTATAAAACAAAAAATGAATCTAATTATATATATAATTGAATTAAATTTAAAACAAACAATTTTAACACGGATGCATTATAATCAGTATTTTCCACTTATTATAATGGGTAATTAGGAAAATTTTAGAATATCAAGCCTAATTAGTGATTTTGCTAAAGTAAAAACATAAAAAATAAAATTTAAAGAGTAATAATAGTTGTTTATAAATTATGAATGTTTTTGCTATCTTATAAATATAAGCTCACTAACCTACATACAGAACATCCAAAAATAGACAATAATGAAATCTGGTCATTTTAAATCATTTGCTAACATTCAGTCACACAAATCTTATAGTTTTATGAGTATTTTAAAATCTTGTCTTTGTGAAGGTATATTTGTCACAGTAGAAGGAAGCATAGTTCAGTCACAGCTAATGAGTTTGATCTATAATCTTAGCTCTTTAGACCTACGGCACATGAGTCTCCATTTGCACTCCTGCCTAAGGCCAGACAATTGGAAGGGGTGGTCCTGCCTACTGTGCTCAGTGTCTGGCTCCTGACCATCTCTGAGCCTGCTTCCTAGGTTCCTGCCACACTCCTAACTGCTTCCTCTTTGGAGCTTTTGCACTCTTGTTCCCTCTGCCAGAGGTGTAGCTATTCTTGAGGCTGGACTTATATGATATGCAGACCCCGGGTAAAGAGTCAGCCTCAGTTTTCTAGACCAACAGCTTAAAGGGGCTCTCTAGATTCCCTAGCACATCAGTCTATGTTTTCCTCACAGCATCCTTGGCAACCTAATATATCCTTATAACTTTGTTAACTTAATGTCTGACTCCTCCAGATAGGATATAATTGGTATGAGAACAGAAACTTAGATCTACCTTTTAACACTGTATTCACAGTAACCAATACGGTATTTGAAACATTGGAGCATAAATATTTGTTGAGTAACTACCTATTTACAGCATGAATATTTGTATTGTAACTATCTGTGGCTATGATTTTTCTCTTGGTTGACAAGAAGCTCTTAATGCAAAATTCATTGCTGACTCAAAAATACTTACTGAGTAAATGAAGAAATAAGTAAATAGATAAATGATTAAATAAATTCATTAGTTATAAAGAGTATATTTCCAATTCAATTAATAAAGTATTTTAGACCTTGGGTTAATTTTTTTCAGCACCTTAGTTTCTCCATGTGCTGAATCTTATAATAACTCTCTCCCATCAAAAAAAAGTATTTTTGAGTTAATTTGTACAAGCCCGTAAAACTCCTCCACTGACAATCACGTAACCTTATTATTGTTGTGTCTCAGCCACCAGCTCAGAATGCCATTTGGCAAGAAAATGTTCAAAGCAGATGGACATGAAATATGTGACGCTCTTCTTATTTTTATTAGCACTCATATTAAAGAACATGAGCCTCTATAATCAAACAATACTGCAGGGAAGCTGCTGCTCCTGACAGCCACAGCCCCCACAACACAAACCCTGCTTCGATGGGTCTGATTGCTACTAACACAATCAGAGATTTTAGTCGAGTGCAGAAAAAGGGGACTGTTTCATTAACAATTTCCTGGTTTTCTAAGAAATCCTTGACAAATATATGGAAAATGAAAAACATGAAAATAAAATCTAGACAAACTCTCTTCACTTAGATGACATTTGTGTTGATTTTTCTCAATAACTCCAACTCATTTTTTATCAGATAACAGACTAAAAGTTTGTCTGCATGTTGTTCTGCCTTCTTAGAGGATAATTAACTGCTTCACTTGTCATCAGTGGATTTTATATTAGCTCATTAAGTTTAAAAAATGTATAATTCTTTCTTTCAAAAAGTAAAATTGGTATCATATTATTTAAAAAGTAATGTATGTAGACATTAGAGAAAGCATAGAAAACAAAGCTATAATCTTCTCTCCACTCAGAGATTTGCCACTATTACATCTTAGAGCAGTGGTTCTCAACCTTGGCTGCACATTAGAATCACCTGGAAATCTTTTGAAAATCCTGATTTCTGGGCCTCATCCTCCGGAAATTCTGTGTGTTTTTTTTTTTATGGGGTGGGGCCACAACATTAGTAACAAAGAAACAGAATTTCCGGAGGATGAGGCCCAGAAA
This sequence comes from Myotis daubentonii, assembly GCF_963259705.1. Lineage (NCBI taxonomy): Eukaryota > Metazoa > Chordata > Mammalia > Chiroptera > Vespertilionidae > Myotis > Myotis daubentonii. The sequence goes on from NC_081841.1 coordinate 184,018,887, forward strand.
TCAGGATTTTAAAAAGATTCCCAGGTGGTTCTAATGTGCAGCCAAGGTTGAGAACCACTGACTTAGAGTATCATTTCTAACACACACACACATACGTGCATTTTTTTCAAAATAATGCCATATGTAGGTTTTGTAATTTTTTCAATTAAGGATGTCTATATCTGCTTTTCAATAAATCTCATGTCATCTACTACCCAATACTATTTGAAATGTCAGTTATCCCCCAAATTTCTATTACTGCTGAGTTGTTTGAGTCAGGATCCAACGCAGGATCACACATTGTTTCTAGTTACCATGACTTCTAAGTGCTTTTCTATGTAGAATAGTCACATTTCTTATCATAATGAACTGCTAAAGAGACCAGAAATTTATTCCCTCTTAACTCAGAAAAAAATAGGGATTTATGAAGATTGGTAACTATATGTTATCACAAATATATCACTTCATTCCATCAAATTCTGATTAAATAACCAATAGGATTTCCCTGGGTAAGGATTCTATGTGTTCTCAAAACTTAATGAGGGATGCTACTTTACATGCCAGAAACAATAAAGAATGTCTTCTAGACTTAGGATGGACTGAATGAGATGGAAGGGGAACAAAATGCCCTCTTAAAGTCTTTAATAACTAGAAGAAAGATACCGTGGTCCCATAACCCATTGGAGCTGGACATGGGACAGTCCTCAGCGCAGTACTGGCACCCAGCTTGGCATCTCCTGTGCAGTTGTAGACCAGTAGCCTTTAGAATACACCAGTCACACTGGAGGACAGAGGACTCACTTCTGCCATGAGTGCCCCCATCAAGTAGAGAGCAAGGCATGCATCTCTGAAGGGAAAAAATTGTGGCTCAAAGGCTATCCAAAAGCCAAATTGATGTATGGGAATGTAGTAAACAACCAACATTCAAGAATATTTAATTACTTAGAAATGCACCATCTAAGAGTATCCCTTAAATAATCCAGTTGACTATTTAAGAACAACAAATAAATTCAGTAAAAACAGAAAGAAGAAATCAGATTATCAAGGATTGGTGGGAAACATGAAAACAGTTAAATATAAAAAAAAATCCTAACAAATGTTATAAACGGTGTTACAAAATTAATGCCTCACAATATTTTGATAGAGACCACCAATTATTTACAAAATGTTTTTATAACATTAAAATAAATAATTAAGAATGGACAAATGAAAATTCAGCAAAAATCCCTGGTATTCCAAAAAGACAAAAAATTAGTGGGTTTTAGTCACTTTCCCAGATGGATGATATATGGTTAAGACGTCCCTGAAATTTTTCGTAACTACTAGTAATAATCGAATGCCTATCATGGCACATTGTATTTTCCAAACATGGTCACAACATTGTTTCCCATATGCTCTTCTACAAACTGGTGGGCTTCTGAGATTGCCTCAGCTAGAAGAATACGATGGACATGGCACTATGTAACTTCAAAGCAAGTCAACAGGCAATACTGTATGGTTCTGCCTGTCTCTCTCTTGGGCCACTGTTCTTGGAGAGCCACTACCCTGTGGAAAGGCCCAGGCCACATAGAGAGGTCACATGTAGGTGTTCTGGCTGAATGCCCTGATGCGGTCCACCAGTGTCTACTGCCAGACATAGAAGGGAAGAAGCATTTGAGACACCTCTAGCCTGAGCCACTGTTTGACTGACGGCAGCCTCCTGAAAACCCAAAGCCAGAGCCGCCTAGCTGAGAGGAGTCAACTCCCAGGATTGTGAGACATAATGGCAATCAACAGTTGTATTTCATTCCACAATGTTTGTGGTGGTTTGTTATGCAGCCACAGATAATTAAATAACAGCTAACAAAGAATCTCTGCATAAAATAAAATGGATAAGCAGCAGCTGAGAAACTAAATTACAGAAAACATAACTATCAATCAAAAACCAATAACACTGTTTTTACAATAGATACAAATGGTCTGAACATTCCTCATCAACTGGAAAAGATATTCAAGTTGTATTTAAAAATAGGAAATCCACTTACAGCTACTGATAAATCCTCTCCTTCCCCTACCCTCAAATTTAAAAAGGTCAAAAATAAAAAAAATAATAAAATAATGTAATATGCATTAAACTCAAGAAGAAGTAATTTGAGAAATTTGCTTTAAAGGTTTTTGTTATTATTGAACCAAAGAACTTCTGAGTCTATAATAAAACAATGTGCATTCCAAGAGTATAGAAGTCAGTGTTTCCAAACCTTCCTTACTATAAAATTATGCTCTTATTCACAGAATAGTATTCATGTGCTATAATATAGTAGAATGAATGGCTGTTATAAACCAATTTTACTTTAAACACAGATGCAAATTATGTCAAACTCAATGAGTTAATATTGATATAGTCCTATTCATAACATCTAAAATTTTATACTAAAAATAGGTACTTCTGCTATAAGCAAGCAACATCACTCTTAATGTTAAAACATTATACACATTACCATTAAAATCATTTTAAAACATCTATTATCACTATTATTTTATTTTGATATAAAGATCAAAGCAATATAATTAAACAAGAGACAATGTAAGATGTACAGATTATCTGAAAAGAGGGATAAACTGATAAGAATTTGCAGATCATATACCTATATACTTCTAAAAATCCAAGAGAATTAACTGAAAAATAGAATTGATATATAGTACCAACAATTGTGATGGATTACTATGCAGGTACTAGAAATAATGTTTTTGAAGAATTTAGACATTTTCATTTAGGTAAAAAAAAAAGATTAAGGTATTATAACTATTGTAATTACAAGTTTCTTTTTCAAATACAAATTTAGAAATTAAAGGAAATAAAATTAATATTGATCTAGTTATAAAGTTACATAATTATAATTTTATTATTTGTACTTTTTTGTGCTATTTTTTAAAAGGAGCATATGCTACCAGTATAATCAGGTTTTTACTTTATTTTTATTAATACACATTTTAATTTGGCCCTTTATTATATCCAATAATCCCTAAATTTAGTGAAATCTCTGGTCCTTCCTTGATATTCTACTTATCTAACTATATGCATTAGATGGCCTTTTTGGAATCCTTAACTTGAGATATTATCTGAGTACTAATGACACACCCAAATATATTTAACTACCTATTAAATGTCTTCACTTAGTTGATGTGGTAGAACCTTATACAAATAATGTATGTCCAAAAGCAAAACCATTCGTCTTCTAGAAGTCATTCTTCTTTTCTAGAGTTAACTGTTTCAGCAATGGACATTTAATTTACCCAGGTGCTCAGACTCCCAAAGAATGTTGAAGAATTATATGATTTGAATGAATGATGGCATTAGAGAAGAAATTATAATTGAGATGGGTCTCATGACTAAGGTATCCCCAAATGTCAACCTAAAAAATGATTTACTCAGGAAAAATTAATATATCTTAGAGGTAAGTGTAAAAATTGAAGTAAGGCATGAAAAATTATCTATCTCTCTATATAGATAATCATTTAATCATTATCAATGGACATCTAATCTAATTAAAGAGCACTCAGACAGTTCTGTGTTCAACATATTAAAAGTAATTTTCCTGCTATAGATTTTGCATAGAGGAATGGAGCTCTTTTCTTAACTAGATTTCAGATTTAACTAGTTAGGAATGTCAGTTGCACAAGAATACACTTAAGTAATACATTAAAATAACATTTGGCTTAAAATCTACTCTGACTTTAAGCCGGAGATTATTAGTGTATTACAAGTTCATACTTATTATCACAGTAGAATGCTCAGAATTTTAAACAGGAGACTAATTCATAAAAGTTCATTTTAGTTTTAAAAAATTAAGTTTAGTTCGATGTCTAATAAGTGCCTTACCATGTACTTAAAATTCTTTACCATTATTACTGTAGCATATGATTTGAGAACATCTTAAAAAGCTATTGCTTTTTCTGACATCTAATTTGAATCACGTTCTTAATTTTCAACTGAAAACCAATTAGGCACTCAAAACAGAAGAACCATTGAAATGATCTTATTAATTACAGAGATATTTTACCAAAGACAGTCAGCAGTAAAGACACTGACATTTTTCACCATCAAATAGATTTTACTGTTTCAAGTTCATGTTTATAAAGATCCCATCAAAAAAGCTTATGAGGCCAAATTAATAATACAATGCTATCCCCTCCAATATGCTTTTTAATTTCCAAATGACACATTCAAATCATAGTTCCAAACTTTCTAGACAAAAACATTTCTCTTCACACACACTTCTCTCTTTATTCTTTTGAGTTCTAAGCCCCAGTGTCTTTCACTAATTATGGTCCAATTATTACTGGGTCCTAGCTATACTTTCATTAAACTTTCTCTTGAGTCTGCAGAATACCTGCCTTTTCTTGGTCCAAGTGCTTGTCACTTTGTATAAACTACTGCAAGAACCTCCAGGCTTCTGTTCCTCTCTTGTTCTTCCCCTCCACACCACCCTTAAATCATGAAATATGCCTACTCAAAAGCTGCATGGGTCCCCATGATTTCAGGGGGTAAAAGTGTATGTATATTCAAAGTTTTCCACAAGCTGACATTAACTTACCTTCTCACCATATCCCCCACTGTTTCCCAGCAAAGGCTCTTGTTTCCCACTTCACTCCTTGACACTGTGCCTCCTTGAGCATGCCTTAGCCTACTTTGAATTCACGTTTCCTCACGTCTATAACAGAGGTTTGCACAAAACAAGCAAATGCATGGGAAGTTTCAATTTATTCCAAGTCATAGAATCAGCATATTTTTATGACGAAAAGGCCATTGGCAATTGGGTGGTTCAAGTCTCTCATACTATAAATACGAATATTGATTTGCAGTGTAAGATAATTGAATAACTTGTACATTGCCATCCAGCCAGATTTTGGCAAATCAGTATCAGAATTCTTCTTCCCAGATAGGTAAGTTTTGCTTAATTCATGTTATGCAAATAATTTAGAAACATCGCTAATGGTAATGAATAGATGAAATGACGTGCTTTCACTGCCCACTGAAACACTGATGACACCTTGTTCTCTCAACCCCAAATCCCCATATTTGAGCTACTGCTTAGGAAATATTTCCATTTCGCAGTAAGAGCAATATTTTGACAAAAGAATTGAATTATACCAGTGGGTTCCCATGAAATATAAGACAACTATGAAACATCTATTTAAATAAAACATCTTTCTTAAACAGAATTTAGTTTCTCCTCTGTGGCATATAACATAAAGACCTATTTATAAAAGCTGTCCTTGTAAATGATTCCATGAAGTCAAACAGCATACAAATGTTTACTCCAGTTGGTAACTTGTTCTCTAAGGACTGCATACTTATTGGCCAGAAAAATGAAACAAACAAACAAGCAAAAACACAAACAAACAACTGATCAATGAAAAATTCTCGAAGCAAATCTGATGGAAAAAGCATATGTGATCAAATAACTTACAGCTTTAATGTCAGAATAAGTAAGAGCTTACACCAACAACAAAACCAGTCCTGATTCCTCCCTAATAAACATCACAGAAGAAAAATCAAAAGCCAGGAGTTATTTCCTGCCCTGGAAGCTCTTGTGTGTATATAGTAGGTGACAAAAGAATAGCAAAACAGTGAGAGAGAGAACCTGGTCAAGAGGAGAGGTTTTGATACAGTGTCTTTGCACATAAGCCAAGAGAAAACGACCAAAGCAATTTTTTCCATTATCCACATAAGTCATAGTAAAGTGTATTTCGGGATAGTTTTGGGTTGATGATCACACACTCCAGCTAACTCCAGGAGATATTCAGTTTTAAATTACTGTAGTGATCTGATATATTACTTGCCTTCTTTTTTACTTTCTACTGATGTCCCTCTGTTTGTAGAGCAAACTATTTGTTTCACCTTTCCACCCTCTTGATATGTTTTTTTCATAATCATTATGTCAAGATGCAAAAAACAGCAAACTCTCAACCTCAAAAGAAACAGTAAACTGAGATTCATCACTGTCTTCCTTGAGATGAATGCTATGAGCAATCTTCTCACATGTAATAGAAAGAGATCAATTTATTTTCCCCTTGCTGCATTGCATCTTTGTACAACAATAGTAGATAACTATATACAGCTACCTCCTATCTTTATTCTGTAGGATAAACTATAGAAACATTCCTAGAAATTATTAGAAAAAGAAAAATTGATTTGTAAACACTAAAATAGAAGCTGATTAAAAAAAAAAAAGGATGGAGAGCAAGATGCCACTCTCAGAATTACAGGATTACTAAGGATTCATCAAGAATGGAAGCAATAATGAAAGCGCATGAAAGAAATATTTCCTAATGAATAGAAATTATTTACACATGGGGCTCTAAAAGTTCTAAACAAAATGGATAATATCTCCCTCACAAAATCTTGCTAGCATTGTTAATCAACTAATATAGAACAATGGAGCAACACTGTACAGAGGTTTGAGGCAAAGCTTGTGTGACTAATTTTACATACAGTTGAGTTGCTTGAACGTGTGAGGGAAAAAGAAAGACATTTTTAGATAAGTAAATACTGGGCAACATATCATTCACTTACACTTCTTGAAAAAAATTACCTGAAACCTTGCTCAGATAATAGAAAAATAGAAAAAAAGAATTTAAGGAATATGGAAGCAAAAGTTGTAAACTGAGGTCTCAAAAGCAGTCTTACAGGAGGAGGGCTAGTAATAAAAATGTGCAAGTTGGCTGGTGCAGGGCAATACACAGGAATCATATTTGTGGCAAAATGGAAATTAAAGTTATTGAAACACAAATGCTGAAAATATATCCTCTTCCTCCTTCTAGCCAGAGGGACACAACCATTTCTTGGCCTCTGATATGAAAGCACAGTCCAGTTTCCTTTCATGGGCTCACATGCCTAACTTAGCAGTCTGCTTGGATATTCAGTGGATTTTAACTCAGAAGCAACACTAGGCCCTGCAGAGTTTGCCCCAGTTTTCATCCATTAATTTCCCCTCTCAGGATGCATCACACCACATCGTTTACCATATACTGTAGTTCATGAAAAATTTGGTACCACCCTTGACAATGGTTAAAATAATGACAAATTCTGTTCTATTCCAGTACTAGTTAACAAAGCCTAGCATTTATACAACTGGAAGACTCTGGCAAGAAATTAAAATTCATCCAACAAAACATATTTTTACCTTTTTAAGCTGCTTTATCAATACATAGTAAATTACTATTTTTAGGAAAGCAATTTGGCATTAAGAGTCTCATATTTTCTTCATAACTCTGGCTTAGTAATTCCATATAAAGAAACTCATACTAAGGAAATAATCAGATCCATGAAAAATGTATAATACATATTAATGTTCATTGTGGTACATAATTTAGAGAATTGAAAATCACTAAATGGCATAAAAACATAAAAATTAAATTCATTTTAGTAGTCCATATGCTAGAATAGTATACAACCATCAAAATCATGTTTTCAAAAATAGTTGAATAATGGGGAAATTCTCATAATAAAATGTTAAGAGAAGAAAGTGTATGTACAGTATGGTTTTCATTATATAAACACATATATCAAGATCACCATCATGGTTTATCTTTGAGTCATGATTTGCTAGAATAATTTGAATCTACCTATTTTTTATATTCTTAGATATTCTATAATGAGTGTATCCACCTTCCATAATTATAGGTTATCTTTCTTTTGTGGGTAGATATATCATTCATTCATTAATTCATTCATCTTTTGGGTTTCTCTTGGTTTCTCCAGGCTAGAGAAGCCGAAGTGCACTCACATTATATCTTGTGTCCACTCAAGTAGGATGGCCAGAGAAAATACAGGACACCCATTAAAATTTGGATTGCAAATGAACAATTAATACTTTTTAGTGTAAGTATGTCCTAGATGATTTCCTGGCAACCCTATCAAGATGGCATCACCCAGACTTGAAGAGGGTCTTGATGGTGAGAAGACTCACTGATTTTATATTTTCATAACAAAGCTTGATGTGAATCCTACCAGGTATGTTCAGCTCCCCTATAGATGGAACACTGGTGTGCAGGAGACAGCAGTGGATAGTGGATCCAGGGCTGTACCAACTCCCTGGTCATCCAGCCACTGCAATTCAAAGTGGCCTAGAGGCAGGCTGAGGACCCAGCCTCTCTGAGTATGGTTCCTGTCAGCAGGGCACAGGATCAGCCTCCTTGCATGTGAATCAGCTGCATCTTACCAGTACAGCGGGACCATGACACACTGGAGACATTGGGACTGTGCTTAAGTCATGGCTCTAATAGTGATGGGATGGTACTGAGGGCAGGCAGGGAAGAGACCCAATAGCCTCTGGTAACTGAAAACTTAGTGATGCTCAAGATTTCTCTTAGACAAGTTGGAATGAGGGGTGCCCAATCAAGCCTGAGAATATTCCTCGTGGGCTGCAGAGCGTGGATTTGAGTCCTGAACAGAAAGCCAGTGATTGTGTTGGTTGATCTCTACTTGCTCGCTCTCAACACACCCACCAGTTATTTCTACTCTTTCTGCTCTTCTCTGTGCCCACGTGGGGGTGTGGTAAGACCCCTACAATTGTAGCATCTGGGCTTCTTTGGCCTTTGGCTTCTAGCTAGGTTTGTCCAATGGTGGACAGATGAAGGAGACAATACAGTAGAACAGAGAGATTGGGGTGTTTCTTCCCCTGCTATCTCTGGCCATAGTTTTGGCAGTGGCTGCTTTCCTCCAAGGCTCCCATTTCTACCAGAAGCACTGTCTGTGTAGCTCCAGCTGTCACCAGCCTCTGGTAACACCATTTTCCAGGCCTAAGGGGCAGAGGCTCCTCACTTTTGTTTCCCATCCCATGTTTTTCCCCTCAACACTGTCCACACCTCTGCAGACCTGATCTACATCAATGAGCTCCAAAGTCATAGCAGAGTAGGATTCTGTTCCCTGTTCAGAGCATGAGTGAGACACTCATAAAAATATAAAACATCCTAACTGAGGCCTTGATCTAAAGGGGGATTTTCCAGAGCCAAGGAAAGACCCTGGTGAGAATTTTCTCCAAAGGCAGGACACTTATTTGTATTACCCTTATCTCCTTCAACAAGACCTAAGACAAAGTTTTCCCAAAGAAGAATAGGCCACTAACAAATAACCATTCTTTATTATCCCCAGCTCCAAACAGGCATTTCAAGAGGGAAAACGTCTTTCTTTTTTAATGGACTCTCTATCTGGGGAATATTCTTCTAGACTATGACCCACAGACATTGACATCTAAGGGGGGAAAAACATTCTCTCAAGTCTTGAATACCTAACATGAGACAAACATTGTGTTAGGCTCTGAAAACACAACTATAAATAAGGCAAACTTAGTTCACACATTCAAGAAACTTATAGTTCAGAGGAAACGCCAATATGTAAACATACAATTATAATACCAGGTGATGTGTAGAATCTGTACTGCAATGCAGGATTCTACTGGTCTCTTATAAAGATATCTGGCTCAATTAAGTAGGTATCAGGAAAGGCTTCTCATCCAAGATGAGATATAGAAGATGAACAGAAGTGATCCAATTTTACAGGAGAAAAATATTTAAGACTATGAACAGATTCATGTTCATAAAGGCTCAGCAGTCCAGGAGAATGTGGTCCAGTCTAGAGTGTTAAAGCTGGAAGAATAGTGTGCCATGAAGTTAGAAACTCCTATGAGATGCGTTCAGAACTTGAACTTTATTCTGTGATCAATGGAGGAGCTATCAAAGAGTTGTAAGCAAGAACATGACATGATCACATTCACCTTTTAGGAAGAGTTCTTCAACCAGGGTAACAAAGGAGAAGAGGCAAAACTGAAGTCTGTGAAACTTGTAGTTAGAATCCAAAGAGATGTGTGAACCACGGGAAATAACAGTGAGAATGAAAATAGAAAGTAAGTATCACTACAGAAATATTTAGGAAGGAAATCTGAAAGACTCGGTAGTTCTTTGGATGCCACTGGATCTGGGTAGCGGTCAGATCTGACCCTTACTCTTCTCCTGCTCCTTCATCGTCACCAACGGTCACCTAGAGAGCTCTTGGATGGTTCATCTTTGTGTCTCTTCTCCAGAGACACACATGGACTGTGCCACTGGTTCATGTCTTGTCATGCTGTATGGTCTGTTAAGGTCTTCCTTTTTTAGCACTTAGTATATTTCAAAAATCACTGCTTATAATTTATGCTTTTTCTGCAGAATGAAAAACAATTCAATCTGAACTTTCAAGGAGCCATAGAAAGAGGGGATTAACATGCTTTCTTTCCCAAAGCAAATCATATTAAAGATAAAAGTAAGTTACTCATTGATCTATTCAATAAACAAAATATTAAGAGTATATTATATGTCAGAAACTGTTCTTGGTGCTGGTGGCACAGCAGTGAGAAAAACAGTCTGTTCCATGGAGAAACAAATGACCTAGATTTATATCTATAGATATGATCTAGATATGTATATACAACATTTCAAGATGTGACAAGCCAATATATAATGTGTCAAGTAGTGATAAGAGGAGAGGTGCTGCTATAGAGTACTACGGAAAACCTCATTGTGAAGGTGACATTTGAATAGAGACCTAACGGAAGTGACAGGAAATACACAGATATCTTGGGGGAGAACAGTCTGGAAATAGAATCAATAAGTGGTAGCATGTATGAGAAATGGCCAGAAGGTCATTATAGCTGGAGCAGAGTGAGCAAGAGGGAGGAGGCTAGGAGAATTTAATGAAACAGTAGATGGGTGGGAAGGGAGCTGACCGTAAGGACTTTGGGTCCTTCCTGCTCTTAATAATTCGGGAAGCCATTCGAGTGTTTTGAATAGAGGTATGACACCATCTGACACCAACAGACTCTAGCTGGTATCTGGACAGAGACTAGACTGTGGAAGGACAAGGTGGAAGCAAAAAGACCAGTTAGAAAGCTTTGGCAATTACCCAGAAGATGATGCTATCATGGGCTGGAGTTCTCTCAATGGAGGTAGTGAGAAGTTGACATTCTGGTTATGTTCTGAAGAAGTGTCCACAGACTTTGCTGAAAAAACCAAGGTGATGTGTGTGTGAGAGAGAGAGAGAGAGGTCAGGAGGATTCCCAGGTTTGAAGCTGCTCTCATATTAGACAGGTCTTTTAGACAAGTCTGTTGGGACCTTCCTCAATTCCTCCAAATATGCTTTCTCGCCTCTGACTGCTGCTTCCTCTAGTAGCCATCCATTTTCTTCTCTTTCAAGACTAGCTGATTTAAAACATCATGCTTTCAAGTTTCAATCCAATCTCATTGCAAAATTCAACCATCTGCACTCTAAATGCATACAATGTTTGGGAAGCCTAAGCTATTTTTAAAGGTGTTATAAGTGATTAAGACCTACAAGGATAAATGTTGGTGTTTGTCTTCACAGCTCTTTTCCTCCCTCTCAAGCTAATAGATACAGCAGAATGGGGAATCGGCGTGGCTCCAGGAGAATTCATCATATTCTATAGGTAATGATCTCATTTACCCAGTTTTTTTTTAAAGTTCATTTGCTAGATATATCATGTTATGTCACTGGAACAAAAAGCAAATAAAACTTGCTTCTTCATATAAATCCAGGAAGCAGAAAGCATCAGGATGCCTCCTAGGGAATTAACTAGGCAACCAAGTTCAGAGAGGACCCAACTGTCCTTCAACTCCGAGGAAATGACTCATTCCTTTGGGCGATAGATGCTCTAATGAATTTATTCTGCCAAAAACCTTCTTCTCACTTTCTAGGACCATTAAAAACATTTGAAAGAGAAGACTGAAGTAGCGGGAGGAAAATGGTAACTCATGTAAAAAACAAACAGATGGGAAAAAAAAAACTAAATTAATGTATAGGATGAAAAAGGCCCCTCATGCTATTAGCTTAAAGTCAAGTTGTTGCCTCTCTTCCCCATCATTCAGCCAAAGCATAATCCTCAACCCAGTCAGAAAAGAGACTTGCTTCCTCTTGCTTTTTGGTACCTATAGAGGTCCACTGATTCTTTGAAGTTCTTAATGTAGAGGCCTGACATGTTTAAGTATGCATCAGGTAAAACAACAAAACTCTGATTACAGAATTTAGGCATCAACCAATGAGGGAGAATTTTTAAAATCTCTAAAGGAATACCAGTGAAGCTCTAAAACCTCTTACATTTTACTTTACCTTCATCTCAACTCAACATTCTTCAGCTCTGTATGACTGCTCATTCCAAGAATCCCACTGACATTTGTTGAAATACTCCCAGTGTTATTTTTCTAACATCTTTCACTGAATGAAACTTTTCTCCTTTTGTTCCTTTTCCATTATGACATATTAATGTGAATATATGCTCAAGTTCTATTTTTTATAACTTGAACATTCTCACATAATTATCATAACTTATATAAGTTATCTATATATCTTAAAGACTTTTACTTATTTACATTGTTATGAATACATCTCTTTGTCTTCCATATGAAACTATAAACTCTTTAAATGTAGGGATACTATCTGACTGCTTAAATGTGTCAAAAGTATGAGGTAATGTTATATTGACTCACATATTCATTGTAAACATGAATGTTAAGAATTATAAAAACAAACTAGGAGTTTCCAACTGTAAAATTATAATGCCTCAGATTTAGTATCTGTAAATTGAATCATATGTACAGCAGTATTTTATTTCAACTAAAATCTCTAAAATAACAATGTTTTTAAGTTAGATATAATTATTTAAGCAACCACAACAAACAGAGAAACCAAAAATTCCATATCTGACTGAATTTATCCATTCTATTACTACTCTACAGGGACTATAAATTACCACTAAGAAATTGATGGTATGAGTCCAAAATGGAAAAAGCAAAATTAAGACCATAACATTTTGTCAACAGCACCCTAAAGATTATTCTCTCTAACCTCCTGAAGCACATTCCTACTTCTCTACCTCTACCTCTCCTTATTCCAGTAACGGCCCTAATTTTTTATATAACTCACGTCCCATCTCGAACAGAAATGGGAAGCAAAGGCTTAGGACATTCTCTCATCCTAGAATGCACTTTCCTCATGCCCACAAGGTGAACCCCCACAAGCCCTCCAAATGTTTATGTTTATTTGCAACTTCCCCACACATTCCCCAACTCGTGCTCTGCTCCATTTTTTCCTTTGCATTCTTCATCTTTTTTTAACATACTTTATACTTTTCTTGTTTATTATGGTTATTCTTGACCAACTAGAATATAAACTTCATATTAGTAGGATATTTTGATGTATTTTGGTCTCACAGATATATCCCTAGTACCAAGAATTAGTTGTCAGTATTTCTTAAAAAAGAAAAATCAATTAATGAAAGAACGTCTTTTTTATTTCTCCTATTTAACTTTCCTACTAACAAGGCATTCCTAGTTCTACATTTTCCTTTTATTTTCTAACAGACATTCAGGGAGAAAAAAATTATAAACTGGTAATTAAAATTACTTGTGTTACCTGCTGATCATTTCAAGATAGGGCATAAAACTAAGGCCAGCTCTGAAATCTGGAGATAAATCTCATCATATAATGGTATAAGTTATATATAATCAGAGGAAGCAGGAAGTTTTTGAGGCAATCACAGAAATAAAAGGCAACAGGAAGGCTTTGAAGACATATGCCCCAGATACCTTACCATCAAAATCAGCATAAGAGAAATGCATTTTGTAGGGGCCCCTCCTTGCTCAGGTATGAAATCTCTCATTAGCATGCTAAATAGATTGCTTTTTAAGTGAAATGATTATGACAGTCCTTACTACAAAGAGCTAAGCTGTCAGAAATGGCTCCCCAAAACACTCATTAATATTGATTATCAATGCCTCCTACTATCACAATTTTTGGTCATTATCCTTTAAATGGAAAGTCCCAATACTTATCTTTTAACTACTTAAAAGTTTCATAAGAAATGCCATTGACCAAATATGAAACAAAGCAACGTTTATCAGAGGAAATTAAAAAGTAGTATGATTGGCCTTAACCTCTATCACATTTCCTCTGCACACTCTGTGCCAGACACTCTCTATAAACATTTTTTGATCAGTAAAATAACTGAGCTACCATTAATTGAGCTCCTGTATGTACTAAGCACTGTGATGGATCCAAATTCATTTAATCTGAAAACAGTCCTAACATGGAGGTTCCTTTGCCCTTAATCCTTCTGCTGATTAGGGCTAGAGAAACGATTTGGTCTAAGTGTGGCAATTTACAATTATATGTTATTTTTCTAATCACCTTATTGTTTCTGTTAGAATCAATGGGGTGATGCCAGTCCATTTTCTAATTAATTATTAAGAGGAGAGCTTTGATGGAATTGACAGTGACTATGAAAATATTTAGGAGTGAAAGCTAGAAAATGTTATAATTTAATATCTGAAACAAAAATGAGTTCGCTAGTTTCTCTCACAATATATCATCCTGGGGAATTAATAATTTATGTTTACTAAGGTGAGAGTAAATGTCTCAGGTGGAATAAAAAGCTTGGGAACTGAGAGACCTGTGCAATGAGACCAACCGCCTTTTTCTTTGCCTACTGGAAGGTCAGTGACAATAAAACAGAATTTCCTCAAATGAACCTGAACCTTGAGGTTGAAACTACTCTACCTCACGTATGGAGGAAAAGAAGACATGGTAAAAACAGAGATAGGAAAGCACCTTAAATTTCTATTCCTGGAATTTTCTTTTCAGTAGCTGTCTTAAAAATGTAGCTCTATTAAGTTAAAACAAACAAAAAAAAATGGTTGTTTAGTATGTGTTTACTATCCAAGGTCTCTAAGGCTAAGAGAAGGGCAGGCTGCTACCTTGAAAACCCGTCTAGAGATTATTCAACAGTTAGAAAGGTCCTCACTATGGAGTTTTGCTAAATGACAAGTCTGATTAAAAGCTGCAGACAATGCTTTTCTTAAACCTAATTTTCATGGGCTGTGGTTGAAGTCAACTTTAAATGCAATTTTCTAGTTAAATTCAACTCCAATTAAATATAGACTTAGAGTGGAGAGGTACTTCAGACCTTACTTCATCAAATCTCTTCATTTTACAGATGAGAATGTGACTTTCTCAAGAAAATTAAACAACAACAAAAGCAAATCTGTATTTTAAAAATTCTCAAGCTTTGAATCTCATATATGCTAGCATTGCTGTATATTTCTTCCTTTCCTCCCATTCTGATTTCAGGTCCAAATCATTGATTCAGTCTGATTGAAATTCAAATGTACAGTTGTAACTATCTTTCAGATCACTTGACAAACATAAAGCTATACTTTAACTTTTTAAGGTTTCCAGAGTTACACAGGGTGAGTAAAGGCTGCTTAGCTTAGACTGAAGATGGTCTGACAACATGGGGTGAGCTGAGAAGCACAGAACTACCCTGAAGACTTCCCTTGCTGAACTTCTCCCTTACCTGGAAGTTCCTCTATGAGCCTAATTTATAGGATCTGTGACAGAAAAGCCAGTCTTTACGAGGCAAATGTGTCGTTTTCAGGAGGAGCAAAGGGATCCAAAAATAGCCTGCCGAAATTTAGTTCATCAGATTAGTTAGCTCAAGAAATAGGACACAGGCTGGTAGAGCTTGATGGGATGGGAGCTGGAAAAGGCCACGTGCATTTCTGGAGATGGTATACTGTGTGGGTCCTAATGTGCAGGGACCTGTGTGACTGGAAGTGGCATGCAGCCATGACTAGGTGAAGCATCAAAGGAGGAGAACTAGTACAATTTAAGGACTTCCTAGCAGTGTGACTTGGGGCATTTTTCTTCATGTCTACTTTGCCTGCACATAGTGAAACTTAGAGATTGCAACTCTAACACAGGGTCTGGCACAAATCAGGTAGAATGCAAAAATGTATTATAAGTTGTCATTGTTGTATCTGCTCCTCAACTTTTCTGCACCAGATACTACACTAAGCATTGTGCACACAATTCATTTAATACTCACAACAACCATTTTACAATGGAAATGAAAACTTTAGAAACAGGTAGAGAAGATGATATTGATACAGATGTTTGTCTGATTTCAAATCCCATGGCTTTTCTACTTCTCCATATGTGTGCAAAAATAATATTGATAATTAACTTTACATAAGAGGAGCTAAGGCGCAGAGGAGGTTGGGTCACATGCCCAAAGTCATACTTCAGTGAGTAAAGTTTTCCATTTTCACTTGGTTTCTCTTCATTATGACAAACAGCTAACACAGGTACTCAACTGTCAATCTGAAATGAGCCAGAGATTAAGTTTCTGCTGATATTTTGCCAATTTTTAGAAATGCTACATATTAATAAAGGCTAGACTCACTGTCAAGTAGGGAGAAACAACCAAAATGGTAAATTTGATAATCAGAGAGAATTGTATTAATAAAAATAGATCTCAAAGTGTGGTATATATACATACCATGAATTTGAAAACATGTTAGTGTTAAAATGTACAACTTTTGTAACTTAGAAAGTTAATGAAATTATGTCATCAAATGGAATATTCTTTTAATCCTCAATGCATGAAATAATATTTAGATCATAAATGCATAGTTTCACTCTTTATGGTAGAGATATTTCACTATATTTCCTTCTTGAGAAATTAAAGTCAGTCTATGATGTATTTTGCCATATGCAATTAAATAATAAAAATATAGTTTCACTGGAAAAATGTATAGATTTAAATTTCTATAATAGAACATGTAGAAACATATCTTAATTAAATGCTTTTCTTTCAAATTTGTACACTTTATGTTAAAAGAGACATATATCATAAAACTTTTCTAACTAATATTGTAGAAAATTCGTACTACAGGTCAGGTAAAAAAGATGTGCTTCATGTATAAACTCATATAATCCTCACAATTACCTTATAAAGTGGATACAGGTTTTTCCCCTAAATTTTCTAGCTTAGGAAACTGAGCTTTAATCAGAATTTGGACTTGAGGCAGCATGATGCCAAAGATTAGGCCTCCATAGCAGGCTAATGGTCAAACCTCTTCTGTTTGAATTCTGACTATTGAAAATATTTATAAATCAATTTATCTTCCTTAATAGAGAATTCAGAATATGATCTTTAAATTTTAGAGTGAGGTGTTTGAGAGTGTAGGGAAAATTGAGTGCCAAGGTAATATATTTTAAATATTCCTCCACATTCCTTTGAGTACAGTGAGATAGTGTATCCTTTTATGCTCACAATAAAACCAAATTGTATTCTATCATAATTGTATCCACTCTAATAGGTGAAGGGGAAATTGTTTAACTTATATGTAAAAATGGCAGATAATTTCTGTAAATGTATTTTCTATCCAGAAGAGGGCACTGGCAGACATTCAACCCAGATATTTTGGGAAAAGGAAAGCAAAGTTTAAATATAATAAATGCATATTTCAGCAAGATGTGCTTCCTTTCATGCCCTGCAATGCGACTATAAGGAACATGGATATATCTGAATAAAATTATGTTTCAAAAACTGACGATAGCAGATAGCCAGTTTAGCAGCCAGCATAAGAATGCGATTCTAGTCAGGGTTACTGCCTGAAGGTTTCACATTTTCCCCAGTTTTACTTTCAAGGAAGTTTACATTTAGCATTCACTTACAAAAGCCCTTTCTATCCACAATGACACAGTATTATGTAAGGCGGCTATGAACAAATGTTCATTATGATACTGTCTTCAAAAATGATTCTGCTTTACCTAAACTTAGAAGACACAGAACTAGAAACAATAGTAGTTTTGATCAGTCTGATTTCCTGAGTGGCTGAGACACATAACTGCTTCAGTTCATTTTAATTATTGGCTTTGTCTGCTAAGTAATTCTTTTCTGCATTATACAGATATGAAACCACTCTTTTTTGTGTCCAAGGCTTATACTTGAAACTCTCTGGGAATAAATGTCATTCTTATGGCCTTATCTCATTTTCTCTGGTGTTGGAAAATTCCATTTTCCACACTTGAACCTTAAAATGACAGGAGATTCTGTTAAAGAATCGTCTTCTAGTGTTGGGTGATTAACTTTACTATGTACATCTAGCCTTCTAGAAAAGTTAGATAATGCACTCAAGGTCAACATGGATCAACTTGAAAATCATCATTCCAACAAAAATTCTTATTAATATATTCATATATATTCAACATACATTTACTGATATTCTAACAAGCATCAGGCATTCATATTATGGATTTATTGAATCTTTCAATTAATTACTGTCCATGAGTCTGTCAAGTAATTGCACTGCTTGCAAAAATAACCCCTCACATGCCAGGCTAGTGTGGCTCGGTGGTTGAGTGCCTACCCATGAACCAAGAGGTAGCTGGTTTGATTCCTGGTCAGGGCACATGCCAAGGCTATGGGCTCAATCCCCAATAGGGGGCATGCAGAAGGTAGCTGATCAATGATTCTTTATCATCAATGATGTTTCTATCTCTTCTCCCTCTTACTCCCTCTCTAAAAAATAAAATAACCTTGATAGATAATGACATTTTTGTCCTACCTTACTACTGGAAAGCAGAGCAGAAAGGGTAATTATAAATTCTAAGAAATAGACATAGCGAACCTGGGATCTCTCACTCACTAGCTTATACAACTCTCAAGGTCTTTATGGTCAGTTTCTACATCTATAAAACATGGGTGATATTTACTACTTAGAGACTGTTGTGGATAAGTGTACTGTGTTTATAACTTGTAGCAGAGTGTCTAACTGCTGTAGAAGTTCAACAACTGGTAACTATTGTTTTTGAATATGATTTTCATAAAAACCCCAGGCCCTGACTGCAATTCCACCACTAAAATGACTTAAAAGTAGCCGTAGGATATGTCATTCCCTCCATGGACGTGCATAGCCTTTAGAAGTAGCACTAAAGAACCAGGGAAAATCAGAATGACACTGGGATTCCCATTCCCATTAATGCATGCCTCACTCCAAGAACAGTATGCAACTGTGAGATGGTGCCTTTGATGCAGTCAAATTCTAAAAGCACACGAGGTCCTTTTCATATTCAAGCCTTGTAGCTGATATCAGATGGCACTGCCACTCTGAGTTGGTGAGGAGCTGACAGTCAAAACTCTAAATGTATATTATACCATCTGAACCAAGTCAGGGGCTCTCAATACTGTCAGAATCCATACGCACTTTTGATAACAAATATTTTATAATGTCTCCTTTGCTATTTAGAAATGAAATTAACACCCTCTAATAAATCAATGTACTGTATTAATTGTAATATAAAAGAATAATAGAAAATACATAAAAAATATATATATTTCATGCATTATAGTATGTTTATATGTATTTATATTTACACTAGGGGCCCGGTGCACAAAATTCGTGCACTGGGTGTGTGTGTGGGGGGGGGGGGGAGTGTCCCTCAGCCCAGCCTGCCCCCTCTCACAAACTGGGAGCCCTCAGGCGTTGACCCCATCACCCTCCAATCGCAGGATCGGCCCCTTGCCCAGGCCTGACGCCTCTGCCAGAGGTGTCAGGCTTAGACAGGGGACCCCCATCTCCCCCTGATCACTGGCTCTGGCCCCCGCCCAGGCCTGAGGCCTCTGGCCCAGGAATCATGCCTGGGCAGGGGACCCCCATCTCCCTCTGATCGCTTGCTCCACCCCCCGCCCAAGCCTGACGCCTCTGACCCAGGCTTCAGGCCTGGGCAAGGGGCCCATCATATCCCCCCAATCCCCGGCTCCGCCCCCCACCCAGGCCTGATGCCTCGGCCAGAGGAGTTGACCCTCATCACCCTCCGATCACCAATCACCGGATCGGCCCCTTGACCAGGCCTGAGGCCTCTGGCAGAGGTGTCAGGCCTGGGCAGGGGACCCCCAGCTCCCCGCGGTTGCAGGCTCTGCCCCTGCCCAGGCCTAACGCCTCTGGCTGAGGCGTCCGGCCCGGGAAGCGGGGACCCGCAGCTGCAGCGGCCCAGCGATCGTGGGCTTCGCTTTAAGCCCAGGCAAGGGACCCCTAGCTCCCGGGACTGCCAGCTTCGACCATGCCCAGCTCCCATCGCTGGCTCCACCCCTACTTCCTGCTATCACTGGCCAGGGCGGCAAAGGCACCTGATTCTCCGATCATGGCTGGGGGGCAGGGCAAAGGCGGCCCCAGGGCTGCCTTTGCCCTCCCCCAACCTCTTAGCTCCCCCCTGGGTTTCTGATCACTGTCAGTGGCAGGGGGCTTCTTCCTGCTTTCCCTTTCGCCTCCCTGCATTGTGCCTACATATGCAAATTAACCGCCATCTTGTTGGCAGTTAACTGCCAATCTTAGTTGGCAGTTAATTTGCATATAGCCCTGATTAGCCAATGAAAAGGGTATCGTCGTACGCCAATTACCATTTTTCTCTTTTATTAGATAGGATAGACTTACATGCATAATAATATGAAAATGGCTAGGTATAAGTATACTAGATGACATGGTTATATAAGTTTGGATTTAGGAAATGTGCCAGTTACTGATTCATTGTCTCTCAGCTCCTAACTTACTCTCTCCCACGCTCTGCTTCCTGATACTGGGCCTGGGACCCTGCAAACCCCATTTCTGCTTTGCCTAGCTTCTCCCTGTTCGCATCTGCCACTAGGGGCACTGCAGACTTCAAAGCTGGGGGAGGAACAGGAAACTTGCTCCATCCCTCCACTTTCAAGGATCCTCCAGGCTGCTTCTGGCTTCTGTGTGCCTCGCCCTGCAATGCTTCACCACCTTGGCAGCAACAGATCTTTTCCTGGCAGCATTTGAATACAGTGTGCGGTTTTGTCCAACTCTTGGAAAAGCAGCTTTATCAGACTCTGCCTCCCCAGACACCAGCCAGCCACTGTTTCTCCTTCAGAGGCCTGGATCCCATTCAGGGCCCTCCTCTGAGCTCAGACATTAAGCACTAGGCACCGTGCCTTCCTCCCTAGAGGTCTGAGAGGCTGAGTTTGAGCTTCACAGGGTCTTGCCTCCAAGTTCCTAAGTGTTTCCCTTTGTTCCATCACCTCTGGCAGTGGGAGTAGCTGCTTCCTGAAGTTGCTATTTGCATGAAAACTTAGGGTTTCTTTTTTGCTTTTTTAAGTTCTAAACTGACAGCTGATTGCTAATTCAGAATTCTTTGTAATTTCTTTGTTCAAATTAGTGATGTCATTTCTCTATATTGACTCAACTCTGACATCTACTGAAGATAACTTTTTTATTTGAGCATTTA
This sequence comes from Myotis daubentonii, assembly GCF_963259705.1. Lineage (NCBI taxonomy): Eukaryota > Metazoa > Chordata > Mammalia > Chiroptera > Vespertilionidae > Myotis > Myotis daubentonii. The sequence continues at coordinate 184,039,984 of NC_081841.1, forward strand.
AAATAAGGAGTGAAACATATGTCTATAGCTACACAGAAAATGATCATAAATACAACTGCTGCTGATGCTGACATGAGGATGACACGTTGGTGATTGAAACACCACCAGAAGCGTTGCTACTGATGACACCACTTTCCAAACTGATGAGCCACTGAGCAAAACAAACTACGATCCCCCCTGATTTACAGTGCAGTTTATTCCTGGGACGTTCAGCACATTTAGTACAATGGTAAGAGAATACTTTGCGCTTATATGTGAAATGCAGTCATCTGAGATGTGCACCAGTTGGTGGTGCAGGACAGCCACGCATTGCTGTATTTCTCACGACTCTGACTCCTGAACCCTGACCAGTGCACTTCTCCCCAAACTGCCCACAACCTCTAAAAACACCTCTGGGAGTAATACCACATCTGTGGAAAACCAACAAAATGAAATAACAGGCAGGTGAAGCCACTTCCTTTACAGAGTGAACTGAGGGGCAAGCCACCCATTGGCTTTTCACGTGGATAGAACCTCCCCTCATATTTCTTTCCACTTGACAAAAGTCTGATTGAAATGAATTTTTCTAGGAGAGATAAAATCGTAAAACATATTATTTACTACCTACAAACATATTTTAAACTCAATATGTCAATCAAAAAAGAAAAGAAAAACTAATACCTAATAGTAATATAACACTAATTTATGTTAATGATATATTATAATACACAAATGCCTTGGCACAACTACATTGGATCCTGAGAGTGAATATGATAATCAGTCTAGTTGTACTGGGGGGCCCTAACTCAGGACACCAGAAAGGTTATTATGGTTTGAGAAGAAAGAGGGAAAAGAAAGATGATAATAATAGTTCAAAATCGTGGCACAGATGTTATACAGCAAAAGTGTTATGAATAAGGGGTCAGCATGAAAGCAGAAGGCTAAGTTGGGGAGCCCTAAAAATGCAGATGGAGTTGGGTAAGAGCTCAGTACACGTCTATTTTCACTCTGGAAATCTATTAATGTGGACATAAATATATATGGAGAGAGTGAACAAATTACACATATATTTCTACTTATTTGACATGAGTGAGACATTGTCTTTTTTGTATCATATTGAATTTTGTTAGAGTCTGGATACATCAGTTTGCATATCTAGTATATCAAATATAACAAAGAGGAGTTATTAGGGTAAATTAGAAATAACTGTGGATTTTAGCAAAGGTTAGTTCCAGAAATATCTGTAAATCTAGTAATGAATGACAAGTTATAGAGGAGTAGTTGTCAACTGAAAGAAAGAAATGTATAAAAAGTTAAGCTTCTGTCCAGTTATCAGTAGAGATAACTAATGGTAAAGTTCTAACTTCATTTAGACACTAAGTGAAGATTAATGGTGAAGAATGGTGATCAGTGGACTCGATAAGCAAAGAACAGTCCTGATTTATGCCTGTCATCCTGGTGTTCATTAATATTCATTCAAAAAGACAACCACCACCAAAACATAAAAATAAAAAAGACCTGGATGATGGTCACCTTGCTGAAAAACTTAAAAGAATTAAGTTTGATAAGGACACATAATATTCATTAAAAACCTAATAGGAGCAAGGGACTATACTCCCAGCTTTCCATCTGTGACTTTACTTACTCATTTGAACAACCAAGAATGGAGGTACATTTATCCTGTTTTACATCCCAGGACTCTGAGTGACTTGGAGGGACTCTGTACGTGACTTTTCCAAGGACATGCAGTTTCCAACTGTCAGAGGATTCCAACCCACAGCTATTTAGACTTTAAACTGCTACTTGACAAGCCTGAACTATTCCTTTTGAGCAAAGGGTGGGAGCAAAAGGCAACTAACCAGAAAATACAGATTTCTTAGGCAGCCAAGAAGGGAAGAAACTGGACCAAGTATAAGCCAGGACCTTGTTTGAATAATGAGAAACTTTAAAAAACTAAGAAATCATCCATGAGATGCAGACTAAAATTTATGTCCACCACCAGTGTCTACAATGGCCTCTTTGTATAGAGGCAGTCACCTCTGAGTACATAGTCTGTTCTCCTAGAAACCCCATGCCTGTAGTAAATGGCATCTATCTGCCTCAGGCAAACAACCAAAGGGCATCATTTTTTTTAACTGACTATGGGACTGCGTCATAAGAACAAAAAAGCTATGTTCTTGAAAAGATTCCTCCCATGTGGCTAGTTGCCACAAAATGCCTTAGACTAACTTTTGTTGCTTTGCAATTCTGACCATGTTAAACTGCAGGTGGTCAGCTTATTCCTTTCACAATATAGTCATGTGCTGCTTGTTCTAAGCTGCATAAAGATTTAGCTAAGAAAGATTCAGAATTGAGCATTTTCCTAAATTTCCATAGATGGTTAGAGACTTAGAAACATACCAGCACTTGGTGCATCTGTCCAAGATGAATAATTTTCTAATATGCTGCTAGACAAATTTATGGTGAGTTTAATAAATACTTTTGTCTACTTCATCATAGTCTCAGAGCAGATATATTTATCATGTCTCCTTTGAATAAGCAGCAAAACAGACTTGGCTGACACTTTGTCATATTCTTTATGATCCAAGATATTAAGAACCCAATATCTTAGGCCAACCCAGTAGCGCTCAGATGCCCAATGATAGCGCTGGAGCTGAGGGCCAAACTATTGACATCAAGAACTCCCTGTGGTATGTAAAATGATTGAAAGGGTTTACCATCTTCCATTTCCAAATCACCAACCGCGCCTCCTTCACAGGGAACTGCGTTTGTCTTAGAGCACATCTGTCAAACAACACTCCAAGGAGCGTTTGGAGCCACTCTGTGTGAACAGAGCAGAGGCGATGGGAGAATAACAACCACCTTGTGTGTAAAGCTCACTATTGACTGAGGTCTATGTCCCAACTGTGAGCTCAGAGCCCTGCTTCCCCGTCACAATGAGCAGTCAGTCAACCAAAAGAAAACTGCTCAAGATTAGCCCAACTCTGGGGGACCAGCTACTACTACTTCCTTTAACCAGTGGTTCTCAACCTTCCTAATGCCGCGACCCTTTAATACAGTTCCTCATGCTGTGGTGACCCCCAACCATGAAATTATTTTCGTTGCTACTTCATAACTGTTATTTTGCTACTGTTATGAATCGTAATGTGAATATCTGATATGCAGGATGTATTTTCATTGTTCGCAACCTATAGGTTGAGAACCGCTGCTAGTGCGTTCCAAATTGCATTGTGGAGTCACGTGTTAACCCTCTGTCTTCAGGGCAAGGACTGAAGCCCATGTCCAGCATTTCCTGTCCTTCCGCAAATGGACCTGCCCTCATTCTGCACACTTGATGAAACTGCCTTGCAACTCCACTAGCTGGCTCTGTGTGTCCTCATCAGCAGCAAATAAGGGCTTTCTTTCTGCATCACGCATTCAGGGTTCTGTATGCAGAAAGCAAGAGGACTGTTACCAATTTGCTTCTTTATTTAATAACCCATTTCTGGAAAGACACATCTCTGGTCATTCAAACTTAAGAGTGATAATATGGCTGATATATCCAGATGTAACATCTAAATACAGGTTTCCCCTGCTATTTAACACTGGAGTGTTCCTGTGAAAACTTTCCTAAACCGAAGTGAAGAAGGAATCACCGAGGACATATCTTGCTGTGAACGCATGAATCTGGATAAAGCACAGATGCTCGTAGACACAGTTCAGAGATACAGTGGCTCGATGCTGAGATGGCTTCCCAGGGAAGGAGCTTAGCAGGGACACTCTCACTACCCCCGGGTGCCCGCTCCAAGGCCCTCTACAAACAAACACTGAATGCGATTTTTGCTTTTTTCATAAAAGTAAGATTCTTCTTGGAATTTCTTTCTGTTAGCAAAAACAGGTGCTTAATGTAGGTCTTTTGTAAATTGAAGTTGCCTAAAGCAAACTTTTGAAAAGCAGGGTATACCTGTGATCTCCTAAACTTTGTTTCTTACAAAGAATCTATTGTGGTTAATCCTAACCCCACCCTGACCTGCTGGAGGAGAAGTTACATTTTTACAAGGTCTCCACGTGGCTGACATGCACTTAACGTTGGAGAAGCACTGCATTAGAAGACTTCTAGGTTCTTATCTGCCCCGCCATAGGTTCTTCCTCCCATTCTCAGCCACAGGACAACACAGATGTCACTGATCATCTCAGAATGAAAAATCATTAGCTCCTCAAAGTCCTTCTGCATTATCAGGATCCAGGGACATTTGCCCAGGTCATCCAGCAAGTTAGTGACAAAGGCTGAGGTTCGGTCTCATTTCTCCAGCTCCCTACTGCAGGGATCGTCCCATTTATCACGTTACCTTTGTTGTTTGCCATCCCTGCAGCTCCTCCTCACACTGAGCCTCCTCCCCCAAAATAAAAGTCATTAAGCAGGGATGACCAAAGTGAACACTGTAGTACAATACATTTATCTTCAGTATACTCAAGCACTAGGCTCCTTTGGTTCCATTCTTTCCCCTAAAACAGTCATTGGCAGCATTATCAACATTCTACTCAGTGGTCGGCAAACTGCGGCTCCTTGAGTATGGCTCTTCCACAAAATACCACTGTGTGCGTGCCCGTACAGTGCGATCGAAACTTTGTGGCCACACTCAAGGGGCCAAATGCCGCGTGTGGCTCGCGAGCCGCAGTTTGCCGACCACTGATTCTACTCACCAACAAAATTTCACCATGAGCTAAGATCTGGACTTGTACTGAGCTTGCAAAGGAGTTTCAATATAACAATGAAAGTATTTGCAACCAACATCTATTAAACAAGCAGTATTTGGCAGGCACTGAACTAAGCACCTTAACTATTTAATCCTCACAATATCTCCATAATCATAACTCATAATAGTAGTGAATTTTATGTTCACTACAGTTCACAGGCAGGAAAACTGAAGGTAAAATGCTGCAGTAACTTGCCATGCGTCACAAAATTAGCAGCACTTATTCAACTACCCCTGGCTTGAAGTGACTTATAATTTAAGAGTTCTATTTCGCAAAAGCGTTTGCATTCTAGCAACATTAAAAACCCTAAGATAAAGAATGCGGTTTCAGCGGCCACCAGCTTTGGCCCCAGAAAGCATAAGCCCTGCAACAGTGCCCTATTTACAAACTCAAGGGGATATTTAGGTATTAAGTCAAGAATTAAACACATTTCCAGAATCCAAATTAGGTTACAAGGATTGTGTCTAAAATCCAAGTTCAGGGTATGTGCAAGATATAATTTATGCAAGGAAAATATCTATTTTCTACTGTAAGAAGGTCCTACTTGCCAAACTGTTACCATGCTGTTTTGATAGAGAGGACATTTGCTAAGCAACTTAGGAAAATAAGGCTAGTTGGCTCCTTTCTTAATGCCAATTAAGTAATGATTGTATACCGAAGGTGCTGTGTTATGATATGCTGCTGAAGGTTAGAATTCCACATTTTAACTGAAAATAAAGTATTTTTCCATTGCTTCAGGCAAAGTCTTTATTTGTTTTTCCAAGAGAAAAGAATAAAATTTCTGCCACTATTAAATAGGTCTAGAGAAATAATTAGGTATTTTCCCCTGATCATTTAATTGACCATAGTTGACCTCTATGGGAGGCAATTAAATTTTTTTAAGGAGGAACCACTGACCTATTTTATGTCATTTACATGCCTCCCAATATTTGACAAGATGGTGAAAAAGAATCTAGTTTCATTATAGGTGTTTATAAATCCCTAATTGCTAAAAATTCTAAAACATTTACAGGCATTTTTATTACTGATAATCACTAGCTTCAATGAAGAGGTTTTCTGCATTATTGGAGAGTAGATTTCTTAAAGTATGAAATATTACAATGTTAAATACAGCTAACTGGGACATGAAGACTGTTTCATCTATTTTGTTTTTCTAACAGGGCTTGGCTGACAATGTTCTTGCAATATATTCAATGATCCAGAACCAGTAGTTTCTTAAGTGGAAAATATTAAATGGGACCTGCTTGTCATTTTGTAAACTCAAACTCAATTTTCAGAGCATTTCAGTGCACTCAACCAGATGAGTTAGGTAGTCAGAATATCATGAGAAACTGAATTAAACACAGATTGTGTTTAATTTTAAATGATCAATGTAATTACTTATTAATAATTGTGAGTGCCAATATATATTGCCACATATTATAATCAATATTTTGCTTATTCAATAAACATTCATTGAAGATTGGGGTAAGTTCCAGACTATAGTAGGTACATTGATTACAGGGTCTCTACCTATAATATTTTACATTCAAACAGATGAACAGATTTTGACATTGGATCACAAGATTACTGCTGAAAAGCAGCTCAAAAAATGGTTCAGGTCTGGCCAGCATGGCTCAGTGGTTAAATGTCGATGTATCAACCAGGAGGTCATGGTTTGATTCCCAGTCAGGGTACCTGCTTGAGTTGTGGGCTCGACCCCAGTGCAGGACATGCAGGAGGCAGATGATCAATGATTCTCTCTCATCATTGGTGTTCACTCCTATTATCCATTATGGTTCTTCAAATTTCATTCTGTCCCTCTCCCTTCTTCTCTGACATCAATACAAATATATTTTTTTTAAAAGTTGTCCAGCTTCAAAAAAATACCTTTTAGAGAAATACAAATTCCTTTATAAGAAACATTTAACTGGAATATTTTTCTGTTCAGTGAACCAACTTAGTATGAAGTGACACCAGATAAATAAATTTGCATGTACCACTAAGATTGTAAAAGATCTAACATTAAATCACTCTTAATAACTGAAAAAGCTTTATCCCTAAAGAACATGATCACAAGGTAAATAGTTGTATGGAAACATTTCTATTTGTGTTCATAAATAGTAGCTTCACATATTTCCAGCAGGACTGGTTTAAGAGAAAATGCGCACCTGTGCTTTCTTAACATACAGAAAGTACTTTATGGGTTTAGTTAGTAAGTAAAACAGTTAACTGTGTACTGATTTCATCTTTATCTATACTAAAAACATATTCTGTTAAAGTAAATATCAGTCATGAGTGAGGCAAGTGAATCAGGTGGCCCAGGCCTGCACAGAGCCATTTCAAGAAGCTTATGGTATGGACTATTCCAGAGTGAAAGCAACACACATTAATGTCCCATTAATTTTCTCTCTTGATTAAGCTCCAGTATGTCTTGTAATACATAATTTTGGAACTCTGGCAATTTTTAACCACTTCTGAACTTCAGTTTGGTGAAATGAAGCTTTTCAAAAAATTGGTTACTAGTCCAAAGCCTATAAGAGATTTGACAGAACAACGCGGCATTGCCTTGTAGCGCATGCAGCATAAAGTGATCTATGAATCAGGGGACGTGTACCCCTAGGCAAACACAAACACTTCCCAAGGTGCTCATGCATCAATGGTTTAAGCCTTCAAGGGAATCAGGTTCAACATCCTTAGCACCAAGGGGAACTCTTTTCTAAAATTCTTCTGCCTGAAACAGTACCTGTCTTGGCGGTCTCATTCACACTCCTAATCTGTTTGCCTGCCACTGCTTCCTCCAATTCAGAGGAAAAGCATACCTCTCACTGACCAGGAATCTTAATGTGGCGCATTGCCCAGCAGTGGAAAATCTGGTCAAGAGGCATAAAGCCCAGCTGATGTGGCTCAGTGGTTGAGCGTCGAACTATGAACCAGGAGTCTGGTCACGCACGGTTCAATTCCCAGGGAGGGCACATGCCGGGTTGCAGGCTTGATCCCCAGTGTGGGGTATGTAGGAGGCAGGTGTGCAGGAGGCAGCGGATCAGTGATTCTCTCTCATCATTTATATTTCTATATCTCTCTTTCTCCCTTCCTCTCTGAAATCAATAAAAAATAATTTTTAAGGCAGTTAAAAACAGTGGTGTTATCAAAGTCTCCTTTGCCCATTTCCTCCCCGCCCTCCCCCAGCCCCCGCCCACCGCCCCGTCCATCTCAAGAATATATGGGTATCTAAAACATTTAGTTTTTCTATGTACCAAAAAATTCTATTTACCAATAAATACCAAACATTTTGAAAATGGGATTCTATTTTGATTCATTGTTTACTACTACTACTACTTATAATGAGAACCAGTGCAGAGGAAAATTATAATCCTTTGAACCTTGCCAAACCCTCCCTCCCAGATTTTTAATTTAGTTTTAATTTGTAATCATATTCTGTTGCTGGGTACTATATGCTATAGGCTGTTGAATATTTGAGTAGAAATATTTGCTTATATTAATCTATACACTCTTGTATTTTTTCTATGAAAATGTTCTTAAGTGTATAAATGTATATACCCAAATACTCCTATAAAATTTAGGAGTATGTCTTTGAATTGAGAGTGGGAATATAAGGGAACCACTAACACAGCTAGTAAAGTATAAATGCCATCAAGCTCCTAATCAAAGGTCTGTCTCTTCTGCATAAAGGCAAATAAAAATGAAATTCAAGATGTCTAACAAGTAAAACTATCAGTATAGTTTATTGGAGGTGGGGGACATCTAAGAAATCTGTTTTCTGCCAAGGGAACTTTATTTTGTCACTTAAAAGTTATGATTCAATTGAATGATATCAAATGTAAATTGACTGAAACAAAATAAGAAACTATTATTGACTAAAATATTGTTTGTAATTGCAACCATTCCACAGCTAGATTAAAGTCATGAGTTTTGTTCTCCTGAGATATGTTTGCATTTAAAAGCAACAGATTAAAAAGCAATTTATTTCAATCACAAGCTCACCCAAGCAAAATCTCATCCAACACACTGAGGACTTCTTACGTATTCTTAAGTTTTCTACTTTCCCCAAAGTATATCAATCAGGGTGTTATCTTTACACTCAGCCCACAAATGAATAACAGGACTGCTGATCCTGGTTGGTGTTCACTCATATTATCCATTATGGCTCTTCAAACTTCGTTCATTCTCTTGAAAGTCTCACCACATCCCTTCCCTTGACCTTTTCTCTTAGATATTTCTGACAGTAAGCCCCTAGATCTCGTCTGTCTACATCCACTTTCTCCACTTTTACAGATATGATGATAGCAGGAGTATTTCACCTTATGTGGTAAATCTTTCCATATAGTCACTAGAAAAAGCCCTTTTTACCTTTTAACCAACTTCCCTTCAATATTTCCAGCCTTTAATTTATTGTTAAATCCAATGAATATTTTTCAGTCCTTGTGAACCTTGACTATTTTTAGATGGCATGCTGAAAATCTAAGTAACTTTTTATAAGCATTTTGGTGATAATAGTTTTAGTTATATCCCCTCTGGCAAGAGATAAGCAACTTGGTTTTGGAAAGACTATTAAATTATTTTGAATTAAACATTTTTAATAATAACAACAGCAAGTATGGATTAATCACTTAAATGCCTCAAGATCGCTTTTAAATATTTCATATTTATTAGTGGATCTGACCCCAAATAACTCTATGAGATAGGTATTAATATTTTTTTTTCAACTTACACAAGAGAAAGTTTAATTAAATTGCTCAAGTCTATAGAGGCAGCAAGAGTTCAAACTCAGATTCCTTGACTCCAGAATCTATCCTACTACCCATCAAATGATGCTGAGTCACCCATAAAATTCACTTGACCAGAATGCTTCATGCCACCAAGTAATTGGGATTTGGTTCTAAAGTCTGAAGCATTTTTTTAAATGTATATACAGAAAAAGATGATGATGATGAAGGTGAAGAAGGAGGAGGAGAAGAAAGAAGAAAGATGAAAAAAATAAAGAATGTTAGGAAGAAAGGAAGGGAGGGAGGGAGGAAGGAAGGGAGGGGATGGGAGGGAGCCAGGGGATGGGAGGGGATGGGAGGGGAGGTATAATGGGCAAGTCTGGTAAAAATAAACTAATTAAGAAGATACCTCCATGTCAAGTAGCTTACCAGTAAGTATACTGAAACCAAAGAACAGGAAGATTAAAGGACTTGTTGAAGATCAAAAAATCAGGTCTGTAACAGTTTTCTAGGTCATATGCAGCGGACCATGCCTGCTACTAGATTGAGAAGAAGCTGCATTTTCCTTTTAAGCACTTTGCTAAGTAAAATTACAAAGATGGCAGGAGGAAGAATGAAAGGTTAATCAATAATAAAATAAAGGTAGAAAATGAAATTTTGTTTAAGAAAAAGATTAGAGAAAAGCATTAGAGCAATTCATTAAAATGTATATAATGCAGCTGATACAGGAATTTAGCCCAGAGAGGAAGATTAAGTAAAAATTGATTTTTCTTGAGAGACACCGATATTCAGAACATCAAGAAGTGAAGAAATGATAATAATTTTTTTAAACCCAGATGATCAAAGCTTTGCTTTTTCAAATTCAAACAATCTGAGCTTTCAAAGTCCTCCTATTTTTCCTCCACCCCCATTACTTTTCTGTGTTCATATCACTCCACATTTTTTATTGCTTAAAATATTACAAAGAGTAGTACATTTGTCTCCTTTTTTTTCTCCTTGACCTTCCCCCAGCCTCCCTACCCCCCAGTGTCTTGTCTCCATTGGTTATGCTTATATGCATGCATACAAGTCCTTTGGTTGATCTCTATCACTCCATATTTTTAAGGAGTTTTTGAACTACATGCGGCTGATGTCAGCAACAGTTTTAAAGGTAAGTGGTTTTTGATAAATCTCATTCCCCCTCCCCACCCCCAACCAGATTTTAAACTCTTCGCATACTGAGACTTGGTGTTAGATTTATTTTTAAAGAGCTCCTGCAAGTCTGTGCACATAAAAGGCATGAAACAATAACAATAACAACAGTCATTTGTGTGAATTAAATATTTTAAAGTAGGAGTTTTTATGGACCTATAAACATACTCATAAGTGACCTTAGTCAATAGAAATACTGCTCTGTTTATGACCATTCAACATTTCTCCGGGACACAAAGTACCTTCAAAGTTAGGCAGACTTGCATGTGGATAAAAGATACTCTCCGGCCAAATTCTCCAAAATCCAAGGAATAGCAGTGGAGTAGGGATAAGAAAAAATGGTGACATGAAAAGGATTTGAGGGTAAAAAGCAAGAATGAAAGCTGTTCATCTCAGGTAAATTCTAGGGAACAAGGTATGCATCATAAAAAAGAGGGAAGGACAGACAGTAGTATTAACAATCACTAAAAATTAAAATTGAAAGTATTAACAGGGTTACTAAAAAAGAAACCTGAAAAATTACTGTAGGCTATGAAATGAAGATCTGGGACAAAAGATGGTATAGGTAAAAGTAATTGATAAAGTAGAAAATTAGATGGAGTTTTTTTTAAATAATATTAATTTTGACCACCAAGATGAAAATAATGTTGAGGTAGAGCCATATTGGGGTTCTGTTATAGCAAAAGTAGAAAACAATGGAACGTTTATCTATTAAATTATAGGGGAAGCCGAAACCGGTTTGGCTCAGTGGATAGAGCATCGGCCTGCGGACTGAAGGGTCCCAGGTTCAATTCCGGTCGGGGGCATGTGCCTGGGTTGTGGGCACATTCCCAGTGGGAGATGTGCGGGAGGCGGCTGGTCGGTATTTCTCTCTCATCGATGTTTCTAACTCTCTCTATCTCTCTCCCTTCCTCTCTGTAAAAAATCAATAAAATATATTTTAAAAAAAAATTATGGGGGAAGACAATTTTCTATACTAATAATTGTTAGTTGAAATCTAAAAGATTTAAAGCAAAAAGGAAATCAGACTCCTCTTTTGCTTAGAACAGACCAGTATAAAATCGCATCTAGAAGCACTCCGAGTTGGTCACCTGTCCAATCATCTGATCTGCTGGAAAGACTCTTGCCTCTTCTCATCCAAGAGTTGCAGGGCTAGCACATACCTTACACCAATCCAAGCTTTCCAATATTTACCTTTTGTCCTTTTCTATTTTCTGTATTTATATGTGTTCATAAAAAAAAATCTTTTAGCATCCATTTTAGCCAAGGAAGATTATGATGGTAAATAATAATATTACCTTTAGCCTCTTTTTCTCTACATATTTAAAAATAATTCCTTTACTCTTTACTCTTAGAAATACTATTCTATTTACTTTAGTATTCAGAACATGCCTCAGCTTGTCCAGGTTATCTTTTTGAAGTTTAGCAAACTACATAAAATCCCAATAATTCAAAGTAGAAAAAAATAGCAATATTTTCCATCAGATGTTGCGATTGTTTTTAGTTTACCTCTTTTTAAAATTTTCAACTGTTGACTGCTTCTTCTTTTGGTAAACTAAACCCTCAGATATTATTGTTTAATATATAATCTTGATCAAACTTACCCCATATTGCATTCCTAATAATTTATTTGCCAAGGTTGTCATGCTAGTTCTCCAGTTTATTAGTCAATTGATTTCTTTTTTCTAAAGACAGCAAAGCTTTATCAACTTTTATTGTTATGTATGCATTCATATTATGAAAATATTACATTCTCATTGTAAAAATGTTAGAAAAGTATAAGAAAGTCACAATTCCTCATCCTACAGATAGCCATTGTTATGGATCATTCTGTTATGGATCATTATTTAGAATTGGAGCTCTACCTCTCAAAGAGTGATAGGTAAAACACTTCACTTGTGAAAACCTGTCATTGAATTGTTATAGGTAGAAAGAAAATGTTGGCTCATAATACCTGTTGATGTATGAGTGTCTCCATCAGCCACTGGATACTAACCATTCTGGCTCTGGGATCTGCCCTAAAGATCTGTAGTTTGATACAACTTATCATAACATACCACCTTCAAGATATGTAGTTTGACGTAACTACCTCTGGGAAAGCTCCTCTGACCCCATGGCCTAGAGATCTGTGCTCTTGTTGCCCCTGACTCGATCCCTACTACTGGTGATCTGACCATCTCTGCCCAGGACTGAGGCTGCTTGAGAACATGAACTGAGATATTGTGCAGCATAGTGTTGTGCTTATTGTAGAAGCTTAATAAACATAAATAATAAATTAAAATTATGTCATTTGTATCCAATACAACTTTCATTATTAACCACAATCACAATCCATAATCAATCAGAAAGACTCATTTCAGTAGAATGCAAGAATTACTCGTCCCTGTCTGGTCTGCTCACCTTCTCAGACATATGGTCAATTCATTCCCACTCGCATGATCTTGCTTATGCTATCTGGCCTATAATTAGATTCTTTTCTCAAAACCATCACAATATCCAGATCCCAATTTCTAAATGAACCCTTGGTCAAATACTACAATACACATTAATCTCAGACTCCAAATTCTTATAGTATTTAGGCCACAGATTGCTAATTTATGTGTTGCTATTTTTTCTGATCTTCAAACATATTGTAATCCTACATCTTATTTTGTCTTTCTTCCAGTATTTAAAACAGACTTAAATTCTTAGCCTCACTAATAGTCACAGAAACATATATTACAACAAGAAAATAATAAAATAATACATTGGAACCATCAAAATGAGGGAATTTAGAAAGTTCAATATTATCGAATGTTAATAAAAATATCAGGCATCAAGAATTTTTATGTATGTGTGTATATAAATTCGGGATGTAAAATTAGCAGGATTTATTAAATTAAGAATTTTTTTGCCTTAAGATATAGCAATCTTACCCCTGGATATATATCCCAGATATATTCTCACAAATTGCATCAGAGACATGAATGAAAATGTTTACCATGGCCTTTTATGTGGTAATAGGAACTTGTAGGTAGAACAGTAGAATATTCTGGAAAAACAGTAGAATATACTGGAAGCCCACTTTAGAACAGTAGGCGGCAGAGAGCAGCAACATGATAAGACTTTCAAAACAGAACATGAAAAAAAAAAGACAAAAATTTATAGCACAATACTACTTTAATAAATTTAAAACATATACACACAAAACATTACATATTGGTGTATTTAAGAACAGTTGATGTGTATATTAGCGGAAAATAGTAACTAAATAGATGATAGGTAGATTAAATAAATTAGACAGATGCTAGATATATAAATTATATATATTTACTGTACTAGACAGGTATTAGATAGATGATAGATAGATAGACAGATGATAGATAGATGACCTTACAAAGACTACTTTTAATATAGAGCTATTAAATTTGAAGCCTGATGAACTCAATCTGAGATCCAAATCAAAGGTGATGATGAACAGATGTAGATACAAAAACTCTAGGACTTTATTTAAGAGATATAAGTAATTTTCTGTCCCCCAAGATGGTTTATTTTTTACTAAAAATAGCATTACTTGCCTTTATTTGAATTTAAAAATGACCAATGAAATGTTTTGTAAAATTGTTGGAAAAGACTTTCAGGTGTTTTGTTGACCCAAATACATTTCCATTGGAGCAGTTGCATTTGTCCCTGAAAATATAGTCAGCAGGGAGCTTTGAAGCATCTGCTATCAAAACCATCAAAAGAGAAGGCCTTTCCTATTCCTTGTCCTACAATTACATTGAAATGCATTGCTGACCATTCACTTTTACTCTCAACACATTTATTTTCATCAACAATTTCCCACAAGCATAGCACCATACTATTTAATTGGGAGTGTTATTTTTAAGTAATTGTTTTTATTTGTGATTCTATGTCTGTACTGCTTTTAATCTGACAAACTATTCCAAACAGCTTTTTGTTCGAAGTTATTATATAAAATTTAGAATAACATGACCACTTTGGAATTGTTTCTCCTAGTTAGTCGAGTATATATAGAAAAGTTTGTTTACACTTCAAAGAAAAAAAAGAATCAGATTTACAAGGTCTTACTAAAGTGGACTATAATTTAGACCATGCCAAATCAGTTTCTTATATACATATTAAAGTATATAACACACACACACACACACACACACACACACAGACCACCCCATCAGAACAATGAATTGAATTAATTATGCAAATAATAGTAAAACCTTGCGAGTATTTGCTTAGAAAGTTTTCAATATTCAGTATTTTTGGAAGTGTCGATGAAGTACTGATGAGGTGCATAATAATCTGGCTGGTCATAATAATCTGGCCACTCAGTGTATATCCACTATACTATGGAAGACTATATATGACAATATATGGTATATATTACTCTTCTGTAGAGAAAAATATATAAAGAGACTTTAGAAATTGAGAAAGTAGCATTTCCCCAAAAGAGAGAAAAAAATAATTCTAATCTATCAATCATGATTCACTAAGTTGAAAATTTAGTTAAAATAGTCCCATCATTTCTTGATCAACTAATTGTTAACCGACACTTGACTTAAAGGAGACAGGCTTAATTAGTTAACAGTTTTATTGGGCCTCATTAAAAAAGCATGTGTTTAACTTCTGTATGTCATGAACACAGAACAGCCTGACACAGTGCAGAGGGAGTGGACTGTTTACATGTTTCCTTACTCTCGATTATGGGATAGTGAACACAACATGCTTTCCTTAATTTCTATCTGAAAAATGCACAATTAGCAAATATCTGAAGCATCAAAAAATAAAAGCAATGAATGACTCAAGCTCTGGATTATCTCAGTCCTGTTTTCCATGCCACCTTACTCTTTCCAGTGGGAAAGAAGATCCCCAGCCAACATCACTTGACCAGACCTGTGAAATTTTCCTGAATGTGCTCAAGAGAATGACACAAACATATATCTGCCACATCCAGATAATCAAGTAAAGTAGACAGAAAAGCAGTCCCTATGACTGGCATATGCACACAGGCACACATATATACTCCCAAGGAACTCAGTAATTAAAGTAATCAAGGGCATCAAATTTACTTAATCTGTCTTATGATTTATGCCTTTGCACATGACAGAGTTAACAGTCTTAATCACCTTGGTGTAGAAATTGTGAGGACAAACTCACAGTGTAACCTGGCAAAGAGGTTTCCTCTCCAATGGCAAGTTGGTCTAATTAATAGTGGCTGTTTGGGGAACCATGCTGAAGCGCAAGATAAAGTCAAGAACGTTCCTTAAAAATGACTGAAATGGCATCTGAAATGGAAGTCAAAATTTATGATTTGTGGTTATCTTTTACAAAGTTGTTTAAATTAAGGCTTTTTATTTTTTATCTTTTTTAATCTTTAATGTTGAATTATTACATATATCCCCTTTTTTCTCCCATTAACCCCTGCAGCCCATCCCAGCTCCCTGCCCCGGGCTATCACCACCTAACTGGCCGTGTCCATGGGTTATGTATATATACATACAAGGTCTTTGGTTGATTACCTTCCACCTACCCACCCTCCTCTGCCTTCCCTCTGATATTCCGCACTCTGTCCCATTAAATCAAATGAAAAAAACCTCCATTGGTACAAATATTTCCTAAATATATCTAAATTCTAAAATCCAAACCTTTTCAATGAATCCATGGGCCAAGTTTCTCTGAACTAACAATCACAGAAGGAATTTCTTAGAAACTGTTTCTACACAGGCTAAAAAAAATATGACAATTGTTTCCTCTTAGAATCTTTGCTTCTATCAGATTCAACGGAGATCTGGTATCAAGCCACTTACCTAAAACTAAGACCACCTGCACTATGAGAAAGCTCAATGGCACTTAGTTTCTACATGTCATACAGACAAATAGCAGGTTTGCAGGAAAGCAATTACAACAGAGCTTTATCTGAGCTATATTCTTAATTTTCATTAAAAAATTCTTTAACTGGTTGGGGTTTTTTTTATTAAAACTAGCATAAAGGGTAATATAAAAATGGGTAAGATAGTAGGATTTTGGATGGCAGTTCCATAATGAAATCTATGATATTTACAAAACTGCCTGGAAACAGTACTTCTCTATATGTGGAATTTGAAGCTTGATTCCAGTGGAATTTTAAATAAGACTTTTGCTTAGTTCTTTTCCTCTTATTTCAATGAATCTCAATGCATTTGCTTTGCAGAGCTGTGTTCCCTGAAAGAAGTAAAATCTCCAAAAGGGAAATATATCACATTATGACCCATATCTCTAGCCAACAATAGTCTTTTAATACTCCATTACATATCAGTTTACATCCTAACAATAAAAATAGTACTAATATCTGGAATGCAACTTATTTATTATGCACTTATTAGACCATGCAATCCTAACAGCAACCCTATGAAGTAGAAATTATTATAATCATCACCTCTATTTTATAGATGTGGAAACTGAGTTACAGAAAGTTCAAATATCATGTCCAAGATCACATTTAATGGCAGAGCTGAAGGCTGAAATCAGGTAGTCTCATTACAAGTTTGATCTCATGATTGTTACACTAACTAATCTGCCAAATTAATTAACCAACAACCCCCTCCCACACACACACACACACACATACACACACAGAATATAGTCAACTCCAATACACCCACTACATTGCCTTAAAAATGAGCCCTCTAATCCAAAAAACTTTAATTTCAAAAAGCACTATAGCAACCAGAATGGTCCTGCTGGAAGTAGTTCTCCTAGGATCAACACAGACAGCAAGCCTAGCTTTAAAGCAGCCCACAGATTAAATAAATACATTTTAAGTAAGAAAAGAAATAAACTGAGATTGAGCACATAAAATAATCCAATAAAAATGACTAATATTAGGAGAACCAAGATGGCGGCATAGGTTAACGCCGGAGTTTGCTGCCTTGAACAACTACTTCAAAAGTGAAACTAAAAGACTGAACGGACATCACCCAGAACCACAGGAACGCTGGCTGAGTGCAAGTCCTACAACTAGGAGGAAAGAGAAACGCATACGGACACTCAGAGGAGGCGCAGTGCTGAAGTCAAATTCTGAGGTGCGGAGTGCGCGGAGCGGGCTGGCGGCGGAGGGCGCGGTTGGCGTTTTCAATCGGGAGGGAGTTGCAGACTCTGAGCTCCAGATACGGGCGAGTCTTTAGGGACCCAGACGCAAACGGGAGAAGCGGGACTGTCTGGCTTCGGTCAGAGTGAGTGCAGCTTTCTCTCTGAGCTTTGCAGCGGTCGCTGGGACTCAGAGAGGCAGAGCCCCTGGGGACAGGACTGAGAGCCGCCATAACTGCTCTCTCCAGCCCACCCTGTTGATCCTGTTCGACCCGCCCCGCCCAAGCCCTGCACAGAGGCATTTGCCGGATAGCCTCAGGCAAAGGCTAGATTAGCACCTCCCTAGAGGACAGAAGTTCTCTAACTGCAGACACAGCTGATTCTCACAGCCACTTGGCCTGGAGGTCAAACCCTCCCTGGAATTAGCTACAACAATCAAGGCTTAACTACAAGACTGCGCACAAAGACCACTAGGGGGTGCACCAAGGAAGCATAACAAAATGCGGAGACAAAGAAACAGGACAAAATTGTCAATGGAAGATATAGAGTTCAGAACCACACTTCTAAGGTCTCTCAAGAACTGTTTAGAAGCCGCCGATAAACTTAATGAGATCTACAAGAAAACTAATGAGACCCTCGATGTTATGTTGGGGAACCAACTAGAAATTAAGCATACACGGACTGAAATAACGAATATTATACAGACTCCTGACAGCAGACCAGAGGAGCGCAAGAATCAAGTCAATGATTTGAAATTCGAGGAAGCAAAAAACATCCAACTGGAGGGGCGGAATGAAAAAAGAATCCAAAAATGCGAGGATAGTGTAAGGAGCCTCTGGGACAGCTTCAAGCGTACCAACATCAGAATTATAGGGGTGCCAGAAGATGAGAGAGAGCAAGATATTGAAAACCTATTTGAAGAAATAATGACAGAAAACTTCCCCCACCTGGTGAAAGAAATGGACTTACAGGTCCAGGAAGCACGGAGAACCCCAAACAAAAGGAATCCAAAGAGGACCACACCAAGACACATCATAATTAAAATGCCAAGAGCAAAAGATAAAGAGAGAATCTTAAAAGCAGCAAGAGAAAGAAACTCAGTTACCTACAAGGGAATACCCATACGACTGTCAGCTCATTTCTCAACAGAAACTTTGCAGGCCAGAAGGGAGTGGCAAGAAATATTCAAAGTGATGAATACCAAGAACCTACAACCAAGATTACTTTATCCAGCAAAGCTATCATTCAGAATTGAAGGTCAGATAAAGAGCTTCACAGATAAGGAAAAGCTAAAGGAGTTCATCACCACCAAACCAGGATTATATGAAATGCTGAAAGGTATCCTTTAAGAAGAGGAAGTAGAAGAAAAAGGTAAAGATACAAATTATGAACAACTAATATGCATCTATCAACAAGTGAATCTAAGAATCAAGTGAATAAATAATCTGATGAATAGAATGAACTGGTGATTATAATAGAATCAGGGACATAGAAAGGGAATGGACTGACTATTCTTGGGGGGGAAAGGGGTGTGGGAGATGTGGGAAGAGACTGGACAAAAATCGTGCACCTATGGATGAGGACAGTGGGTGGGGAGTGAGGGCGGAGGGTGTGGCGAGAACTGGGAGGAGGGGAGTTATGGGGGGGGGGAGAGGAACAAATGTAATAATCTGAACAATAAAGATTTAATTAAAAAAATGACTAATATTAATATGAATATTTATTGTGTCCAGTTAGGGGGAAAAAAAAGCCAAAAAAAGTAACATATCCTTCCCCATGATTATTACCTTAACTAGCTCATATATATTTGGCTTATTCCTGATAAAAACAAAATAACGGATGCTAGCATGGTGCCATTGCTTCTCTGAGCTGTTATATAGCCGCTGATCATTCCTCCAGCACCCACTGTCTATCTGACACTCTTGAATAAACTAGATTTTTACATTGTTTTTCTGATGATCGCAATGTATTTATGTTGAAGCAGCCTCATTTCAGACTTCTATCTCTCTTGGCAACCAAATCTAGATAAATGACAAAGGTTAAAAGTCAAAATTCATGACTAAACAGTGTTTTCTATCTTCACAAATTGTCATCATATCCTCTAGAGACACACTCTGGATAAACAAATTATTTGAGCAAGAATATATGGAGGCTGCGTGCTCACAGATGTCTAGAATTTAGATTCCTGCATCATAATAAATAATACGCAACCAAGGTATTTGTTCATAGGCTTGGTGTGTCCTGGATAAGTTCTTGGGAAGAGACGGACTTATGTTGGGTGTAACCCCACTTGTTCTGGACTGTCAAAATCCCAAATTTGTAGGAGGATGCATACATACGAGTTGTTGTTCACTCTCCTGACATAGTTGTTAATAGCTCCTTATTCACTCTCAAATATCTTGATTTAGTGAATGAATTGCATAGTCATCATATATCAGTATCCTTCAAGTCTGATGACATAAACCTTGAAAACTGAACACATATTTTACTATGATGTTATTGTCTTGTTAGGGCCATAGGTTGGGTACCACCCATCAGGTGGGTTGAGACTTTGAAAGGAATGGATGGTCTCGTTGTCAGTCAATGAAAGGTGTGAGTTCTGGGATAAGACATGTTAACACAGGAGATTGGCTTTAAGCTAAGGTGACAAGGACAAAAAGTACTTAACCTGGGATTCATATTTCAGATTGATCCAGACAATGAAGTATTATTGAGATGTCATTATGGGGGAAAGTGAACTGTCCCTTGCCACATGGAGGAGAGTCCAAAGGTGAGAAAGGAGACATGATAAAACAAAACCTGTCCTCATTATCACAAGACATCTCCATAGTTTCTCATTGCTAGTTGCAATGTGGGAATTCAGAACCTACATGTTCACTTGGCAAAAACAGTGGAGAGCTAGGTGCCTGCCATACAACACCAGTGTGGCAACAGCAGGAGTGGTCAAAGGTGGAGGGCTGGGTACTTTGTGAGGCATCAAACCCTCTAGTGTTTTATTACCTGAGGCAGCCCTCTAGTGGCCTGAGCAGGACCAAGGAGAAGACATTTGTCCCTGAGTGGAGTAGTGGGACTTACTGCAATGGAAACTAAGTTCTAGAAATCAGGAGTACAAATCCAAGAATGGTCTGTGCCATTATATGAAGCATAGTTATTGTGAGCCCTAGGAACTGTTCACAAATGGTAAGCAGCTTACATGAATGACTGTAATTGGTGGTGTTTTTATACAGCTAAACCACTTTTTAATTGTTCAGTTCTTACTTTGTAATTGTTTCAGGATCCATGATCAAATTTAAAACTCACAATCTTCCTGTATACCACATGCTTTTAATTATTTATCACTACATACATTGTAAGACAAAAATCATGGTTCTTATTGCCCTGTACTCTGTATAATTAATTCCCTTTGACAGCCTGGCTGTAAGCTCCATCTGTGTAATGCACTCAAATAACCCCTGTGGCCTTTTTTGAAGGCAAAGGCAGATACTACTATCAAGATAGAAAGTCCCTGAGGTCAACACACCTGAGTGTGAATCTTGGTTTTCCCAACTGGAACTTAGAGAAGTTCAACAGCTTGTAACTCCTATTGAGTCTCAGTTTCCCCATCTATAAAATGGGAAAAAACACCCACCTGGTAGAGTTAGTGTGAAGATTAGAGATGAAATATGTTAAGTGCTTAGTCAAGTCATTGAAAAATGGTAAGGTTATATTGCTAATCCAGAGAAGTTGTCCTCATCATTACCTGGTATGTCCCAGAAGCTCTGCCCCATGGATGACTGTTTGATTACTGTTAAGGAGAGAAAAAGAATCCTACTTCACGATGGAAGGATCAAACCAAGAACAGACTCTTAATTTACAGAGTCAGAGGGTACTTGGGCAGAGCAGTAAGATGATCCAAAGCAGTCAGTTACAGGAGGAAAGACCGGGAAGTCTCTGTGTCACAAATGTTTCCACAGCAGGTTGGTGCTCAGAACTGGCCAGCTATTGGAACTAATTCATCCATCAGCCTCTCAGCCTGGTAGCCTGCTAACAACTGAGCCATAGGTAAGCATGGCATACCTTCCAAGAATGTCTCATAAGCGTAATTGTTTAAATCTACTGTCACTGTCCTGTACTGAATTTAGTGGAGTGAAATTTTCACACAAATTTTATTATATGCATATCTTAAGCAACATCAGTTTTAAGGTGGTGGCTTTAGGCCAAAATCCTTAAGATCCTCTGAACTGATCACTTATCCAGGTTTGATGCTTTGGTAGAAAATTGTGACAGAGTAGAAATATTTATGAACAGTTCGCTTCTTATTAGCTGTATGATCTTGGGCAAACTCTCTCTAACTTTGCTCATTTATAATAAGAATAATACTGGAGGCCTTGAAAAGTTGTAAAAACTAAAACTTATTATAAATAAAATGATTATATATCATCTGGCATATATACACAATAAACATTGCTAATATGTTTCACTAAAACTTATCAATGTTCTATGTACTAGACATATACTTAGTGTTGGATCAGTTCAGAGGTAAAAGAAGTATGCCCTCAACCAACCCAAATATTTTTATACTTCTCCTCCTCTCCTTTCCAAAATTACTTGGAAAAAAAAGACAAAGTTTACCATTCCACAATTTTAGAAATAAAAGGCTTAAAAATTACCTGGAAGAGGTAACATATTGTAACAAACGAACTCCAGTGTGCTTGTAATTTAGTATTGCATAGTCTTAGTAAGGGAGAGTGAGAAAGCAATAATACTATCGGTATTTAAATAAGAGGGTTGGGGTGCTTTTAATTAGGAGTGAAGAGGCAGAAATTGAACTTTGTAAACCTCTGTAATGAACATGCAACACATCATAATTTTGTGAGGGTCACTGCCTGCTACTTTAGCAGAAATTATGCCTCCAATTTCTCTCTCATTGATCAATCTATAAAATGGTATGTGAGAAAATTTGAGAAGAAAAATTTGACAGTATACCCTGTAGTATTATATTAGTTTGGTGAAAAGTGATAGAAACCAAACTTGAATTTAAATTTACCTAAGCACAACGAAAATTTTATTGGATTATAAAATCCAAGGACAGATTAAAAACAGGTACAAAAGTTATAGGGATATGAAAAGGGCAGATAGCTGAATCCCAGTAGAAGTAGAAATCAGGAATATATCTTTGACTTACCATCTGTTACTAAAATTTAGCAATTAATATGGCCACCATTGTTTCTGTATGTTTTAGTGTCTCCTATACTATACATACACTAATGCTCTTTCTCAGTTCTAGTTTCAAAAACCCTAGGAGAGGATTCTTACTGGCTTGGTTTAAATAAAGAGTCCATTCCTATAATAACTTTGGGCATGTAAGAAAATAGATGTTTCAGATGAAGGCAGCAGCAATTTCAGGAAGAGGAAAAAGAACAGGGTATCAATCCAGTAGAAGTCTAGCAGAGCCATAATGCCAGTATCTATTTCTATATAGATAGATATTTTCTAAGAGAGTCCACTCTTGCTATGTGAAACAAGAAAGGTTTTTTTTTTCCATGCAGTTCTTTCAAGATAATCATCAATACAAAAATAAGACACAGGTTATAGATTAATGCAACAACTTAGAAGAGTTTTTCATAAAGTGAATTCTTAGAAGAAAAAATGCATTTGGAAAATGTGCTTACTTTTACTCAAAGAATCACAGAATTTTGCTGAACAAATGAACCATAAAAATCATGAGAAAATATACTTTTGTGAATTAAGATCTTTCTCTAGCTAAATGGTGGTTTATTTTTTCAATACATAATTTTGATGCATTTTGAAAATATATAAAACTCAATTACATAAGATTTTTTTCTCTAACTGTGTGTATGGGTAACATTATTCAATTATTTAGATGCTGAATCATTATGTACTGAAAGAAAAAGTCAGCGTTCTCTAACTTACTGAGAAAATTTATGCATCTACCACTAGAGGGCACAAATAAGGCTGTTTTCTGTGGAAAGGGGTTTTGAAAATGACAAAATTCCATTATTTAGAACAGTGTCTGAATGAAGATATGTAGATATTGCATGTTTTCTTTAAATGTGAAAAGAAAAATCAAAATATACCCACATTAACCATGAACCATTTTTTTCTGTTCTCTCCCCCTCCCCCACCCGCATCCCCAAAAATTCATATATGAGGAGAATAAGAAATATTTCTGGTTCATAAAATTTTAGACATACAAAGTTATAGAAGTTAAATTATTATCAAAGAATAAGCTAACATAAAAATACTGTTAACAGCAACATGGCAAAAAAATGCCATAATTTGGCAAAACTATTTATAGTTGTTTAAACCACACTTAGAATCTTTGGAGTAATTCTCACCTAAAATCAGCACAGTCCACAAAACTGATTCTAAATCTTGTAACTATCAGGTATACATTGCATATCTTCTTAGCAAATGCAGCACTATGGTAAAAATAGGATATGATTTGGTTGGTATCTTCACACAATATGCTTGAGTCCGACTTGTAGGATACTTTCATTCTTCACCAATTGTTTTACTCATTTTAAAAAAAGTAAGAAAAACAACTTCCCCAGAAAAGGCAAATGCTCCCAAATCTTTTCACCCTGGGTGCTTCACAAATACTAATAAATATGGTTAGGTTTGATGCCTCCCATTACTTTGGGGTATTCTACAGGGAAGAAGAATATTCTAGAACTAATTATTCTACTAGAAATAAAAACAGAACAAACTGAGCACAAAGTTTGCTGAGATGTTTTTAAGGTAGAAAAAGGATAGCAAGGTAAATGGTCATAATGATGTGAATTCAATGATGAACAAAATGCCACAATGAATTGTATAAAAATAGCAGGTTGGTAGTTTCTATGCCTTTTACATCAAGATTCCCCGCCTGATATGTTTCAAATTGCTAATTTGAGAATCTCTCCAAGATAGATTGCCTTCATCTTATTGAAATTTATCTACAACACCAATTTTCAAGGTTATAAATGAGTTAGATATTTTCATAGAATTGCTGTTTAGTCCCCTCTGATGTTTCCTTCTAAAATAGCATTGTTTTAATTTTCCATGCCACAAGCAACAAACCTTATACCTTGTGAAAACATTTTCCTCTAGTCAAACCCCGTTTCCTTTTGCACTCCAGATTTTGTCACTTTCCTCCTGATGCCAACCTGAAATTCCACCATGGCTCATTTCTATAACAGGGACAGGTCCACAGGAAATGCTGATTATGATACAGGTACACATTTATCCTCCCACTGACACGCATCCACATAGAACTAAGTATGCTTTTTCTGAAACAGCTTGTCTACAAATCAGAGCCCCAGGGTAGAGTATCTTCCACCAAATACTTTCAAATGCTTTGTCCTATAGGATTTCTTGGTATTGATGAATTTCAGAGGTATGAGGAGAGGGGCACAACCTGCTGCTATGTGACAGAAGCACTATTACTCTTCCTACAAAGACTTTGATATTTGCCATTTAATACACAAATATTACACACACACACACACACACACACACATCTATAATGTTAATAATGATGCATTATATATAAACAATATATGTTAATATATATTAGTAATTTATATGTAAATGTATGTATCTACTCTATCAATATTTATATCTCTATATGTATTTAACATCAACAAACCTTCAAGGAAATAGAGGGCATGGCAAACATTTTGAAACCTATCATGACCATCTACTGAAATATAACCAAGCCACCTCCCTCAAGAAAAAAACAACACTCTTGTTTTTCATTTTACACATTAGTATTATAAGAAACTGACCCACTGAAGAGATAAAAGGCAGCTTATACAGGCCCAGTAGTTTCTGGATCTGAAAACCAATTTTAAGTAAATAGTTGAACTTTAACCCATGTTTCTACTAACCTGATATAGTCATATTGACTTCAAAATTATTTTTAAACTCCAAAGAAACTGTGTTTAAGAGATTCCCATCCCCAAAAAGCATGACAAAAATTGCTTCTCTTTTGTGTGCAATGGATTTCATGTGGAGGGAAAGTCTAAGTATTCTTGTAATGGTGAAGTTTAGGAAGATTCTGAAAAAACAAGAGGAGGCAGGACTTAGTATCTAATTTCCCTAACAAGTCCCACAGCAAGGAGAAGAATGAGACATGAGGGCTTCTGATAGCAGCAGAGATGGCCATGGAAAATCCAGCTGGCAGGGGTTAGCTTGATTCCTTCCAGAGCCCTAGGTCAATACCAACTCTGTCTTGGCTGTCACACCTGCAGCATCCGAGTTTATAAATTTCATAGTATTATCTAGGTTCTCTAAGACAGAAATGTTTATTATTAGTTTCCTGCAAAGTGGAAGTGTTACAAATTATCATGGAAATGCCCTCAAGTCTTAAAACCCAAACATCATGCATCATGCAACTTACAATTATGGAATAAAATAATATGAATGTATCATGTTACAACTTAGTCTCTGGTGGGTTCTATTGCATCCATCATTCTCCATGGTTTCTTTTTAAAATAGTTGATTACAAGAGGATACATATTTCTCTGCCTTGAACTGGTTTTGTTTGTTTGTTATGATATGTAAAAGGATGAAAGTGGCATTTTTACTATAAATGTATTACATTTATACATCTTATGATAGCTATTGATAAAACAAATGAGAAAAGGGTCCATATTTACAAAAAAATTTTTAAATACTTAGTCTTCCTTCTATCTCTCCAGTTTATTTCTGTCTTGTATCTTAGCTGTAGAGAATTAAGAAATCCTGAATCATCAGGTAGTTGTAAATTGTAATAGCTTTTTTTTCAAAGAGTTTGCCTTGTAAACAGTATAGCCTTCTATTACACTGATCCAGAAGCCTCTGAGAAGACTGATAGGAAAATTTTAATCTATAAATTGAATAATTATAGTATCTATCATTTGATATAATTCTTTATCATCTGCTATGGAACTGAATGTTTGTGTCACCCCAAATTTTATATATTGAAGCCATAACCTCCAATGTTACAGTAGTTCAAGGCCTTTGGGAGGCAATTAGAGTTAGATGAAGTCATGAGGGTGATGCTATCATGATGAGATTAGTGTCTTTACAAAGAGGAACGCCAGAGAGTTAATATGTGTTCTCTCTCTCTCTCTCTCTCTCTCTCTCTCTCTCTCTCTCTCTCTCTCTCTCTATATATATATATATATATATATATATATATATATATATATATATATATATATTAGCTTCTGCCATGTGAGCTCACAATGAGAAGTCAGCTATCAGCTCTGCAAGCCAAGAAGAGGACCCTCACTAGAATCCAACCATGTTAGATTCTGAGACTTTCAGCCACCAAAACTGTGAAAAAATTAATCTCGGTTATTTAAACCACTAAATCCATGGCATGTGTTATAGAATCCCTAGTAGACTAATAAATCATCATAAAGAAAAAAGACAAGTATCTAAAACCATAAATATGCACCTGGCCATCTAAATTACAATGATCTCATCATGTGTACATGGACATGACACTAAGTGCTAAGGCCTGTCCAGCATTTGATTCAGCAACTTATACACACTATAGTAGCAATTGTACCATATTACACACATAACATGGGTAAACCTAAGTCAAGGTAAGTGAGAGTAACACAGAATCACAACTTCTATAATTAACCACAGCCTATCAGAAAATCAATTATATGCTGTTATGTCTTGTGGGGAAGCATGGGACTTGGTTGGAATTCTGTAAGGAGGATTCGCCAAAAGGTCGGGGGCCTCTGGAGGGACGTTGCCAAAGGCGGCAGCCCCTACCTTGACTTTTCCAAACAAGTCCGGTGTTTTGCTAGAATCTCTATGTTTAGTCTTTAAGACCCAACCTTGTAGAAGCATGTGTTTTATCAAGGATATTTACCCTGATGATTGTATCTAGAGGTTAATTTTAGTTCAAGCTGTTGTTACAATAAAAGCCTAAGGAGGCAGGCAATCTAGGCTATTTGCCCCTAAAGAAAAACAGCTCCTTAGCCTCTCTTTGACAGAAATGTGTGTCAGAGTAATCTATTCATCTGTCACTCAGGGTCTGCTGGTCAGCCCTGGCAATATCTGAAGTCATTTTTATGAGTTTTGCCCTCCAAAATGATTTCAGTATTAGCACAAGTTGGTAAGCTCCAATATGTTAACACAGGAGACTATTTGATATTAGAGTGATATTTATTATAGTTTTCAGTAGATTTTTAAGATATGCTTCAAAATAAATTAAAATATAGTAATAGCAGAATCTTTAAAGCATCTCTTCAGAATTATACTATTTCTTGAAGCACAATTTGAATACCCTTAGATGAAATGATAAATATTGCCTTTTATGATCAGTGGATGATCAATATGGGATGATACCAATTTCCATTTCTACTATTCTCTGGCCATCTAAGTATCCTAGCTAAGCCACATGTATTTGTAAGTGCAGCATTCTTCAACAAATCCCAATAATACTTTATAATTTGAGTACAATTCTCAATTCATCACAGTTTACCCTCTATTCTTGATATTATGCAACTCAAAGCTTAAGTAACCAACATCAAAAGTAAAAGTATTTCAAACAATTCTCTTCTAAATGAGCATCACACAAATATAAAAAAACACAGACTCTAAAAATAGCTAAATCAGAAAAACTAAATCATTTTGATGAGCATTGGTAACATCGATCTATCATCTATTTTAAGTAAAATGAATATGGATTATCAAGTAACTCTCCAATAAACACATGATACAAAAATTCCAGAATTAACATTTTCAGATTTTATGTTGACTAGTGTGACAAATGATTTTGGTTGCCAACAGCCATTATTTCCTTTCTTCAATTCTAACAGAACCTCAATTATGTTCAAGGTATTGTGGGTAGAAGTATGAATTGCACCACCAGAGGAGAAGGAACCCTCACTAGTGCTACTATGTGAACCCTAATTAAGGTAAGACAACCTGATCATTTTTTTTCCTTGACAATGACTGATTTAGGAATATGCAAGAGATACAATTCTGGCCAACGCATTATATAAGTTCAACTGGGATTGTAGTGGGGGGCGGGGGGGGGGAAGGAGTGCTTTGGACATTGCTGGGTGACATCTGGACCTGCTGCAGCCATCTTACCATCATGAGGAAAAAATGGTGGGAAAACGGTTGTGACAGCCATGGTGGCAGAGTGGAAAAATAAAAAAAATAAAAAAAAATAGATCCTAGTTGAATGTCATTGAACTAGTGAATTTACCAACTTTAGAACTTCTGTACCTCCAGACTTATCTATATTTAAGTCAATTTTAGTTGGGTTTTCTGATTTTTTCAGTTTAAAAATATTTTAAATAATATGACCCATGTATGTTCAAAAAAATGCTCTTCAGTAGATCAGTTGTAACTCTTAATAACATTCTTTATACTTCAGAGTCACTGTAGTTTTTTCATGGTACTCATGAATTGCAGGAGTGATATGCCTTCTCCCAAGAGCTAAACAAGGCTACAAACCACCTCTGGAGTCATTGGTACATTAATAAAATTAACCATTGTATTGGTTACGCTAATGCATTTTGGAACAAGAAATCCTGCCAAAAGGGAAAGAGAGTATTTAGAGAAGTATATAAACATTATTTTACTTGAGAACAAGAGATATGAAATCCATTTAGAGTAAAAGAAACAAACCAGAAAACATCCTTGCAAAAAGCATTCCTATTTATTTTCTAATAATGTTCTACTTAGACTCCAAAGATTCTGCATTAGGAAAAAACAGTGAGTATATCATAAAACAGTAAGTACCACCTAGCACTCTGATAAGCAAAGCAAATTACTGAAATCAATTACTCAAGAACTCTCATACCCTCCAAGTCTTGTTGCTTTTTTTGTGAATCATAAAACATCCTGGTTGCTTATCCAAAGTTACTTCACATTGACTGTCAATGTCAATGGAGAAAGAGAGTGGTTTTTTTCTGTTTTATTTTACCCTTTACAGTAAAATGTGTAATTTATATGCAGTACATGGTAGCTTAGATTGATTTAGTAGCTCTTGATAGGGCTTTGAAGAATTAACTACCTAACAAAGCTGAGTGTTGATTTTGGTGGTTGCCCAGGCATTTTGTGGGCTGAGCACTAAAGTCATATTAATTCTAAGATAAACATAAATATGGCATAAGAGTACTACATGTCCATTGACTCATTCAGAAAGGTGGACCCTTTTTCTATGCTTGCTATAACCTAGAGCAGTGGTCGGCAAACCACAGCTTGCAAGCCACATGCGGCTCTTTGGCCCCTTGAGTGTGGCTCTTCCACAAAATACCACGTGAGGGTGCGCACGTACAGTGCGATTAAAACTTCGTGGCCCATGCGCAGAAGTCGGTTTTCGGAAATGAGACATTCGAAACAAGTATACAAGACGAGTGTGGATGGGAGAGCTGGAAGGGGTCGACCTCAGCGAACGTACCTCAATCAGATTGAGGACGTTTTTAGCAAAGGCCAGCTTAGGAGTACCCTAATTAAGTTAATAACAATGTACCTACCTATATAGTTTAAGTTTAAAAAAATTGGCTCTCAAAAGAAATTTCGATCGTTGTACTGTTGATATTTGGCTCTGTTGACTAATGAGTTTGCCGACCACTGGCCTAAAGGACACAAATACAGCAATATTTCATTAATTCCCTAATTCATCCAACAAATACTTTAGAGACTGCCTCTATGACAGAATTACAAAAGAATAAATATAGTAGCTAGAAAATACCTTTACTGAGCTCTTTATAAGTGAGAAAATGGAGGCCCAATGAGGTGAAGTAATTTACATCAGTACAGCATTTAGTGGCAACATCAGAACTCCATTCTAACCTTCTCACCTCCCAGGCCACTGCTCTTTCAACCACACCATGTTGCTTATACTAGTACAATAATAAAAATCCTGCAAATCACTGCCTGTGTTCAACCAAGCAAGAGCATGTGCTTCACATTAAAAGAATGAAATATTTTTCCAAGCCAGTCCTAATGGTCTGACTCATTCATGAAGAACATTAATGAAAATGGACTGTGCAAAATGCAGCGAAGAACGTCACATAAAATAACAGCAGCCATGAAGGGAAAGAACAAAGTCCACTGTGCTGCTGAAACTTAATTATCAATCCTTGGCTTCATTTTAGCTTTAGCCAGTGGTTGTGGCTTGAACTCTGACATCAAAAGTGTTACCAGTGGTGCATATGAACCAAAGCTGAACTGACAAATAAATAGCACCATAGCAACTCCCTAGAATGAATTATGGTATCCACTTAGTGGCCCTGTTTTGTTGAATTATTTTAGATGACGCTTAGGCAAGTATTTATTGGAAAAAAATGTACTTATGTCCAGTCAAGACTCTTTAATAGCAGATGGAGAAAATAACAATCAGAGTGATGAGACTGACCCAGTGTGAGCCAGGGAATAACCGACAGGACTTGAATTTGGGTTTCTGAACTCTAGGTCATATTTTCTTCTACCCTATGTTTGTCCAGAGAAGATTCACAGGCTTGCTGTGAAAGCAGACAGGCTTTGTGAGTATATGGGTGCATATACTTATTGTGCCAGCTATTTATTCAGTAGGTCCACTGGTGTGTTATATATATAAATAAGACAGGCCCTGCTTTCAAGGAACTTTTGTGACAAATGGAGAAAGACAAATACACAGACATTTCATTACTAAACAGACATTTCATTACCACCATAATATGTGATAAGTACTATGACAATGCAGTAATTTGAAAGATTACCAACAGGACACCTTTTAAAAATCACTTCTCATTATCAAAAATATCACTCTTTTGTAATGATCATTGGTCTACCTACTTAAGACTTTTAAAATGTAAATATTCCAGCACAGTATCCTAGAGTCTTCGCACTGAGGGGGGCTCATCTGCATGGTTCCCTGAAAGTGCAGGGGTTGGAAAGAGGCTGAAAAGACTAAGAAGAAGGCAAACTTCACTGAATTTAGCTTTCTGTCAGTGATTTTGTGCTCACCCAGTAGGAAGATTTTGTGTGCCAAAACTGCTTCTCTTGTTGAATAGTGGAGAAACTGTGCATGTGTTAGTCTATTATGTATGCTAGACCACGCCTTTAGAGAACTGCTGTGGCACATACACAATATAAGTAATAATTATTCTTCAAAATTTGGCAAGTGCCCAACATGCAGCAATTTTGCCATACCTGGAAGGTATGTGGCTTTTAGTAAAATCTTTATTTAATAAATCTGAACTGAAATGTTTTTCCAAGCATAGAGCCTCCAAGGCTAAAATGGATAATGTGTTAATGATCCCTGAATCAAAAATGAAAGTTTTACTCAGTGTAAAAAGCTCATTTATCTTCTGTTCAGTTACTTTCTAAAATCTTATACATAAGGTCAACTTAATTATGAGGGAAAAACAAATCATTTTAAAACTTCAAAGGGAGAATTTGATAGAGTAATAAATTATTTTTACAGGAAAAATATAAAATTTAATTCTCATACTGATTATAAACAGGAAGAATTTTTATCTGAATTTTATATTATATAGTTTTTCAATGTAATTATAATTTTTCAATGAAAAATGAAAGAATCATAATAACATACAGAATGGGGGCTCAAGCTTGTGTTAGGAATAGAGTTTTAGAGAAAAGTTTCATAAGGCACAATTTGCTCTACATGCTATACATTCTATTTTCATGACAATACGTTGAACAAATAAACACGTATTGGTTATTTGGAATAGATTCTAAATTGAAATCTAGATGGTGAGGCTCTTTGTGTGCACTGACAGACATATACCTTAAAAGCACAGTAGTGTCACACATGCACAAACACACTTTTATATATATTAGGATGTGAATAAACTGATCATGGAGATACAGAATAGTGCAGCTTATTATCAAAAATTTCTCAAATTTATTAAATAGCTATTATGGATCAGGATATGTGCTCAATGCTTTACCTAGATTATCTCACTGATTATAAAAACGTAATTTGGTCCAAAATGAAGTGTCTAAAGTATCATGTCATTATTTTAAATAAATGATCTCTAAATATATGTTTTAAAGATTTATTGGTATAAAATAATGTCTCCTATGGTGGATTCTAAGAAACACTCGTTTTCTTTGACTACTAATAGGTATCATTTTTAAAAAATAGACACAATGATGATTAATTTTATCTATCAATTTGACTGGGCTAAGAGATGCCCAGACAGCCCTAACCAGTTTGGCTCAGTGGATAGAGCGTCAGCCTGTGAACTCAAGGGTCCCAGGTTCGATTCCGGTCAAGGGCATATACCTTGGTTGTGGGCACATCCCCAGTAGGGAGTGTGCAGGAGGCAGCTGATCGATGTTTCTCTCTCTCTAGCCCTCTCCCTTCCTCTCTGTAAAAACTCAATAAAATATATTTTTTTTTTAAAAAAAGAGATGCCCAGATAGCTGATAAAACATTATTTTGGGGTGTCTGTTTGAGGATGTTTCCAGAAGAGATTAGCATTTGAGTCAGTAGAAAGAGCAAAGAATTCTGCTCTTACCAACATGGGATGCATCATCTAATCCATTGCAGGCCCTAAATAGAATAGAAAAAGGAAGGGAGAATTCTCTCTCTCTCTCTCTCTCTCTCTCTCTCTCTCTCTCTCTCTCTCTCTCTCTCTCTCTCTCTCTCAGTTGGGACATCCTTCTTTTCCTACCTTTGGGACATCAGAGTTCCTGGTTCTTAGGCATTTGAACTCTAGGACTTATACCAGGGCTCCACCTACCCAACCTCTCCCCTTCCCCAACCCCACACCATTGCCTCTCTTGGTTCTCAGACCTTCAGTTTCAGACTGATTTATACCACCACTTTCCTGCTTCTCCAGCTTGCAGACAATATATGGTGGGATTTCTCAGTCTTCAATTGCATGAGCCATTTCCCACAATAAATTTCCTCTTATACATCTATATATAGCCTAATGGTTCACCTCAAAAGAACACTAATACAGATGGCAAATAAGTCTAAGAAAGGATAAGGCAAAGCAAGTCAAACACGACTTTCATCACAGCTCTTTTTTTTGTTTGTTTCTATTTGATTTTTTTTATTGCTTAAAGTATTACAAAGGGTATTACATATGTGTCCATTTTTTTTCCCCTGCCCTAGACAGTCCCCTAGCCTCCCGTGTCCTTTTTTCCCCCCGCCCTTGACAATCCCCTACCCCCCAGTGTCTTATGTCCATTGGTTATGCTTATATGCATCATAGCACTTCTTAAAGCCTTTATTATTCAACTACCTGTGGAACTCTGCAAGAGAGACATTGCAGACCCTGACTCCATCCTCAGGCCAAAGTGCACCCTACATTGTAAAGCATCTCTCCAACACTGTGTTCTGCAGAGAACCCTGTGGGAAACATTAATACAGAAACTCAAAATGCAACGCATGTCAGTGTCAGGTGGGAGAGCCATGCTCCAGAAGGACATTAGATTTGAAATGTGTTTAAAAGGAGACTTTCAATTTGATTGATAGAGGAAGAGGGGAATGATGGGGGGGGGGGGGGTGGAATGTCAAATTGCCTGGCAGCACAAGGTAAATAGATGGAGAAAAGAAGGCAAAAGCAGGCCAGGTCCCATCAGGAAAGGCCTTGAAAATCAAGTTAATGGATGGAGAAATAAAGGGAGCCCTACTCTGCTGTGTTTGCTCCTCTTTCCTTCACTGGGGATAACGGAAAATCACAGGCACCTGTCTACTGCCTCTGTTTAGACATGATAAAAAGCATAGGCCTTTTACTTTACTAAAAAGAAGTTTGAAAACTGAGTCCGAGACAAAAATCATCAGAGTTACACACTTGTAATAGAACTGGTCTCATTGAGATGTAAGCACTGGTACATCTTAGAATGTGAATTAAAGGGGAAAACTGCCCTGGATTAAGCAGCATAAGATGATAGAAAGATCAGTGAGAGACCAGGGAATAGAGAAATATGTTCTAGTCCTAATTCAACCTTCTGGGTGACTGTAGATAAGTCCTTTAACATCACTGAATCTCACAGGGCTTGTCAGTAAAAGGTCGATATGGCTGGATGGTCTATTATCTTATGGCATCCTTATAGTCTATGTTCTCTAGAGCGTAATGTTTCCTTGTTTTTCAAATAGCAGCAGTAAATACTGTGGTATGAAGTGTGGAAGATAATACCTATATGGAAGACATGCTACAATGTAAGTAGTTAACAATACAATTCAAATTGTTCCATTATTTCGCTTACATAGAGCTACTTGTACACTGGCTTCTTCATGTGTCCACCATTCTCACCTGTAATCTTCCAAGTCACACTCTCCTTCCATGCTTTGTGGTCATACTTGCCCCATTATTCCTGATTCCTCTTGCCTCCCTTGAATATGACAAGTCAAGAAATAAGGCAGTAAGGAAGAGTGAAAGCTCTGAGTGGGGAGGAGAACTAAAGGGCTTTTTTCCCCCCCTCATCTTGGCATCAGCCTGCTCATCTCATTTTTACATTCTTCTCGGAGAGTCCTAAAAGCATAATTTCCTTCATCTAGACCAATTGTTTTCAACTATGGGTAATTTTCCCCACCAGGGGACATTCTGCAATGTCTGGAGATATTTTTGGTTGTCACAGATGGAGGAAAGAGATACTACTGGCATCTTGTAGGTGGACCAGGGATGTTGCTAACCAACCTGCAAAGCACAGGATAGTCCCCACAACAAGTAATTATTCAGCCCCAAGTGTCAGTAGTGACAAGGCTGAGAAACTCTGCCTACCTGAGTTTGCTGTTTGCTGACTATAGGAAAAAGGGTGCATTAGCAGTAGGTAACAGAATTGTGGGTACTAACCTTTTTCTATTACTTGAGCTCTTTTGCATCTTAAAATATTTTTCAATGAATTTATATTACTTTTACTTTTTTCCCTACTATGTAGTAAAGAAGAGAAAGAAATGCTATTGAAAAAGTCCATTGCTTTTGAGGGCTTTTTTAAAATAATAGAACACCGAGAGTCAGATGATCATGAGGCTAATTTCCAAGATCTTTGATTCCTTTCCACTGTGCTGAGCTATAATTTATGGACCAATCTCTAAATCCAAATGGAAGTGGAAGCTGTGGGGTCATGTTGATTATGTGCTTCTGGGGGCCCAATTCATCCAGAGCAAGGCTGTGAACCCCATTTTCTCACCTTTGCTGGGGACCCTCCCCACCATCTTAAGCCTCATTTGAAAAGTCAATTAAAAAATGAGGAATTTAACACCCATACTAATGTTAAATCATATGCCTAAGATGAGCTGAGCTTAAAATGCCTCCAGTTCTACTTTTACCTTCAACGGAAGGGTCCACATATAATAATGACTCACACTGTTATATAACACTTATATAACGTTGACAATTATATAACTGCCATTTACACAGTGCTGTTTCCATAGCCATTAGCTCGCCTGTTTCTCACAACAATCTTATAATACATTATTAGCCCATTTTACCAGTGAGACAACATCCAGAAAGTTTAAGTTCACACACCTCGAAGAGTCTTTAAACAAATCCCGATTCCCAAGTGGCTCCTTGTTCACAATGCCCAACATAAATCATGAAAGTTCTGATAGTATTTACAATATTCTATCATACTCCATACTCAGGGTCACAAATGCTGGTTTTCTACCCCTGAAAATGAAAACGCGGGTTTTCTTCAGCAAAGCTAGGTTAGTGTTACTGCTGACAACCTTTCATCACTTCGTTGGAACTTTAAGATGTGGCCAAGCTCCTAAACACCATGGCCAAGGCTCTGGTCACTACTTGTCTTAGTTTGCTAGAGCTGCCATAACAAAGCACCACAGGCTTAAACAACAGAAGTTGATTTTCTTACAATCAAGAGGCTGAAAGTCCAAGATCAAGGTGTCTTCTTCTAAAGCTTGGAGTGGGTCATCTTCTCCCTGTGTCCTCACACTATCTCCGCTCTGCGTGTTGGTGTCCTAATCGGCTCTTATTAAGGACGGCAGTCATACTTCATTAGGACCTGCCCTACTTGCCTCATTTTGACTTAATTTCTCTTTAAGGAAATTTCCTCCAAATACAGTCACACCCTGAAGCACTAGTGTTTAGGAATTCAACACATAAATTTTGGAGAAATGCAATTCAGCCCATAACACTGGTGCCAGGGAATTTTTTAGAGCTAAAAATATTCCACAAACTTATACATACCACAATATTTCAACCATTCGCCTATGAATAGCTAAAACCTCAGTTCCAAAATAGAGCTTTGCAGAGTTATGCCATGTTCTGCTTTCACCTATAATTGTTTTAATCGGTTAAAAAAAAAATACCTAAACAGTGCACTTCATTCTTAGAGCTTATCTTTGTGCAGTGATGTGGAAAATGTATTGACAAGTTAATCTACTAATGCTTCAAATTCTGCTGAACATTTAATTTTAAAAGATGTGAGGGGGCTGTTCGAGAGGTCTGTTTTTGGCTGCTTGGGAAACCACCTTTTGCCTTTCCATGTGACTTCACTCTCCCTCCTACACCTGCACCGTTGCAGTCCCAGGTCCTTGCTAATATCAGCTTCAGAGGGCTTGCTGTGAGCAGTCCATGCTCTCCTTTCTTCTAGGTGCATTAACCTGAAGGTCTCCTATGTAATGAAGTGATTAACTGAATTTGGAATTATCTCAAATAAGACAAAGCCTTTCAAAATATACCTGACCTGACATTTTCTCAAATTCTGAGAGAGGCTGGAAGAGAGACAAAGAACAGTGTAGAAAAGGAAACTGCCAAGTAGTGCTGCTCTGTGAATAGAGAATGAAAAAGAACTAGAATTTTATCTGTAAATTCTCCCTGACATACATATCTGTTTTTCTTGGGGGGTGCGGGGGGGTGGGGCGATGTTGTCAATTGATATACACAACAACAACACATTACAGAAATAGAAGGAACTTGGTGCTTGGGTCATTAATCTGATTATATGGCCAAATCTGCCTATGCTTCTTGCATGCCCTTGGGCAAATTACTAACTTCTTTCATATTTACTTTTTCATAAACAGAAGAGTGGTTAATCATCTCAGTACTGCTTATTTTATAGGCTTTGTGTGGAGCAATGAAGGTAGAGTGTGTGACGTCAATGTAAGCTATCACCATTTTGAAAAGAATTTTGACTAGTAATATATTTCAGCTAAGAGTTCATTTTCTACAACTTTCTACTTATTTTCTGGATGACAAATTCTATTCTAAGGAGTTAAACATATACCACAATATTTCAACCATTAGTCCAACTCCAAATGTGGCCTAAAGTTTAAGTGAAGGTTGTGTTTTCAAATAGAACGGTAGGTATATCTGATACTCTTTTAAGGAACAAATTTACCACTATGTAGATTAGGATTTTCAATCTTGTACTGGCTTCCATTTTTCTTCCCACTGAGGATACTGGGAAGGTGGGGGGCTGGGGGAGAGGGCATTAACACAACTTTGTACAGCAAAACACACAAAATAACCTATTTTTCCTTCCTTTAGTTAGAAATTCATCTAATCTCAGAGAATGATAAAGAAGAAAAAATCATAAATAATCTTACAAGGAACTATAACAACTAGTGCTTAATAACTTCTTACTATGTCCAGGCACTGTGTTAAACATTTATAAACATTGCCTTATTTAATCCCCAGAAAAATCCTTTGAGGTAGGCATTGTTCTTCTACCTGTTCTAGCTCCGAGGAAATAAAACTTATGTTTAAAGAGGTAACAATCAAAGGTGGGATTTGTCTTGATATCCTGCTTTTAGCTCTTGCATTATATGGTTTCCATGAAGAATAACAAGAATGTGATTCTTATTATTAACAGTTAAGTCTTTGAGATCAAATAGTGGCTCCATTCCAAGAATTCTAAAATTGCTTTTGAGACTCTACAGATTGATTTATAATTTTTATATTGTGAATCAGTTAGTAGACTGGCAAATTACTGTAAATTATTTAATTTCAATCAAAATTGTATTATTTCCCATTATGAACAAAATTCATGGAGTTCACACATATGTTTCCATATGAACATATAAAAAACTAGCCATAATATGGAATAGAATATGGTAACTGTAATAATTTGTGATAAAAACAAATATTATCAAGGCATAAAATAAGGCATTAAATGAATGTAACATTGTCAAGGAAAACTTCATGGTGTTGGCATTTTAGCTGGGCCTCAAAGGAGAAATTGATTTTCTCCAAATTGGGAGAAGGGGTAGCAGGAAGAACATAACATCAGTGTAGAGTACAGAACTGAGAGATGGTTGATACGATTCCTTAGTAATTATAGTTTAGAAAGTTCCCAAAAGAAAATTACAATTCTCCTCCATTATTCTTGAATGGGTTCTCAGAAAACCAAGCTTAAAATGAAATAATGAAATTTTATATCTTCAGAAGACATATCAACAATAAAATCAAAGATATAGCTCATTTTTCATTTCTCTCTTATAGCACCCATCAAATTTTAGCATACTGATATATTATTTCTTTATGAAATTTTAACTTATTTATCTTTGTACACCAAGGATCCTGCATGGTACCTGACCTACAGTAGAATTTAATACACATTTGATTAATTAAGTGCCAACTGCTCTGTATTGGCTGAATTTCTATTAAGGCTTCATTTCCTCTTTTACATTTGTACTGTAAGAAATCTTACAATTAAAAGTTTTCTCTATCAGACACCAAGAAAATTACTAGTTGTCACCAGCTTATTGAACTGTCTCATCTCTTAAAAGATTTTATATTTTCTTCATTAACACTCCTAAAAATATGCTATGTCAAATCCTCCTTTCATATGGGGTAGAATATTTGGTCATTAAAACTTAGTCCAGGCCAATTTAAAACTTAAGTCTCATCTCCAATCAAAGCTTTCCTTCTCCCTGCACAGAATGCTCTGCTCATGACACACCCACTTCCTCATCACTCCTCTAGGCTCCAAAACTTGGGCTCCAAGAAGGGAAGGAAGAATAGGTACATATTTATTTTTCTCCTTATCAGTCCTTGCAGGCAACCGAGGGGAACACATGTGCAAGTCCTCTGAGAGGCTCCCCGTGTACAGTTGCCTGATGTGGGAGTCCTGGTGCCTCCCAGTATCCTCCACTCTTCTTCAGATCATGCCACATATGGTTCACCCACTCTTCCTTGATGGTATCATCTCTTCTTCCCAGGGCATCCCCTAGATACTGTCAGAGCAAGATGCTCAAGCTCAGCTAAGTGCCATACCAGCAAGTTCACCCCAGGATAGTTAGCATGGAAATGAATGAATGAGTGAATGATATTGCTCACTCTGGATATTGATTTTTATTTTATTAAGAAAAAGCATAATCTTGCATTTATTTCTTCATCCTAAAGGTAAATTGTTGTGGTTCAAGAAACATTAGAGAGAAATATATGTATTAGAGAGAAAGGAAGGAAGTGGGAGAGAGATAGAAAAGCATCGATACGAGGAACACTGATTGGTTGCCTTCTGTACATGCCCCAACCAGGGACTGAACCCGCAACCCAGGTATATGTCCTGACCAGAAATCAAAATGGCCACCATTCAGTGCACAGGGTGACGCTCAACCAACCGAGCCACTCAGGCCAGGCTAAGAGCATTTCTGGTATTTTAATACTATCTATAACTTAGAATCTAAATGCAAAAGCAAAATGAAACAAGGACAATCCAATACCTCTAAGACATTTAGTTACAGGCAGCTTCAAGAATGTGATCTCTTGGCTTATAAGAGATACTAAGAGAAGGGACTAGAATCAGTTGCAGGTTTCTTAACTAGGAGCTAAGCAAAAGCTAGTTAGTAGCACATTTTAGCTATTCAAACAGTGTTGTTTTAAATAGCAATTCAAGTTTCAGCAAGCACAGAATCTCTTGGTCAGAGGCGAACAATACCTGCTATTTGGGGCATTTCGCAATAAATTGTAAGAATGGGTCACAAAAATACATTTACTGGAAAGCAATTGAAGAAAAGTCTTTTAGAAAAACAGATTTTTGGTGAAAGCAGCCATAAGCTATTCTGGTCTTTGGCATTATGAAGCCCATAAAGCAAATTTCCAAAGCAATTAATATAAATGAACATTATATTAAAAAATCAATTCTTTTATATGAAATCCAAGGAGAGGCTAATATCTAATCTTATGAATGAGCACTTTGCGTCATTAAAATTATCACAAAGGCTGAAACCAAAAGAGTCAATCAAGTATTAGTTATATTTCATGCACTACTGGACAGGTGCCCTGAGCTTGGACTATAACCAATAAAGTTTCTGGCATCTCCAAATGTAACATGAGACTTCATTATGTGTTCATTGAGAGTGAAGCTTAATTTAAAATGGAAATAATAGGGAGTAATTATCTGGGAAGCAATAGCTACAGTTCCTATGG
Organism: Myotis daubentonii; assembly: GCF_963259705.1. Classification (NCBI taxonomy): domain Eukaryota; kingdom Metazoa; phylum Chordata; class Mammalia; order Chiroptera; family Vespertilionidae; genus Myotis; species Myotis daubentonii. Next base: position 184,080,956 of record NC_081841.1, read on the forward strand.
AGGGATTCATAGAACTTTCCCTGAATAAATGAAACATTTTTTATTTTCTTTTTTTAAAAAGCTCACCAAACACACAGCCAAAACTCCCAATAATGTAAATACTTCTAAATGTTTTTCTGCCCAATGCCACAAATAACCTTTTACACATAAATTCTATCTGTGATGACAATCAAGAGCATACTGGGTAGTTTATGTGTATTATACCCATTCTGCTGTAACTTTATCAATTATCCTCTAGCACAGAGCGGCAAATAAGGAATTTTGCTATTCACCTTCCTTAGAGAAAGGCTACACTAAGCATGTGCTGTGAAGACACCATTCTGGGCACCACACTAATAAAGATGAGTAGTGTCAAGGCTCTGACTGAGGGACTTTAGAGCAAGTGGGAGGACAACTATGTAAACCCATGAATACTACCAGTTTAAGAAATGCTACCTAACAGGAACTGTGTAGCGTATCTTATGGAAGCACTGGTGAGGGTGCAAATCTCTCTGCAGGGCTGCAGGCCATAATTCTCAGAGGTCATTTTGGGCTAGCTCTCTGCAGGGTGGCTACCAGGGATAAGTATTCTAGTAGGTGACTGGCTGGTTCCAAAGACTGGAGATTTGGGGCAAAAAAACCATAGGGTGCACCGTGGGAACATGACCAACACGGGGCTTGATTGTGAAGACTCACAAACACTAGGCTTTAGGATTTTCATATACAAAATAGGGAGCTTTCCAGGGCCTTCGCATACAACGAGGAAATGATCCGATTTGTGCCCCGGAAAACATTCTGGAGGCTACCTAAAGATAGGCTGTAGCAGGGAGAAATGCAGAGAGATGGGTTAATGAAGCTATTCCGGGGAGAATGGTGGAAGCCTAGCGAACATCTGATGTCCCCCATGTAGAAGAATCATACGTTTCCTCCCTGTTGACCCCAGCAGTGGGCAGATGATTTGCTTTGGACAATAAAATGTTCCTTGTCACGGACAGGCAGACATTTCAAGAGTGATGAGCAGCCAGGGCCCTGGATGGAGCCATGGAGCACAGAGCGTGAACAAGAAGTCAGTCTGTCTCTGTATGCCTCTGAGATTTGTTCCTAGTCTAGCCTGGCTCCTCAACCCCCAACAACAGATATTTTATTTCTCTTATACTTATGTCTTGCAAAGCACTGCTCATAATTGATCAATAAATATTTATTGGAACTCTACTTGAATGTTAGATACTGTGCTTACTGCCAATAAGTTTTCAACCTTAGAGAGTCTACAATCATGGTAGGAAGAACTGACTTTAAACAGAACAGTATCTTTGGGAATTCAGAAATCCCTACCACCAGGAAGGGGTGGGTCATGAGTGGCTGGTTTCCCTCAGGGTGGAATGTGAATAGGGAAAAATGAAGAGAGCAGGCAATAAACATCAGGATGGGGACCAGGAAGAGGGTAAAGTTATATGGTCAAAGGCAAGAAGGAGAAAATGTGTAAACCATCTTTGGGATAGAAGAAGCAGACCATTTCTAACAATTGATAATAATTGATATTGATTCCGTCCAATACGTTGGCTGGTGCTAGAATCCAGCTATGATACTTTAACATTTCCTCAGTTGCACTAGCTATGATTCAAGCGCTTTTTAGTCACATGTCACTAGTGCCATACCGACACAGTACATCCACCATCACTGAAAGTTATATTGGGCAGCCCTGGCCTAGGAGAAGTGAGATATAAAATAAAAATACAAAACGAGAGTCCTTAAATGCCAAGATAATGTTTAATTTAACTTCAAAAGTTTAAAATTTGAAAAGGGCAGTGACAATATAAAAATAATTGAAAGAGTAGCAAGATGTGAAAATATATAGGAGACAAGGCTGGAGAGAGAGAGAGAGAGAGAGAGAGAGAGAGAGAGAGAGAGAGAGAGAGAGATTGATTGAGATTGAAGAGGTTTTTGCAGCAACCTAGAAATGAATAACCAGGACCTAGAACATAATGTGAGGGTAAGAATAAAAACAAAAGAATACTATTCTTATTATTTGCCAATTCTGTATATGTGGATGTACTCACTCACTAAAATTATTTGTAACCCTCAACATCAATACTTTCTACACCTTCATGGTCATTGGGAGACATGTGCGGACTGGAGAAAAATAAGTCCGCCAATGGCTGTGCACATTCCCAGCTGAGATTCAACTCCACTTTCTTGTTTCAGCTCATATTGCGAACAAGTGTCCTTTCTGTGGTCTATGTGGCCTCATGTTTCTGCATTTTTGTTCTTTTGTTGGTGATTCACTGTTGCAAATGGCCCCCAAGTGCAGTTCTGGAGTGCTGTCTAGTGTTCCTAAGTGAGAGAAAGCTGTAATGTACCTTACAGAGAAAACAGCTGTGTTAGATAAGCTTGGTTCAAGTGTAAGTTATAGCAGCAATTTTCAACCTTTTTCATCTCATGGCACACAGAAACTAATTACTAAAATTCTGCAGCACACCAAAATATATATATATTTTTTTTGCTGACCTGAAAAAATAGATGTAGTTTTGATTCATTCCCACTGGACAGCTACTGTTGTGCTGGTTGTTGTCATTTTTTAAAATTTGACAATCGAAGGGAAAAGGGGTCAGTGTCCCTAACTAAATAGTCAGCCATGACATGTTTTTTAAAATTCTTGCCACAGCACACTGGGTGAAAATCGCTAGTTACAGTATTGTTGCCCATGATTGCAATGTTAATTAATCAATATTTATTAAATAAAGTATCTTTTTTTTTAAAAGCCACCCATAACTAAATTTCCCAGCATGCCTACTCAAACTACTTTCTTTAAATCTACTACTACTGCTTTTTTTTGCCCCAGGAAGCAAAATACAGATTTTATTTACTAAAGATGCTTACATGAACTAATGTATCAAAACAGTAAAGCAAACTGAGAAGATGATGCATAGTAGTCACTTACAACTAAGAGGTGTGTTCCTATGTACCAGGCTGGAAGTACTCAAGATTCAAATTTGGGTCGCAACAATAATACACATTACCATATAACATGGGACATTGAGATCACATTCAAAATGCATGGTAGTCAGCAATTTAATTCCCCAAAAGCTAAGGGTCTTGTGTATACCATACTTAGAAAACAATTATCTATCCCTTATTCCACAAGAAGATTTCAATTATATGTACCACATTTTCAAGTTTACAGAAGCTTATATTTTAAGATATAAACTATATTGACCTCTTACTCAGCTATTAGCACATACAATAAAGGTTAAGCTGGTCCACTTCACCTTCAATCACAATTCTCAGGGAACTGCCATTCATATGTCCTTACCTTTGACATTATTGCTAATTTTGACACAGCTTGGCTATGCTCTGAGTAAAGATAAGGTGTGTGTTTTGTTCTTTTTTTATGTGACCCAATTTTCCACAGCATACTATTTTTCCTTTTGTGGAATTAGGGGCTTCAGCTCTAAAAATCAATGCTATTCTCTCCTATGAGAATTATATTGCACCCAAAGGAACTTGTGCAAAATCAAAGTGTTTAATGTAGCAGTGGAAACATTCATAACTGAAAATCAAACTGGATAATGAAGAGCTACCACCTGACTGCTGCACTGAGATAGCCCAGATCAGTGACAGAAAACACGGGAAATGAGATGTATTTGCTTTCGTTAGAAAAAGCATCTGCCTTCATTACTGGGCGGGGGCGGGAGAGGGGGGATATGTAAAAGAGAACCAGAAACTGCTTTCATTTTATTTTTTTAGAAGCAATGAGCATATATTTGATAAGCCTTCCAAAGTGTGGGGGGTAATATAACATCAATGCAATTACAGCAATCCTTTTCTTGGGACTAAATGGTGGGTTTTAAAGCACAGCTACCCTTTGATTAATGTGGCAAAACAGTCTGTAGAAAATGAAAAGTACTTTTACAAAGTTGTATGAATGCAATGCACAGACCACGATAATAACTGAATTCCTTATTTTGACCTTCTAATAAACCATAGACACAAATATCATTTCTTTAAAATACATTGAGTGGAGGGGGTCAACAGGGGATAAAAGGGGGAAATCTGTAATATTTTCAACAATAAAGATAAATTTTTCCCTCAGACCCAAGGCTGTCAGGATACTCTCCTTTCACTTCTGACAATGACTGAGGGCATCAACAAAATCACATATTTGCTTAAGACAGACCCTTGCTCTCCACAGCTGAGCCAGGGTAAGGAGGATTCAAGATGAACAAAGGGAGGTCAACCAAATCTAGTGAACATAGGTCAGAGAGCCTTTGGAGAGAAATGGAGGCGGTTCCCAGGAGAGAGTAACCCCTGGACAAATGTCTACTCCCTTCCTGGACTGTTTGAGTCAACAACACACAAGAAAGATTTACTCTATGCTAAGGAAGATCCAGAGAAGTGTATGCTCTGATCCTTGAGCTTAAGCTACTAGAATATAGTTAGGAGAATAACAGAGATTCAGAGTCAGTTAGATGCTCAATTATACCTTGAACAATGCAGAGAGGAGAAAAAATACATACTCACAGTTTACTCCCTTACCTCTCTGAGGCTGAGAGTACTGCTCTATCATTCATTCCAGATCCTGTCTTTGGATTTCAGGAAGATGTGTAATCTTCAGGCAACTACATTACACAAGCAATGCATCTAAGCCAGCAAGCCTACTCTCATCACAGCTTGGCTCTTTCTCAACCTCATTTGTGGAGCTTCTTCGTCCTTATTTTTGCTTCACAGTATTTTCCTAATGTCTTCAGCCCAACAGCTCTCACTTCCTACTCTGTTTCCAGTCTCCCAATCGCCCCTTCTATCCCACACTTGGTCACCCGGGGACACCTGTCCTGAGACACCTGTCCTTGGTCCGGCAGCTAGTTTCACTCAGGCCCCTGAGGAGAGCACTTGGACCAGATCATCCGACCGAGTTTTACATGTGTTTCTTAACTGAACCAAGTGCAAAGGAAATAATAAGCCCCAACTGGGAAGTTATGAAAAGGGAGCACTCGTCATTAAGCATCATCCCATTAGACGTTCCAGAAAGCGAAAGGAATAACAACAAAAGCTCCTTTGCAGGGAAAAAGAGATAATTCAATTCTTTGAAGTTTTATTACCAAATTTGCAAATTCACACTGCTGCGCGCAGATGTGCAAATAAAATGTATATATAATTACTAGTAAAGTAAAACAGAAAGATTAAATATATGTATTTCTAAACATGTATAGTTAAAATAAATTATATATAAAATACATTTTAAAATATATGTATTTTAAATACAAATAACTTTCTTGTATTTATATAGTTAAAATATAGTTTCCTTGTTTCCTATTAACTGATTTAACCCTGCTTTTCAAGCCCTAATAAAAAGTAACCTAATGGTTTAAACTGTATCCCCGCCAAGAAGAGGAAGTCCTCTCAGATGCTGAGCTTCACTGTGGAAGCTTCAGAGGAGCCATGTCCAGTAGAACTCTGCAGTGATGGGTATGCTCCAGACTTGCATCAAACAACACCATGCCCATCAGATTCAATGTGGCTACTGAGCTCCTAAAGTGTGGCTCATGAGACTAAGGAGTGGATGCTAATTTTAATTTAAATGTATTAGGCCACGTGTGGCTATTGACTGCTAAGTGGAACAGCACAGCTATAGAACCTAAGTGTCCCTGTGGGTGTGTGGCTGATGCAATGTCATAAAGCTGGGGAGGAGGAAAATCCTTGTCCCCATTTATCCTACAACAGTGGGCTGGGCCGGAAGCAGGCTAGGGCTTGCCAACACCCTTTCTTTGGCATATTCTCCTCTATCACCGAGCATTCCTTAATGCTCTATGATATAGTTGGCTCCTGGTAAGTTAAAAGAAGTGGTAAGGATATTTAGATCAGAATTTACTTTTTTTATAAACCCTGGATTTCATGTCTATTACCTTGATGAGGAAACAAAAATTCTATTATAAGGAATACTGGCTCATTTTTTCTTCTTCTTCCCATCGTTGTTGTTTTTGTCTCCTTCCTCTCATTTTATAGCAATGCTACTATTTGTGCCTCTACCCAAGCAAATGTGGTCATGGTCTAACTTGAGCATAAAGCCACTTACCGACAAATACAGCAGAAGCAGCACAGTATGAATTTTCTAAATATACCTTCTATCATAATAATATTCATTTTATAATCAGTTCAGTAAAAGACCTACACTGACCAAAAACATAAGGCAGCCTCTGTTATCATTAAATTATAGGTGGACCAAGAAGTTCCTTAATAATTGTTTGGAAAACAAAACAAAGAACTTTCAGTGACATTCAGCTTCTTGGTATTATATTCTTCCACGCCATGGAAACCCAAGGGAAGCCTTTTGGAATGGCAGGAAGTAATGGACTGTTACTTTTCCAAGCTCTTCATAGCTATTGCACATCTGCATCTTGTAATACTTGTTCTATTCTAACTTGTGGATTATCTGCATCTACATTATAAACAAATTCTGTTGAAAAAAAAGCTTCATGTGTATAACTCACAGAGCATAGTGAATTACAAAAAAATTTTATTGAAATCAATAAATCAATACAAATGAACAAACTGAACTAACAAGCAAAATAAAGACAGAGGACAGACTCATATATAGAGAGCAGGCTGACAGCTGTGTATGGGCTTGGGGTGGGAGCAAGTGCTGGGGATGTGGAGGGATTGAGCAAAAAAGAAAGAGAACTCATGGGCATGGACAACAGTGTGGTGATTGCAGGGAGGGGGGCAGGGTATAGGGGAGATAAATGGTGATGGAAATGAAAACATTAACAATGAAAAACTTCAAATGCATGCAAGAATTTTAACAAATAATTGTTTTTCTTAAAGCTATTTTAGTAAAATATAAAACTAGAGGATGCTATCAATTTACAGCATGCTATACCTTAAAAGTAAGCATAAACTGGGGATATAAATGTATAATATTTGAAGCAATGTGGACATGGACATTTTTAAGAATACTTGCACAAAGATGTAATGTATTTCAGATCAGTGTTTTACACATACTGTCCCAGCAGCTGTCTTAAAAGGGGTAAAATCAGCTTCAAGACACTACTTACCAAGAACAGCAATGGAACAATGATTGAATTGATGAATAAATGGTTGCATGGTGAAGCATTCGAGAAAGAGATCTGCTAATAGTGTCTTCAAGAAATCAGGCAATTAACCACTTAAATTCATAAAAAATGACAAATAATAATATAGATTTTAATATTGGATTCTTCAGCTAGGAATAAAAGAAATTTTCTTCAAGTTAATTTTTCCTTATTTGAAAAATCTTTCCAGGGAGAGACCAAAAATCTAACCTTCATTTTTAGCATACAAATAAGCAGAAGAATATTAATACAGCAAACCTTAGTATCTTTCATTTCTCATTTTAATCTTGCTGAAAAATATTTAACTATTTGTATAAAATGAATAAAATCATTTAAGCAACAAGTAGTTTTGTAAAAGTTGCTTACTTTATTCTGAAATTATGTATTGCTGAATTTTAAAAATATCCATATTGAAAATAATTTATGTTGCCAGTTAGTGAAACATTTTAATGACAGTCTTAAAAGGCACCACAAGATATCACCATCTATTGATAACTAGACATTGTCAACCTTCCAATTACCTTCTAGTAAATAAGAACACAAACTCTGTTTTCTACTTTGGGTTTTTATTTTTGGGTTGTTTTTTTTTGGTTTTTGCTGTACTGTATATTTCAAAAGATTTCAAAATAAATTTTGCAAAGAATTATCACTATATATTTACCTTTTTTACTTAAGCGTATATGTTTCTAAAACATTATGATAAAATACTTATATCAAATTTCAGGGGGAAAAAATGTAAATATTGAGTCAATTCTTATAAATTTGTTTTATTCAAATAACTTGGCCTCTCCCCAGCCTAGTTAGGAATGATCTTCCTTCAATACTGTTTTCATCAGGGTGCCCATGATTATAGACTCTTGGAAGGCTGTTGGAGGTTGGGGTAGGGTGGACACAAGAATAGGAAGGTTATATTGTAAGAGATAAAATTGAGACATTTTGATAAAGAAAAAAAAAAAGAGGGAGATGAGGGTAGTGTAGTGTCTAGTCCAGTAACATGGTAACACAGATTCACACTCCCCTGGTACCTGAATCTGAATCAGCTGGAGAACTTCAGTCAGTTATTCTGAAAAACTATTCTCTTGTTTAGTCTTCCTGACACTCTGCCCTTGAATCACCTCATGTCTTAAGGACGCGCTGCGGTGGCAGCCCTGCTAGCTCAGCATCTCTTCACACCTCTCTCAATGTGTTTAACCCTCACCGAAGAGTGTCAGTCTGACAGGCCCTTATTTGTTCACACAAAATAGACATTTTCTGCACCAATACACTTGTACTTTTTGCCTGGAGCTAGAGATCAGCTTGCAAATATGTAGCAAAATTAGAGAGGCACATCTAAGTGACCTAGCACATAGTCTGGAAGTGCCATCAGGCAAGTTTCTTCTCCTAGTCAGGTCAGTTACCCAGCACAAGTGATACTTAACATATTTACCAACAGGTAGACACAGAAATCAAACATCTTCTGCTGGCCGTGAAGTACCAGAACAGCCCAACAAGGGCAGATCAGCCACACATGAACCCTGGACAATATTTTATCAACTTGAATCTCCTTAATTCAGAGCATCCTACAACTCAAAAGAAAGCATAAATTGGGAATAAAAACATAATATTTGAGGCAACATAAACATGGGTTTTTTAAGTACTTGCACAAATCTATAATGTATTAATTGTCACCTCATTTTTAAATCAGTGCTTATCATATGTTGTTTCTGTTTCAGTCTTAACAAAGGAAGAGTCAGCTATGAGAAGAACAGCATTGGAACAATACCTGAGTTGATGATTGAATAATTACATGGTAAAGCATGTACAGGTACTTGGGTCTACTTAGCCCAAATCCAAAGCATGCCCATTGGTTCTTACTAAGGGGTATGGTCCAGTGGGAAATATGTCTTTATGGAGCTTGGAGTTCAATAATAAAACAAACTTATTTGAAGGATTCAAATTTTCCATAAAATGAATGCACTGTCCATTCACTGACAGTATAAAGAGGATAGTGAGACCTTGAGTCTAGGTAGCCGGCTCCCTCAGAAAGCCCCGCACTGTCTGATAGGACATTGAATGATGCCAAATGGCTTTAGTCCTTTGTCTTTTCTCCAGGTTCCTGGAGTGTCTGTCATCCTCTAGACTGCAAGCTCCTCATTTTACTGAAAAATTAATACAATGTTCAATTCTTTTTCTGAAGGAAAGTCACTAGCTTTTTTAGTTAATATTTGCCACAGGGACTTGACTTTTCTGAAATATCATTATGTTTCTGCATTGCCTCTTCTTTCAAATTTTGCATCTGCTGATGTTTGTGCAGCAAATCTATCCAAACCTGTTTTGTCAGCAAGTTATTTGCAGAAAAAAATGCAAAATTCTCAATGTCTGCTTGAATGATTTCTCAAGAACCTGATGGTTCATTAATATCCAACATTCATGCAAAGGGGAGTCGATCACCAAGAGCTAGTCAAGGCAAGAATGACAGAAGAAATTATAAAGAAAGAAAACTTCCATCTTAGAAAAAAAGATGCCATTCATTTAATAGTTTCTACATGAAAGTTAGTATTATTATACTCCTTTAAATATGTTATTAAAGAAAATAGATAAATATTTAGTAATATCCCCAATAAGCATATATGAAAATAACACAAACCATGATATTGGTCCATCACTTACACCACCAACACTTGTCTCTCAGCTCATGCCCTGTGCTTCCCTTGACAGTACATATCATACATCACACGGACATCCTAGGTCAGCAATCGCTCAACATCATACCTTTATCTCCAGCAAAAACATAGGGCCGAAGAGTCCTTGACCAGCTTCTCTGGCTTCCCTGGTATCTTGACTGACTCAGCCCCTCCCCTAGCACAGAGTCCTGACTTCTGGAACGCCCGAAGCCCAACACCACAGTTCTGCTTAGGTTGATGAGAGAGCCAAGTGAGGGTGTGGAAAGGCAGCAACTGCCAATGGGGATTACAGGGACACTACTGTGGATCAGAAGGCTGGAGAACCAAAATTCTGCAAACCAAATCATACTCCTCCCAGAGTGTAAACCATTGCTGCAATGGCTACTAAAAACTGACTTTCAGTCACCAATTCTAATGAAATCCCTACTTCTCCAGTGTAACTACTGAATACTCACCCATTACTTTTTAAATTTCAGTTTTAAAGTGCATTGGCCAATATCATTTAAATTCAAGTGCAAATATTTTATCTAATTCACTTTTTGTAAATATAAAACTATGTATCCCTTGGGGACTTGCTATTTTGTCAACAGCAAGCAGTGATGAGGAAGAAATACCAAGGAAACCATGTTAGAGAAGGATATTAAAAAAGAAATAGAGAAGAAAGGAAAGCTAAAAGAAATCCCAAATGTAGCCAAAGAATGAAATTCAGTAATGCAGCCTATGGCAACAATGCGACCACATGTCAAACAGCAGAGCAGAGGGGATGTAACATGAACTCCCCACTCTATCCTGGTTTACAGCAAGTGGTAAAGAAATAGGAATACCCTGGACAAGTATCCAGTTTGCCTTGAGAATCTGTGCAGTCCCAGTGACTGCCTCCTCTGCCACCCAGCATGCTTCCGATCCCCATAAAGGTGCTGATGATGGCCTACCCTCCCTCTCCAGCAGGCTTCCTTCAGTCCTGGTTCAGGTGTTACTATGATAAGCCAGGGTCTCTCACCTATCTAATATATGCTTAATGATTAGAGGACTACCTAATCTTAAAATAGCTCTCGACTTCCACATTTCTTAACACATCTGTTTTTTAATAAGGGGCACTGTACTAGTATCACTACCATCACCACACTACTACTACTGTCACTACTCTCAAACTACCACAATTAATAATGATAATAATCAAGCAAAGAGCACTTATATAATGTTTATTACATGCCAGGCACTCTCTTCAACACTATATACCCACATACTATCTCTATACCCATTTCACAGAGAAGTAAATCAAGTCTTAAAGAGGTTATGTGACCTGCTAGGCAATAGATCACAGATTTAAACCCATGCAGTCTGGCTCCAAAGGCCATGTTCTTTATCACTATTTTGTCATAACTCATAATGCTAAATATTAAATTTAAAAGAGTCCAAATATAAAATTAAATTTTTGAAGAATACAATTCCTCACTCAAGAAAGACTTATGAATGGGATTAGTTCATTTCTTTGTCATGTGGATTCTAAATCATATTCGCCCATTAACCTTGATCAGATTTATAAATATAATCATTTCATTTATTTACCTAATATTTCCCATCCAAATTAGACCTCTTTAGCTTCACATTTTGTTATTAATGCAAATTTTTAAAAAATATGTTTTTAGCAAAAGGTTATAGAATTTCCATGGAAATCTGTTGAGAGGAAGGCTTTATAATATTGACTTCCAAGGCAGAACCAAGGGCTAGACAGCTAAATGTCAACAGATACAGTAATTTCCTTATTTGGAAAACACACTATTTGAAATTGATGATGTTTTCCTTTTGACAGTATGCACATTAATAAGGATTGTTTACTCATTTCCATACTGTAATTCTGCTAAAATATTAAAGTTTTTGAACACCAAATAGAATGATCTATTTTATATAAGATATACATACTTTTATGAATTAAGTAGTTTTTTTCCCTAAGTGAACAGTCTAGTCATATTATCCTGCTTTCTAGTAAATGCCTAGGGAGAATGTGTGTAATATATGAAATTCTGAATTATGCATACTAGCCTGGAGAAATACAGGGGTTGATAAAGTAGGTTTACAGTTGTGAGTATGTGAAAGACAGTTTATTCTTGTATTGTTATTCATTTAGTAATTATTCTATTTATTATTATTATTATTACTATTATTAACCTTTTTGTGCCCCACCACTGTATTCACAGGTATAGGATATTAGCATTCCTTTGAAATAAATCAATAATAAATATTAAGCATCCTTAATTTGAAAACTTTGCTCAAACTACTCAAAAGGGTCCGTTTTACTGTGTGATCATTCCCACATATGTATCCCAGCCAGACTAGGACTAGAATTTCTAATATATTTTTAAATCAAGTTTATCATTACACTAAATGGAATTTTAGTAACACACTCATAGGTTTTGGTCTAAATAATATTTTGTTTATAGTAAGAGCAAATAGAGTCTGCTAACCAAGTGCAACTCTACCTGTTTTTATATGACTCATAGCTCAGAATGGTTTTTCCAGATTTACAACCAATTTGATGATGCAAAAGACTAATTTTAAATCCCAATCAAATCACATGTAATCTCCCAAGGAAAATAATTTTAGTGTTCTTATCAGTAGGTGAGGCAGGAAGAATAATGGCCTCACAAAATGTCCATGCCCTAATTACAGAACTTATGAATATTTTTCTTTACAAAATAAACGGGATTTGGCAGATGTAAGTAAGGTAATGGACTATTATGGGTTGAATCACATCCAGAAAGAGATAAGTTTAATCCCCATTACCTGTAAATGTGATCTTATTTGGAAATAGGGTCTTTGCTGATGTAATCAAGTTAAGATGTGGTCATTAGAGTGAGACCTAGTCCATAGAACTGGTGCCCTCATGACACAATAAAAGAGACAGAGACACACAGGGAGAACACCATCTGATAACAGAAGCAGATATGGAAATGATGCAGCTACAAAGCAAGGAACACCAAGGACTGATGGTCACCACCAGAAGTTAGGAAGAGGCAAGGAAGGATTCTACGTAGAGGCTCAAAGGGAACATGACTCTGCTGACAACTTGATTTTGGAATTTTAGCCTCCAGTACTGTGAGAGAATAACGGTTTTCAACCACCCATTTGTGATACTTTGTTACAAGAACCCCAGGAAACCAACTCATGGACCTGGTATGAGAAGATGCATTATTCAGGTAGAACCAACATAATCATATGGATCCTTAAGAGTGGAAAACCATTCCAGGCTTTGGTAAGAAGAAAACAATGTGACAACAGAAGCAGAGTTAGAGACATGCTATGCTGCTGGTGTTGGAGACGCAGGCAACTTCTAGAAGCTGGAAACAGCAAGGAAACACCTACGGTAGAGCCTCCAGAAGGAACACAACCCTGCCAACACCTTGGTTTCAGCCCAGTGAGACCTGTGTTGGACTTCCGACTTCTAGAACAGTAGGATAATACATTTGTATTGCTTAAGCCACCAAGCTTTTGATAATTTGTTATGGTTGGAATAGAAAACTGATACAATAATATTATATTATAAAAATTATTTTACTCAATTATCATTATTATTGTTATTATTTGAACTTCATAAAATTTTGTGAAACTTTGTGTTCTCTCTTGTTATGTAAGTACCTACATAATGTCTTCGATTTATCATTTTGGCCCACAAAGCCTAAAATATTCTCTATCTGGCTCTGTACAAAGTTTGCTGACCCCTAGTTTTCAGTGTTAGCAAGTTTCAAGTTTCTTAAAAGATGAATAAAATATATATCTTACATTGTTCAATATTTCTTGCTAAATAGTGTACTGAAGTACAGAGTAGAGATGCAGATTTATGGTATAGAGTTGCATAATTGTAGACCTCAAAAAGAATTAGAAGAAACATATTCCCTGTTACTATAAGATATCCTTTCTGTTCTTGTTAATCCTCACCCACGGATATTTTTTCCATTGACTTTTAGAGAGAGTGAAAGGGAAGGAGAAGGGGAAGAGAGTAAGAGAAAGAGAAAGAGAAATATTGATGTGAGAGAGACACATCTATTGGTTGCCTCCTGCACATGCCCCAAAGGGCCATGGATCGAACCTGCAACCCAGGTACATGCCCTTGACCGGGAATCAAAGCCATAACCCTTCAGTGCTCAGGCTAACACTCTAACCATTCAGCAGCACTGGCCAAGGCAACTATAGTTATTCATTTTTAAAATTCATTTGTGCAGTTTGTAATGTGCCACCATAGTGCAATTCGCACAGCAAGCATGTGAGTCAAAGGTCAGCATACTCATTTCTCTTTCCAGAGACACATGCCAGCCCATTTGACCGAGAGAAATGGATAGATAACCCTATTCCTGCCCACACGTAGTTTTGTAGTAGCATTGGCAAGATGCAAACACTACATAAAAGCCATGTGCTTTATAGGAATGTGGAAGACTGGGGAAGTAAATATGTTCCTCTTTGAATAATGAGACTCAGCATTAATATGATCATAATTCTTTCCCCTATGGATTGCTTCAGATTCCAGAAATTATAAGTTAGATAACCAGTAAATTTAAATAAAACACTATTTTTACTTATTAATCATCTATTCAGAGAGTTCAAAACTTACTCATCTTAATCACATTATTTGGAACTTGATAGCCTCATTTTGAAGAACTGGAAGAAAGCATAAATAGATTGCTGAAGACAGGCTGAGTCATTAAGAAATAGTTGATAAGCACTGTCAGTGTGTCCCTGCCCTACAGACTAGTGAACCCTGCTTTCAGTTGAGAGAAGACAAGTTAAAGAAAAAGCTTTTTTCATTCAGTAATAACAAATAGTTGTTAGTGCCCACCATGTGCTGGGAACAGGAAACCCAGACTTGCCCCTGCCCCTCAATGAATTCAGCCATTTGCTGGCAGAACAGAAGGTTCATTTGACATTTACTTCCTCCCTCCTCACCTCATCCCACACAAACCCACCCCACATGGGTTGGTCTGAGTGCCACGTTAGCACAGAGCAGGCACAAGCGCGTATTTCCCCACCCATTACCAGACAGTTCAGGAAATACAGCAGAGAGGCCATGCATGGATTACAGATCCGTCAGACTCAGATTCAAATTCACTCTCCTTATTAGCTATGTGACAGTGAGAAAATGGCCCAACACAGGTGAGCCACAGTTTTTTAGAGCTCAGAGGTAAAATCACAGCAATCCACGGTGTTGCTTTCAGGACTGACTGAAAGCACATGGGAGCCCAGTTGGCTTAGCATAGGTGTTCAGTAAAATCTAACCACCATGAACGTCTTTGAAGGAGCTAAAGTAAATATAAAAAATAGTAATAATAACAATGCTTCCTTCTCACTAACTAGGTTTCTGTCTCAAAGGGGCCCCTGCTGTATGCATAGGCACTTTATATGCACACATGGTAGAACTGTCCTGGATGGTGAAAACATGTAACGGAAAGGCAGAATGGCACTTTAGACAGCCTGGAACAAAGGCAAAATATTGACGTCTATTTCCATAGCCTCATGCAAGCCTACTAATCCCAGAATATCACCAGGCTGCCAAAGATTTTAAATTGAGGAGAGAACAAAATGGTGAGGAAAATGCATGGAAAAAAGAAAGGGAACAAGTAAAAAGGAAGGGTGAGAGGAGCAATAAAGACAGGTATGAAGCATGTAGGCACATGCTATTAATTACCCAAGAGATCGTGGTCCACTCCCTAGACTCACATGTATAATGTGGCTACACAGCTAGACTCTTATGTATAGTGAGGAGTTGAATCATGCTCAATTAGGCTCCCAAGCTCTATGATTGAAATAATTCTATCTTTCTGAGGTAGATGGTGATAAAGGATGATGGAGATGATTTAGACCAAGCATGTCAAACTCGTGACCCATAGGTCGCATGTGGCCCCACAGTGAATATTTTTGCAACCCAGCCAATATAACGGTATGTAAGAAACATTTCAATAGATATTTTGTAACTTAATTTTTACAATATCCTGTTATACATAGATATTAATAATGAACTACAACATTCACTAATGTCTGATTACTATAATCGTGTTGCATTCATTTCCCTTACGCGCAGGCACACCATTTCTCTCCAGTAATACTAGCAGCGAATATTTTAGCAGCCGATTGCCACATCATTGGTCTTGGACTGACTTGTTTGGTGTGCACAACAGGAATATTTCACTGTTGGAGAACAAGAAAAATAGGTTTATTTGCATTATTCTTATTAATTTGTGCAGTTATTTAGTGTCTGGTAAGTTAATGTTCAAGAAAAAATATTAATTTTTATTAAAATGTTCTATTATTTTATGTTAACGATTACTCATTTATTTTAGCCCTTTGTATTCAGCATGTATTTATCGAAATAAACCTATGTTTCTATGAAAATTGAAGCGCTTTTTTTTTTGCAGCCCACATACTCTTAAACCTTAAGAGTTTCTGAGGTAGTTTATTTGGCCTGTGTTAGCCTTTGAGTTTGATATGCTTGATTTAGACAGTATTCAAAAGGAGAAGAAAATGGCTAGTAAGTAAGAGCAAAACAAATGGTCCAATCTTTTAATAATACAAATTAAATCAATGCAATACAATGTTTGCCTATCAAATGAACAAAGAATTATCACGAATATTAATGCAGATGAGAGACAAGTGAATTAGATGCATTCAGACATTGATATCGGAAGTATAAATTGGTAAGAATCTAAAAAGCAATTGGTGATATTTATCAAAATAATTTAGAGTGTTTCTATCTTTTGACCTCCTTTTCTTAGAAACTACCATAAGGTAGTTATGAGAAGATAAGCCAAAGTGCCCACGAAAAGTTACATACAGAAGTGTAGTACAATAGTGAAAAATTGAATATCTCTCAAGTGCTCAATATTAGGATGCTTTATAAAGCCACACTACATCCATATGATGGAAAACTTTGTAGTCATTAACCAGTTAACTGCCACGCACCCAAAATGGAAACCATCCCCACATGCCATGATATTTTGAATTTAATTTAAAAAATCAATTTGCAATGAATATTATAAAAAATATATATATTACAATTCGGGTGTTCTTGAATATTTTCAGCTGAAAATTCTCACAAAAAATGATTTTAAAGTTGGTCAGGACTGCCACTTAGGGAAAACATTTTTTTTTGTAGACGCGTTTGGCGTGTAGGGAAGGTCTACTGTTTGTGTCTACAGATGCTTATGGCTTACAATGGGTTAAAAATGAAGGCTTTTCAATAACATTAAAAATGCCAAGTAAAGAAAGCATATGTTCTCACATAAGCTAAAAATGTATTGATATAAAGACACCAAGAAATTATTGTTGCTGGAATTATGAACACATATTTTCTGATTCTTCATATTTTTTCAAATTTTCTACAAGCATACACATTAGCTTTAAGCTCAGAAAAAAAACATAAAGCTAAATTAATTACCATAATAAAAAAAAGAAAGGAAACAATGAAAGATAAGAGTTTGACAATTTTTTGAAATCGTTAATATGGAGTTACCCATATGTCTTAACAATTCCACTCCAAGTTTACACCCAAGATTATTAAAAACGTATGTCCACACAAAACTTGTATATAAATGGCTACAGCAGCATTATTAATGATAAGGTATAGAACATGGGGAAGATGGCGGCATAGGTAAATGCCTGTACTCGCCACCTTCCACAACCGCATCAAAATTACAACTAAAATACAAAACCATCATCCAGAACCTTTGGAAAGCTGGCTGAATGGAAGTCCTACAACTAGAGAAGTAAAGAAAAAGCACACGGAGACTGGCAGGAGATGCAGAGGTGCCGAGGCTTGGAACGGGCTGGTCCGGCCCCCAAGTGTTCCACTGTTAATGGGAGAGAGATCACTGCTGCGGAGGTCACCCAGAGGATGAAGGGGTCCCAGCCCCACACCAGAAGCCCAGTCCAGGGTTCCAGCGTCGGGAAAAGAAGTCCCTAGGGAAATAAGAACTACAGGCTGTAGAAAGCAGTGTGGACTGGGGCTCAGTGACACAGAAGCTGTTGGAGACCCAGCTGTTCCTCTTAAAAGGCCAGCACCACGAACTGAACTTACAAGGTCCTGCTTCCTCTGAGCTCCAGCACCAGCACAAGCTTTGGGGAACACAGACACATACGAGGAGGAACTGGATTGTATGGCATCAGAACAGGAACTTGGGGGTGGCTTTCTCCCAGACTGAGGTGCTCACAGGGATCATTGTTCCTATGCTGGGACCTCGCCAGTTGCAGGACTAACTAGCAGCCATTTCTGTTTGCTCTGCCCTAAGACCCCAACTCATCCAATTTACAACCCCACCCAATATGTGAGCAGCAGCTTTTGCATATAAATGGCCTGTCCTTGCTCAGTCTAAAGCAGCCGTGGGCAAACTACGGCCCGCGGGCCGGATCTGGCCCATTCGGCTGTTCAATCAGGCCCGCGGAGCCGAAAGAGCGGAGGGTTCTCTTGCTCTCCACTCCGCTCCTTCACCAGCAGCAGTGTTAACATGTATTAGTTCACACAAACACTCCATCCATGCTTTTGTTCCGGCCCTCCGGTCCAGTTTAAGAACCCATTGTGGCCCTCAAGTCAAAAAGTTTGCCCACCCCTGGTCTAAAGTCTCTCAACCAAGCTGCAGCTGGATCAGGGAGCCCAAAACTTCTCAATAAAAGGCTCAGGACCCGGCACCAGCACCAGCCTGGCTTGCTTCATAGTTGGGCCTCGTCTGGGCACTTCCAAACCCAATACAAAGAGAAGGAATCTGCTTATCTCTCTGTAGCTCCTGCTGGGTGGCCCCAAGCAGTGGCTGACTTTGCACATCCCTAAATACCCAAGAGCCAGTATTCTCAGGGGTCAGTGTCAGACCATACTGGATTACAATTCTACACATCCATAAGCGCCACACTCAAAGGGCAGACTCAGTGAGCACCAAGGCCCACTGAAGCAAGTCCTGCTCCATAGGGGTGTCTCCTACACAGCATCTCTCCCACTGTAGTCTCAGCTGGTCCTCACAGCCAATTGGCCTGGCAGTCAATTCCTCCAATAGCAATCAAGCCTCAGCTACAACAAGACTGTGTTCATAGCCCACAAAGGGGTGCACCTAGAGGGCCCAGTTTTGGTGACTGGGCCCTGTAGAACATCTACTACACAAGGCCACTCTACCAACTCAAGGAGACATAGCAGCTCTACCCAATACATAAAAACAAACATAGGGAAGAAGCTAAAATGCAGAGACAAAGAAACATGTCAGAAATGAAAGAAAGCAAATTACTGGATATAGAGTACAAAACCACAGTTATAAGGTTACTCAAGAATCTTTTAGAAACCTCCAAAAAAATGAAAAAGGACCAGTCAGAAATTAAGCATATACTGACTGAAATAAAGAATAATATACAGGGATTCAACTGTAGTGTAGAGGATTCTGAGAATCAAATCAATGATTCTGAAATGTGAGGAACCAAAAAACACCCAACCAGAAGAGCAAAAGGAAAAAAAAATCCAAAAATATGAAGATCGTGTAAGGAGCCTTTGACACAATTTCAGGTGTACCAACACTCGAATTATGGGGGTGCCAGAAGAAGATAGAGAACAAGATATTGAAAACCTATTTGAAGAAATAATGACCAAAGACTTCCCCTACCTGGTGATAGAAATAGACTTATAAGTCCAGGAAGCACAGAGATCCCCAAACAAAAGGATCACAACAAGACACATCATAATTAAAATGCCAAGAGCAAAAGACAAAGAGAGAATTTTCAAAGCAGCAAGAGAAAAACAGTTAGTTACCTACATGGGAGTGCCCAAACGACTGTCAGCTGATTTCTCAACAGAAACTATGCAGGTCAGAAGGAGTGGCAAGAAATATTCAAAGCCATGAAAAGCAAGAACCTACAACCAAGATTACTCTACCCAGCAAAGCTATCATTTAGAATTGAAGGTCAGATAAAGAGCTTCACAGACAAGAAAAAGCTAAAGGAGTTAATCATCACCAAACAGTATTATATGAAATGTTGAAGGGTATTCTTTAAGAAGAGGAAGAAGAAAAAGATCAAAAATATGAACAAAATGGCAACAAATACATACCTATCAACAACTGACTCTAAAAATTAAAGAATAATAAATCTAATGAACAGAATAAACTGTGAATAAAATAGAATCAGAGGCATGGAAAAGGAACAGACTGACGCTTCTCAGAGGGAAGGGGATGGGGGGAGGCGGGAAGCAATTAAACAAAGATCTTAAATGCATATATGCATTACCTACAGACAATAAGGTGGTGAAGGCCTAGGGCAGGGAGGGAACCGGGTGGAGGGAGACAATGTGGGGAAAAAAGAGGGACATCTGTAATAATCTCAACAATAAAGGTTTTTTAAAAAAGGATAAAGTATAGAAAATAACACACAAATGTCCGTCAATTGAAGAATAGCTCAACAAAATGTAGTATATCCATACAATGCAAAACTTCTCAGCCATTAAAGAAATAAAGTACTGATACATGCTACAATATGGATGAACTTGAAAACATTATGCAAAATGGAAGAAAGCAAACAGAAAAGATCACATATTGCATGATTCCATTAACATGCAATGTCTACTGTAGGCAAATGCAGAAGGTAGCATTCATCGTTGACATGGGCCTGGGGTTGGGGGGGTGTGGGGGGGAGACAAGGGAACAAAGAGTGACTGCTAATGCAGAAAGGGTTTCTTTTTTGGAATGACAAAAATGTATGGAATTAGGATGTTTGCATAACTAAATATAGTAAATGCCACTAAATCAAATACTTTTAATAGGATGAATTTTATTATATGTAATTTATACATTAGTAAAAAAATTGGGAGGAATTGAAAGACTGATTGATAAAAAGAAAAAGAAGTGATTTGTTTTGTTGGAAAAAAATGTGTTTTATAATGACTTTAGGAACATAAATATGAAATAATAATAGTAATGACCATAGTTAAAATTAGATAACCTTCACAAAAATCCTATGAAGCAGATACTATTTTTACCCCTGACTTTCAGATAAGAAAATCAAGTTTATGGTGACAAGGAAACATGCAGAAAATTACCCCAACAGGGAAAAAAGCAGCAAAAAATAGAATTCAATCCCAGATTCTTTGGTTTCCTGGCCACCAGCAGGAATAACGCCCCTGCTGAGACCACATTTTCCTGGTACAAACAGACAAGTAGATAAATAGTAGCCATCTAATAACAGAAGTCTCAATGGAGAGAGGTTTGGTAAAGGAAGGGGGACAACACAAAGGATAACGTCAAATTCCCCAGGCAGAAAGGACGAGAACATTCCTTTCAGATGACTAGCGGAACTGAAGTCCTACAACCAGGATTTCAGATATTTTCTTGATGCCTTTTGACATCTGCTCTCCCTCTCTACTACCTTAATTTCCTGCACCCTCCACACACACACACACACACACACACACACACACACACAGGAGCATAGCAAGGGCAATTTAGATATTAGCTGAGCTTCTCTCTATATATAAAAGCCTAAGCGACCGAATGACAGAACAACTGGTCGACTGGTCGCTATGATGCACACTGACCACCAGGGGGCAGACGCTCTATGCAGGAGCTTCCCCTGGTGGTCAGTGCGTTCCCACAGCCAACCTCCCACGGGCCCTACCTCCACCCGGCCCACCTCCCACAGCCCTTCCCCGTGGCCAACCTCCTTCCGCCCCAATCAGCTGGGATTGCTGGCCAGGCCGAGGGACCCTACCTGTGCAGAAATTTGTGCACTGGGCCTCTAGTAACTATAATATTAGTTACTTCTAAGGTGGCCTGGTTTGTTACTCAGATGGGTTTAAAGGCTGTGCTTATATACTTGAATACAAGCCTTTAGGTTCAAATGTATCTCCTAAACATTGAACTCTTCAAGTTCTTGTTTGAAAAGAGTTCATTTAAATTCATTCTGCACACAATTATTAGTAGCCTATGCATTATACTACCATCCCTACCCTGAACAAAATATGTGTAAACAGCTGTTAATCAAATAAAAGGAACAGCACCAAGAACATACAAAGGCCACTGTCTCGTACACAGAGAGAACAACATCACATTTGGATAATGATTTCTCTGATTAAATTTGTTGCAGACAGACAGAGAATGGAATTAGATCAGCAGTGAGTTCACAGGGTAGCATTAACAATGAGAAAAGAATTGAATCCACAAATGTCACTATGGAGAGAGGAAGCAGGATGCATATGTCGTCTCTTAATAGATTAATTATGATAAACTAAATAGCATGTTCAGAAAGTTTATGAGATTGGCAAGTAATGTTTTGGTAAGGTCATTATAAACCATTCAATGGCTATGATGATGATAATTTACAGCCGTGACAGTTGTCTAGACAAGAGAATTAAGACCTTACTGGTTCCAATTTTAATTTGAAGCAAAGCTAACCGTATCCTATTAAGTGTCCTGGTCTTGTGGCCTCCAGCCACTGGCTGCAAATGTTAAACTCATTTGCTGTTTTTGCCCAGAACAGCTCACAGGAGGGAGCAAGGGCAGGAAGAAGAAAAAAAAATGAGTCAATTGTGAAGAAACTTGGATTCAAGCAAAAAGATTTAGGAAAGGAAAAAGATCCTTTTCTGCACGGCAGTGCTATCCAAACAGTGGATTGCTCAGATTGCTGTGGTGGAGGACAGCCCATAATCAGCCTCTGGTTGGGTTGTGTAGGGGGTTACTCTGAAAAGAGTCCACAACTGAGCATACTCTGCTTCTCCTGCTCTTACAACATAAACACAAAATATAACACATGAGTTTCTTC
This sequence comes from Myotis daubentonii, assembly GCF_963259705.1. Classification (NCBI taxonomy): domain Eukaryota; kingdom Metazoa; phylum Chordata; class Mammalia; order Chiroptera; family Vespertilionidae; genus Myotis; species Myotis daubentonii. The sequence continues at coordinate 184,103,451 of NC_081841.1, forward strand.
TAGAGAGGGTGACCTAATCATTGTTCATAATTCGAAGAGAGGATATTTCAGGTATGTGGGCCTTTCTGCTTTCACCGACATTATATTCTATTGGCAGTTGCCTAGTCCTCAAATTGCCTTTGGGAAGCCATAGGAGAATGAACTGGAAAATGTAGCTGGGGGTGGTAATTTTAGTTCCTCCCTCGGAAGACCAGAGAAGATTTCTGCTCCACCCGACAAATTCCATATCCTTTTGGACTTTTAAAATATTGCTCCTGGAATTGACTGTCATTTAAATATTGAGAGGAAAATCTGTCACAGCGATTTGATTATTCAAGTTCTTTAAAAATCATTAAAATCCTGACCCTGTGGGAGAAGAGGAGCTTTCCTACTATTTGATGTTGTCCTCATATAGTCGATGACACACCTAATAGACATCCTCAGCCTTCCCATAGGGCTTAAACGTTGATTTCATTGAGCAAGTGGAAAGCACTTCTTCTTTGCAAAACTTCTAATTTGAAGTCACCTCCATACAGGCCCAATGATTCTCCTAAGTCTAAATGTTGCAACCGTGACAAATATCTTTTTATCTCAACTGAAGGAACTAGCTTGAAAACATGAAAAACTATTATCCTACAACAACGTACCTGTAAAGATGTGTACGCTGTGTAGGTGGTTCTTAGTTTTATTATCTTTTTCATGAGTCACTAATATTGCAGCATGGGAGGAATAATCCATATAAATGAAAATAGATCTTGTCCACAGAGAAGGCAGGTATCGGTTGCTTATTAGTAAGAACAGCCTAGTGCCTTGGTTTGATAGAGCATTGTTCCTTGAAGGAATTCAAACATTCTTGTGCAAACTGTCATTTTTAAAAATCTCACCTCTTACTCTGGCCAGGTTGCTCATTAGTTAGAGCATTGTCCCGATAAGCCAAGGCTGCAGGTTTGATCCCCATGGTCAGGGCACATACAAAAATCAACCAATGAATGCATAAATAAGTGGAACAATAAATCAACCTCTCTCTCTCTCTCTCTCTCTCTCTCTCTCTCTCTTTCTCTCTCTCTCTCTCTCTCTCCCTCCCTCCCTTCCTCCCTCCCTCCCTCCCTCCAAATACATATCTAACAGTTAATGAGTGTTTACTAAATGCTAGGTATGGGGTTGAGATTAGCCTTATGTGGACTATTTCAGTTACCATCAAAACAAACCAATCAAGCAGGAACAATTATGACTTGGGGAAGATAAACAACTTGTCCAGGTCACAAAACTAGGGGTTAAAGGGGTCCTTATTATCCAGCCTTTTTTTAGTCACCTTTTCTCATTGCTGCAAAAGTCCTATATCTCACCTCTCTGACTCCATTCCACATACAGTCCCCCCTAAATTTCCTAAGTGTTGGTTTCATCCTGCACTATGTTACAGTCACTCATGTAGTCCAATCTTTCAGAAAAAAAATCTAAACCCCATGTTCAGACCCCATGTATGGAAACAACAGATTATACTACTTCCATTCAAAACACTGAGTAAAATTCTTCTTTCACAATATGTCACCTTCCAAACTACTGCACACTCCTCTCCCTGTCTGAGGTTCCCTTTCCTTCTGAAATGTCCAAGGTTCTTTTCATGCCCCACTTTCTCCAGGTAAACCTTCCGCAGCATTTACCAGTTATATTATGTTTTGGGAACTCATCCTTATACTGGTTTAAGAAAAGAATTTATGCTTCAATAGAAAGGCCAGAGAGCTTAGAATCCAGAGACCTGTGCTGAAATTCTAGTTTTACTTGCAATTTTACTTAATATCATGTAGCCTCAGAGTTTACATCTATGATGTGGAGACATTACTCTGTATCACAGAGTTGCTATAAGGATTAAATAACATTATAAATACACACAAATACACATATGTGTATGTACAGACATACAAACAAATAAATATATGTATATGTTTATAGAGAAATAATTTCATACATGTATGCTTCATTTAATCCTTATACAATATTTATACACAAAAATATGTACATGGCCGGAACCGGTTTGGCTCAGTGGATAGAGCATCGGCCTGCGGACTGAAAGGTCCCAGGTTCGATTCCGGTCAAGGGCATGTGCCTTGGTTGCGGGCACATCCCCAGTAGGAGATGTGCAGGAGGCAGCTGATCGATGTTTCTCTCTCATCGATGTTTCTAACTCTCTATCTCTCTCCCTTCCTCTCTGTAAAAAATCAATAAAATATATTAAAAAAAATATGTACATGTAATTTTGTACTCACATATAATAGCTTTGAAAACTATAAAATTATCTGAAGAGGTAAAAAAGCATTACTGTGTCTTAACTGGTATATATTTCCCCAAGTAGATTTTGGATTTCTAGAGAGTAGCAACTTTTTATTGATTTCCTTCTCAGGTTATAACATAGTACTATACAACATAAAGAATACTCAGCAAATACTTGAAGAAGAATTTTTCCAAGACCCCTAGGGAAAATCCATTATTCCCACACTATACACTAGAAAAATATAAAGGATAGAGAAACGCATCAGTGAACAGCCAACTATTCTGCAGCAAATGCACAATTCCTTATTATCACTGGAGATATTTTCCTCACCAGGCTGCTCTGTCAACGCTTTATTTGACGAATCGGACTTAATTTCTACTAATGACATTCAGAGAATATACTCACTGTTAGTGGTAAGCACCAAGTGGGTGGAGTGTCAACTACATTTGGATGGTGTTTCTGCAATTCAAAACAACACTGACAACTTGAAGTTGTGGGCAGATATAAACAACAGCATTGAGACGACCACACATTTTTTAAAAAAAAGATCAATGTCTTCTTTATCAAGTTTAAAATGAAAACGCTGAAATTTAAGATCTGGTAACAATTTCTCCATGCTACTAAATATTATTTAGGAACCTGTGAATCCATCTCTATTTTAAGATACCACGATTTGACAAGCATCGAGAACATAGAGAAGGTTAGGAGAGAATAAGAAACATACCTAATGGATTAGTAAACTCTATCAGCACACAGGAAAAAAAAAATAACATAATTATACCCCACAAAAGCAGCTACCATCTTTTTCATATCCCCCCACAAGATTTACAAATTCCTTAAGCATACAGTTTGACGGAAAAAATTATCTGAGGCACACACTGTAATCTTAATTCTTCTGCTGTATCACTGGAGACCCTTTACAGGGCAGACCACAAAATCTCTTTTGAACACATGCATCTGATTCTTGAGCAAGAGTTTATAGGATGCTAAATCTTGGATGGTCCAGAGGTTCCATGATGAATGATTGAGCATGATTCATATGACAAAAGTGGAGAAGATAGTGGTGAAAAATGTTTTAAAAATAATAAGCTGGCACAGCTGTGATCCTGAAGCTGAAGAGAATACTGGGGGGCGGGGGGGGGGTGGTGGACCAATTTCCAGAGAGAGGAAAAAATCAAAAACTGAAGAGCAGCATTTCCCTTTTCCTGTCACTGGTGACAGACAACAGCTGGGCCTCCCATAAGCCAGTGTATTGAGTAAAGTTATCATGGTCCCTGTCACATTCAGTTGGTCCAAAGAGCCTCTAAGTATGCAGACATTGACTAGTAAGGGCAGTGCTGAAGTTGACAGCACTTGTACTCGTTCACCTCCAAGAACAGGAGTGTTATTAGCAAAAAGCAAAATGATACCTCATACCATAGAGTTCTGGGATGAGCAACGGATGAGTGAGGGTGATAGCCAGAGGGCAGAGGAGCAATTACAAGACTTCTTGAATCATCACTAGTCTGTTATTAATATTACAGGGAAAGCATTCTTTTTATGTCAGACTATATTCTGCTGTATTGGGAAAAAATCACTTTTAGCTGTTTTTCAGAATTAAACTTTATCATCCTAGCAATTTGGCTACTGCTGACTTTATAAGCTCCCTAGTGAAGGCAAACTCATCTTAGAAAAAGGTCTGACCCTGCTGTTTTTACAGTTACTGTTTTACACTTTTAATTGCAGACCCACAAAAACATTTGCAGAGACATGCTATCCTTAAGCTGTAGACAATTTGGCAAAATCTCCATTTCTAAACTCATGTCATTACTCTGACCACCAGCAACAAAAGGGTTTAGAGTCAGAATACTGAAATGCTGATTTTTTTGTTCATGCTTTGTCCAAAATCATGTGAGAGGTGAAGAATGGGGAAAGGAATTCACAGGTCTCTTTATCACAGCTGTGAAAGCAGTCCTGACCCAAATGTTATACCATGCCTACCCCACCCCACCCTTGAAATTCCTTCAATCTCCATATAGATAACTAACAACCAGATAAGGATTTCCCTAAGTGAGTTCAAGACTGAGATAGAACAGGTAAGATAGGAGACCCTATTCCAGCATACTTATGAAGAGCTGTGACCAAAATAATCCAAAGCATGGGGCAAATTCTACTTCCCTTAGACATTATAATAGGGCTTGTATTTTTCCTTTGTTTTGAGAGCAGATTTGCCTTCTGAACTATACTTTGCTTAAGCAAATACTATAATCAATCAATTTGCATTCTCCAAAAACATATCAACAGCTAATGCAGTGAGGTAGCTTCTCAAAGGGCTGAGTGGTGACAATAGAGAGTCTGCTTTTTAAATATATACTTATAAATCTCAAATTGGATGATATATGCAATGCAAAATTTTGGCATAGTTTTTATAAGGAAAAATTAAATCCTGAACAATTTTGAGAAAATATCAAAGCAACTCTGTCATTCCCTCTGGAGGAAACACTGCGTGGCTCTCTCTTTTCGTATACTCAAATAATGTTTAGTAACATTCACCTATGAAATCTTTGAAAATACATAACATAATTAACTGTTTTTCATAAAGAATGAGACCAATGTAAGAACATTAGTGGAACCAAATTATATTATAATTTGAACCTAGAAGTATCAAATTTGGGATGCTGCTGTTTAAAAAGTAAAATTCTATTGAAACAGTTAATTTTAAACACTTTTCCACTTTGCTTTTAAGTGAACTTCATGGAGTCTAATTTTCTCTTGTGGAAGTAGGTTGCAATTTTTTTTCCCTCCCAATTAGCAGAGTTTTGACACCAATTTGCAAATACAATTTAACTCAGTGAGACCATTTTCCCTTCCCCCACCATTAAAGTTTGACTGTGCAATTGAAAACTGCTTTAATTTTTACCTACTGTGCACTTTTCATTTAATTAGATAAGTGACTTCTGCAAGAACAACTAGCTTAACTATGCTCAGTGGAAAAGACCATATAGTCAGGTACTGTAAGTGGGTATAAGTTCTCCAGTCTTGCAGAACATGGATTTCCATAGTATGCACCTATTAAAACTTTTCAATTAGAGCAGGGAAAATTGAATCCAGGGCAGCAATAGCCAAAAGTGTAATGACTCAGCTTGCAAATTCAGTCAGGTTCCACAAGACCAAGGTAAAGCTGGGAGGTAGGCAGCTAGGCACTCTGGCCCTCGGACTTGCTTCAGCCAAGCTGTCACACTACCTCATGGTTGCCCAAAACCAGCTCTTTCTTAGCCCACTTAGTGCCATTTTCCCAGGAGACATGCCCCCTGCCCTCCTCACTCCCCTGCCTACCATCTCAAACATCTCATATGAACTGAGAAACCTCACTTCCACCACCTCTGTGTGCCACACCTCATTTTAGTGGTCAAGGAAGTATAGGAATATAGTAGGTTGATTTTGTACTTCAGAGAAAAACTGATGCAAATCAGATTGGAAGTATTTGCCTTCTCTGCAGACACTAACTCCAGTGCCCTCATGAAGACAGTAACCAAATAGCTTTCTTCCCTCCTGCTTATGGAGCCAGCAGATACTGAGAGAAGAAGGTCTTGGGCATGAGCCAATGGTGTATGTGTATGGATGTGTGCACACAAGTGTGTTAACTCGAGTGTGTTAACTCGAGTGAGTTATTTAACCTCTGTGAATCTTGTTTTTTCCAACTATACAATGGGGATTATTTCTAATAGCAACCGTACAGGATTGACGGAAGGACTAAATAAAATGGTGCATGTGAAGTGCTTAAGAGGAAACAAGGCACACAAAAATAAAAATTCTCAATAGAAACTATTATCCCCAAAATGAGGGAGGTGGGTTCCAAGTTATTTTATTAACCACTCCACTCCACACCTAAAAAAAGAGAAAATCAAAATACCTGGAAAACATTTGGTCTTAAAAAAAAAATAACGACATTTTAACAATTTTTACAAAATTGCTCCTTAAGAAAGAAAGGAGAACCAGTTTTTATAAAAATTAGATAGTGTTTATGGACCTAGAAAGGCTCTCAAATGAATGTTTTGAAGGTGAAAATCAAGTATATAGCCCAGCCGGTGTGGCTCCGTGATTGAGCGTCAACTCATGAACCAGGGGGTCATGGTTCAAAACCCGGTCAGGGCAAATGCACAGGTTTTGGACTCTATCCCCAGGAGGGGGTGTGCAGGAGGCAGTTGATCGATGATTTTTTCTCATCATTGATGTGTGTCTCTCTCCCTCTCCCTAAAATCAATACAGATATATATATTTTTTAAAATCAAGTATATATAAGATTCTTTAAAATGTTTTTGATGAAACAATGTTTGAAATCATCTAATCCAGCCGTGGGCAAACTACGGCCTGCGGGCCGGATCCGGCCCGTTTGAAATGAATAAAACTAAAAAAAAAAAAAAAAAAAGACCGTACCCTTTTATGTAATGATGTTTACTTTAAATTTATATTAGTTCACACAAACACTCCACCCATGCTTTTGTTCCAGCCCTCCGGTCCAGTTTAAGAACGCATTGTGGCCCTCGAGTCAGAAAGTTTGCCCACCCCTGATCTAATCCAACTTGCATTTTTAAAATTACAATGGTGACATTCAAAGAGGTTAAATAACCTGCTCATAACCACATGGTGAATCGTAGTTTTTCTTACCCAGTGAAAGATGAAGCTGGTTGTTCTGTCAGGACTACTTTCCACTAACAGCACTGAATCGGAAAAGCTATAGATTACAGATTTAACAAAATTTTCTTGGGCTGGGGGGGGGGGGGGGGAGGCGGGGGAGGGTTTGTACTTTTCTTGTGGGATTGTGCTTTTGGTTTATGAAGAAGAAAAATGTGTTTTTGTGTTGTTTTCTCTTGGGACTCTCACTTCATTAAAACTTTAATTTCCAAGGTAAGTTCCAAGGTTAAAATAGCATTTGAAAAACAAAACAAAAAAAGTAATCCTTCCTCATTCAGCTGAGTCTACACACAGCCCTTGAGAAGCAGTGCTGGTGGGAAGTGGGCAGGGGAAGATGGGAGCCCCGCCCTCAGATGGTTCTCCTCTGTCGTCTAGCATGCAGTCGGAAGCCAATGCTGGCAAGTACCCTGAGACCCTGCAATGGGATAAGACCCAAATCAAATAATGCGTATTAAAAATAAAATCCCTGGTTACTCAAAGGTGTCTGTGCTGTTTGTGCTGCTGTTTTATTTCCTAATTCTCATATCCCTGGCATCAGAGCACATGCCATCATTCTTCCATAAAAACAGTAATTAAGGCTTTTAAAAATATACATATTAGCAGAGCACACACTCCTATCAGTTTATCTTGAGAATATCGTAAATATCATGTACACAACAGATGGAAATGGCATAAACAGCAAAATTCTGCATTATTCATGAACTGTAGTGAGCTTTTCCCTCGGCTCCATGCTGCTGAGGAATATGTGTATGTGTGTAAATGTTCCCTGTTAAAAACCAAGTCTTTTAGCAACAACATAGTTTATATTGAGGCATTTTTAATTTGAGGATTATTAAATTTGAGTATGTTACCCTACCTCTCACATTGAGTATGTTACCCTACCTCTCACACCAGAATGAAAACACATCATCTAAAAGGCATAGCCAAAATATTTTTTGGCTCATTAGGAAAATATAAAGGAGTCACATTTTCAACAGTATCTTCCACTGAACATCTCTCTATATAAAGAGCCACGGTCCATAACATCCAAAACGACCAGACAGATGACCAAACACCAGGCTAGGGAGCTGAGGGAGCGAGAGCTGTGGGCCCAAATGACCAAAGGACCAGTCCGGCTCTCACAGCATGGTGGGGCAGGGCTGCGGAGGCTGAGGAGCCACGCAGGGCAGGGGCTGTGAGCGTGGAGGTTCACGGGGCAGGGGCCACGGAGGTGGAGGAGTGACGCTGGGCAGTGGACATGGCCCTGGTTACAGCTAGGCCTAGGAACCCCGCATGATTTAACTGTGCGCTGGGCCTCGAGTAGCTATATAATACCACAAATACCACAAAAAAAGATCCCATCAAATATAATCACAGTTAGTGAAATAAGTTCACTATATTATTTCCACCCAAAATAGAGTGATTTTTTTCTCCCTTCTGTAGAACCACAATTTGAAGTGTAAGTTAATGAATGGGTGTTTTCCCGTGAGTTTCCTGAGAACAGATTCAGAGGGAGAAAGGCAGATGGGGCTTAAGCCCCCAGGAATATACCTGCAAGGATGTGAAAAAGCCAGGACTGGGAAGAATGAAAATCAAGACTCAACATAGTTACTCTGGAAGCCTCCAGCCAATTCTACAGGGAGCTTTGGAGCTAGGATGACCCTGCAGATTTTTCCCCAGCTGAAGCCAGGCTTTGCACCTCTGTACCAGCCAGACACTGCCTGAAGCTCTGCAGGCTTAACCTTGGGCCAGGCAGTTCCCAGTAGCCGAGGGTAATTGCCAATGAGAGGTATAGTGGTGAGCTATCAGAGGCCCATGTGGCCAGGATTTCTTGGGGTTGGTACTTCTGACCTCACAAAGGCACCTAAAAAGAAGAGTATAGCATTGTCTACAAAGTAGATTTTTCATTGTAGTAAGCACCATCAAGTCAAATTTCAAACCATAACAATATTGATTCAAACTTTAAGACCTATGATAGATTAAGGATGTCTAGTCAATGGAAAACAAGCATCTATCAAACGAGAGAATAAGCAATTTTTAAATTAAATAAAGGGAAGAGAGGAAAGATAGGTAAATCTTTTTATTAACCCATTTATATAAGTGTTCTCAGCACTTAAAACTAAAATTAAAATGGAATTTATACTGAACCTTTTCTCATTCTAGCAATAGTAATATTCACCCAAGATACATGAACTAATTAAGCTTTTTAAAGGCTCATACACTTTATTCCCATGCATTTCAATATAATTTTAATGATGTTTAATGATCATCAAATCTATAAATTTTATTGTTTTGATCAATGATTCTTATGAGAACCCAATACACAAAAAACTTTTTATATAAATATTTTTATTACAAGACATATAAAAGGATGATTAATAAAAGATTTTCAAGAATAGATATATTACTTTAAGTTCTGTGAGGAAAGTTAAATGGAAATAGGAGTCCCAGGAGGAAAGAAATTGATGGAAAATTTCCATATGTCAAAGAACTTTTCATATGCTTTTTAAATGGAAAGGGTGATTAACAAATAAATGTAGTTTCCCGATATGATGATTACCCTGAAAAAAGAAATGTTATACTTTTTAAAAATATATATTGATTTCAGAGAGGAAGGGAGAGGGAGAGATAGAAACATCAATGATGAGAGAGAATCATTGATTGGTTGCCTCCTGCATGCCCCACACTGGGGATCGAGCCCGAAACCTAGGCATGTGCCCTGACCAGGAATCAAACCGTTACCTCCTGGTTCATAGGTTGGCGCTCAACCACTGAGCCACACCAGCCAGGTGAAATGCTTAACTTTTAACATGAAAATACTTAACATACATTAAAATGACCTATTTTGCAACTATGATATAAAATTTAGTTTTCATTGTAAAATGTGCAATTAACAGATTTTCAAACCTTTTTGTGGTGAGCAGTTTGAAAGCAATGGATTTTAAAGAGCATCTATTTTAAAGTCCCTCCTGACTCATAGCTACTCATAATTGTAAATTGTGTATTTCCCCAAGGTCCTGAAACTATTGCCCATGTAGCACCTCAGAACTACCAACAGAAACATGTTTAATTTAATGTCAAGGAAGCATCTTAAGAATCCTACTCGGCACAGTAAAAGATTGAAAACTGATCACATTTAAAACAAGCTAGGGGAAACTGTCCCTGGAAAATGAGGGCTTTGCAAGGTAGAGAAAAATCCAACTGGAAAAAATCAAAAAGGCCCAAATAGTCCATTGTGTTGAGCCGAAGCGATCATACTCAGCTTCTCGACCACACTGTACTCCCAATTCCGTGCTTTCTATTGTAGTCAGACAACTCTTGCCTTAGAAGGCAGAGAACTTCTTGGGACAGAAATTAAGACCCCTCTAAGTAATCTCACCATTGGTAAATGCAACCTCCCATCCTGGCTACCTTTGTTTATTTAATTTTCTTTTTTTTACTGTCCTTCCTTCTTTTTATCTTCTCCTCCTTCCTCTTGCCCTGCTTCTCTTCCTCCTCTTCCCATTCTCTTCCTCTCGTCTTTTCTTTTTCTGTCTCTGTCTCTCTGTTTAAAGACCCCTACCTCAATAAAAAGAAAAAATTATGATTATAATGCAAAAGTGACCAATGTGAACATCAGTCATTATTTTGCCAACAGGAAAGACAGACTGACCAAAATAACTTTATGAGGAGAAAGAGTAAATTAATGACATACCCTGATAAGTCTCTTAGATCCTCATATTTTCCTATTCCTCAAAAAAAAAAAAAAAATTACATATAAGCAATGTGCATGTGATTGACCATGCCCCCCAGGCTTACCTAATAAAACATTTTAAAGAATGCCTTGGCCTATTTATTGCAAACCTGCTTGTTTACCACATTCTGATCAGAATTTTTATGTTAATATGATGCCTTTAAATTTCCCATCCAAGATTATTTTGATGTCTGCTATTTACCTTGAAACCAATCAGATTTTTTTCCCCTGCTTGGTACCTCTTTTGCCACTTGGATACAGCAAATCCAGGCTGGAACCCTGCATGTCAGGCACCTGCTGGGCCCAGACATAGCATGCCTCAGAAGTACACTTTAAAATTTAATTTTGTTCAAGCATTTTTCAATGAAATGTCATTCCTCTTCTAAACTCTAATGCTAAAAGATTTTAAGATTGGCAACGTTACCAAGGACTTTATTCTTACCCCAGAATAATGTACCAAACGAAGCCGCGGACCTGGGAGAGAAGCATCTCGGGTGGCGAGCAGTGAGGGGTGCACTTTAGACTGATTTTCATAAAAAGGACTTGAATGTTGAGACTTACTTTTGTTAATACTGTTTCTTAGTTCAATTTGATGTGCATATAATTTTGCCCTATTTTACCTATTTCAAGCCTAAATTCCTGTTCTATTAATTAAGTCAAATGCTCTGATTTAGTTAAATTTCCCTTTCACAATTGCTCAGCTGTCTTCTACGAGAGCAGTGAGAGCCCTTTATTGACAGATTTTCTTTTATTAGAGGATATTCAGGAGTGAGAAGACAGTCCCAAGTCCAATCCCATAACAGGTTCCATAATGAGCCTCCCAAAGGAGTCAGCTTTGTGTGCATTTTATTGCATATCAGTTTCCACTGACTTTCTTCTCAGCAATTTCAGGCCTCCTCCAAAACATTTGGTGGTGTTTATTTAATATCATGCATTTGTCCTAAACCTCTAATGTAGGCCAGAAGCAAATGGAGAGAGAGTCTCAATCTCGAGCATCAGGCAAATTCATTGCACACAGTCAGTCTGGAATGCAATACCCCAGAAACTTACTAAAGGGAGCTTAAAACATCCTTGAGCTTGGATCCTTCTACCCACTGCCCTACCCACTCCCCCCCCCCCCCCCCGAGCTATGCACTCCTTGGGGGGCACTCTTCACCTGATTTGAGGTTATTTCAGCATGAGCCTTTCTCTACCACCAGATCTTCAAGCTTCCTGAGATCACAAGCCATATTTTTCTTCTCTTTCTCTTAACTAATTTATAGCTATAAGTGACTTACTCTGAGCACAATTTTGAAAATATTCATTGAATGAAGAAAACTGGATGATTCTGCCATCCTTATCAGGTTAACAAGAACTAATCACAAGATTGATCATTGGGGCAGGGGGGGACTATCTTCCTCTTCAAAATGAGCAGATACCCTAAAAAGTATGGGTATCTCAATACCTCTTAGTGAAGTTGAAGCATGATGGTCTTGCACTAGGTGCTGTGGAGCAAAGCTTTTTGCAAGCTCTGCTCAGGTAGGAGTCTTCATTATAACCAGGCAGTCTGCTGAGACTAAATCCAAATAAAGTCTGTAACTTCTCCTCCCCCCTGTGGTGTGAAACACCAGTAGCTTTCAACAAAAGGGACAGAAAGTAAGCTGAATGCTGCCAGCTGTCAAGCTTTCTTTATATGTATTGTTGCAACTGCCACTTTTAAAATTATTCAACACCTTGAAGGAAATAGTGACAAAGATGGAGATTTCTTAGAAAAGAGCTTAAAAGCAGCCTGCTAACTGGCAATTCATGCCTGCAGCCAGCGTTCACCCATTCTGTTCTGCAGTGTAAGGATCAGTGTACATTAAATAAAAAGAACTGCCCAAGGAATCCTGCCATTACCTTTTTTTACAAATAGCATAAATATTAACAGAGTTTTAGTTCTTTTTAATTAAAGGGTACTATATGTTAATACAGTAATTGATACATGGAAGTGTTTAGAACCTTGTACTTAGAAAATACCATTATTCCCCCCCAGACCATTACTTTCACTTGTAGATTTCAAAGCACTTTGCATTTCTCCAACTAGTGGCAGGGCTGAGAGTAGGATCAAAATATTTAAATAGTAGGTGAAAGAAATGTTCTGGAGCATATATATCAAGGTGATATTTTAAGGGTATGTCAATAGATCTATCTATAGGTCTTTAAAGTTAAGAATATATTAGACTAAAGGTATGTCAATCTTTTTTATCTTTTCAAAGAACCAGCTCTTGGTTTCATTGATCTTTTGTATTTTTGTAGACTCTTTTCTGTTTATGGCATATTTCTAATTTTTATTATTTCCTTCTACTCGATTGGGGCTTTATTGTTCTTTTTCTAGTAACTTTAAGTGAAAAATTAGATTTTTTATTTGAGATTTTTCTTGTTTCTTGAGGTAGGCCTATAATGCTATGAATTTTGCTCTTAGCACTGCTTTCCCTGTGTCCCATAGGTTTTGGGTTGTTGTGTTCTCATTTTCATTTGTTTCAAGGTGTCTTTTGATTTTTTTTTTCTTTATCTCACTGTTAACCTTGAGCTCATTGTTAACCCATGGATCAGGTGATATATTATAGAATTGTATACTTGAAACCTATATTTTATTAACCAATGTCACTATAATAAATTCAATAAAAAATTAATAATAAAAAGAATATATTGGAGTAGCTGCCGAGAAATCAAGGACCAAAGGAAAAAGTTCTTAAGAAACCCTGAAATATTGTACATTTTAATAATTAATGTTATTGTCGATGTTAAGGAAAAAAGCTATAAATTAGAAGGATGACATTAATGATTTAGAAGAAGTAGACTCTACAATTTAAATGGAATCATTTTTTAATCTCCTTTCTCAATAAGCAACTTAAACAGGATCTGTTTCTGACTGCCAGACAGTCAAACCAACGTGGAGAAACCTCCTCTCTCTACTCCAGGCACAAAATAAATCTTCAGGTAGTCAAGCTTCCTTAGACTGCACTAATGAAGAATAGCCCATTGTTCTTCCCATCTCTATAATTATAAGGGATTTCCGTCTTTGGTACCAATAGACATTGTTTAGAATGGCCGTGCCTCAGAAATGAGGGAATACTGATGTTGCCTTTTGCCTAAGAAAGCCTGCAGGTGAGATTTCAGATCATTACTCAAGAGTCAAATCCTATGAAAGAAAATGGCCCTCCTCTGAAATGACTGACCAGTTGGGAAACAAACACTGAGTCCATACTGCAGAATTCTCTTTAGCCTTGACTTAACCTTTGCTTTCCCTCTCTTGAACTACACTGCATAACTTATAATTTTGACTTAATTGCCCTCAGCAATAGTAAGAATATTGTCCTATCATTGTCTCCATGGGAAGACCCTTCCGTTTTCTTCATTTGCTCATCAATTCCCTTTCTTTGCCATTAATTACTTATAATCAAATAATAAAGTGCCATCGTTAGAAAAGGGTCTGTTTATTTTGAAGCAATGCTTGTGAGTCATTTCACTGTCTTATTCTTTTTTAAAAAATATATTTTAAATTTATTTTAATAATAGTTAACATGAAATATTATATTAGTTTCAGGTATACAACATAGTGATTCATTTATATACCTTATGAAGTGATCACCATTAGTCTAGTAACCATCTGTCACCATACAGTTATTTATTATTGACTATATTCCTTATGCTGTACATTACAACCCATGACTTACTTTGCAACTATAAATTTTTACTTCTTAATACTCTTTGTTTTTATTTTTAATGTGAGGATTTGACCCACTATTTAAGATTCAGAAGCTTCAAAATGTTACTTTTTCTTTTTTGGGATATGTCATTGGGTAACCCCAAGATGGATTCAGTCTTCTATGAAATATGGGAGCAAATTGGTCATCACACAGTAAACATGACAAAAACAGTCACGAAGTTAAGTAAGTTTACCCTCAGAGTCCCACTCCCTGAATATCATTTAGTTCCAGCCTTCAGCACTCCCTATGGAAGTCAGGTCATCATCTGGAATGGTCTCCTCACACCACATTGTTAATAAGTTCATTATTTACAGTTTACATTTCTAAATAAGAGGCTCTCAACTGGAAGTGTCCCTGCCTCCTTGCCCCCAGAGACTATCTGGCTACTGGTGGAGACACTTCTGATTGTCACAACTTGGGGGACTGCTAATGGCATAGGGCAGTGGTCGGCAAACCGCAGCTCGCGAGCCACATGCGGCTCTTTTGCCCCTTAAGTGTGGCTCTTCCACAAAATACCACGTGCGGGCATGCACATACAGTGCGATTGAAACTTCGTGGCCCATGCGCAGAAGTCGGTTTTCAGAAAGGAGATAGACAAAACAAGTATACAAGATGAGTGTGGATGGGAGAGTTGGAAAGGGGCGACCTCAGCGAATGTACCTCAAGCAGATTGAGGACATTTTTAGCAAAGGCCAGCTTAGGAGTACCCTAATTAAGTTAATAACAATGTACCTACCTATATAGTTTTAAAAATTTGGCCCTCAAAATAAATTTCAATCGTTGTACTGTTGGTATTTGGCTCTGTTGACTAGTGAGTTTGCCGACCACTGGCATAGGGGGTAGAGACTACAGATGCTGCTACACATCCTACAGTGCACAAGACAGCCACTCCCCCCCCCCAAAAAAAAAAAATTATCTGGCCCAAAATATCAATAGCATCAAGGTTGAAAAAGCCTGTTTTAGATATATGCTCTTGAATGCCTTGTTCATATTTGGTGAGCAAAGACTTTTTATTCATCAGCCTAAAGCGTTCCCATAAGTCCTGAAAGAACAGCTCACCTATAAATAAATGAGTGGGAAACAGATATACTCTTTTGGTAGAAAACGAATTTCACCACCCACATTCTGTGAAGGAAAAGCACATCACCATTCACTCTTCTAGGAACATTAAATTGAAATTTTCATAATCTACTTCTTTTGGGTTCATATGCAAATTATAATGCACTAAAAATGAAACACATTGACAGGTTCATTGTTCCTACTGCTCTGGTCCAGCTGCACAGAACTAATGCTGAGGAATCCCAGAGCAGGAAAGGGCATCAGACAGGGTCAGCCTGCTCTGTGCGCCTGGGTGCATCGGCATCCCTTGAGTGTTGAGTTAGACAGACTGATAATATTACACATGTACTTGACATTTGCTGATTTGGTTTCAGCTTTTTAAAATCGTATTTTAAGAAGAAGCTAGCACTGCTTTTGCTCTTATATTTTTCCTTTGTACTTCTTAAAAGTAAAATATGAATGCAACATGTATTTCAGGCACATTGGCTCAGAACTCTGAAAAGGTAGAAAGAACTCTGCTAGATAGCCAGTGTTCTCAAATACAAATCATTTCCAGTCCCCATGGCTGCATCAAGCCTTTCTAGTGTGTTATATTTTATTCTAACATCCAGATTAAACCACCACACATTTCTATTAGCTCTGAGCCCTTTCCCCATGGCCAGCAACATATTTATCATCCATGCTACCATTTGTGTATTTACAGACCGTTTATATAATTCTGATTAGAACATTTTGTATCGTTCTTGAGAGGATAAGCTTTTCAAAAGTGAACTGTGACTTTTTTCATCATCTCAAATTCTTTTTTTTTCAAGCACGGGGTTATATATACAATACTCAACACATGTTTGTTGATAATTTCTATTGCTGAGTAGAAAGGGAATAGAGAGGTTATGTACATTATTTTAGCTACATGCCTCCTCTTCTTAAAGCACTGTTCTTATTCATGGTTTGAGTTAGAATTGACATTGTAATGTTTAAGTGCCTAAGACAGTTGGAAAGAGAGGAACGCATGTCAGAGGTGGAGGTGTGGGTCCCACGTAGGCCCAGATATGTGAACTTAGGCACAACAGAAGGTGAGCTGAGCAGAAGAATATTTACAGAAAGGAGCTAAGAGACTAAATGGATCATAAATTTAAGCGGTAGGAGGAAGAAAACCCATAAAATCTATGCAAGCTTGACAGGAGAAAAAAGAGGTATTCACATCACTTGGAGACACAAAGTGTTCTCAGGTGCTATCAGGCCAATCTTTCAATACAAAGCCTAAATCTATGATGTGCCTCATTCCAGGCTCTCAGCATACCTTGGAGAGAAAGTATGATGCAGTTGAGGAAAACAACCATTGAATTTGACAGGATGGGCTGCTAGGACTACACCACCTGTCAGCTGGGTGACCTCAAACAAGTCACTTCAATCTCCTCATAACCTACTCCCTCATCTTTGAAATGGGGACAATCAGGATTACATAACAGAGTTGAGGAAACATATATAAAGAATTGGATGCATTAGAAAATGGTATGTGAAAGGTTTTATCATCACATCATACAGAGAAAACATTTTAGCATTAACAATGCAAAACTGAATTATAAACATTCTTAATCCAATGGCAATTTAAGACTTCCTGGGCTAACCACTAATTCCCAGAGGAGAAAACTTGTTGGTCTCTGAAGACAACTTTAGAGCACTACACTAAATTCTAAGATTAAAAAACAAACAAACAAAAACTGTTTTACTGCTATTTCTCCCCAGAGAAGAAACACAAAGTACTCTTAACACCTTCATAGCAGGACATTTCTGTTCTAAAGGAAACAGGAGTCCTTTACAGAATTTCCAAGCCCAACATCAGTGTTACATCCATTGTGCAGAGAATACCTCAATTGATTACTAGCCAAAATTATTTTATCTGTTAAAAAATATTTGCTTAAAACAGTGATGGCTAACCTTTTGAGCTCGGCGTGTCAGCATTTTGAAAAACCCTAACTTAACTCTGGTGCCGTGTCACATATAGAAATTTTTTGATATTTGCAACCATGGTAAAACAAAGACTTATATTTTTTATATTTATTTTACATATTTAAATGCCATTTAACAAAGAAAAATCAACCAAAAATAGAGTTCGCTTGTCACCTCTGACACACGTGTCATAGGTTCGCCATCACTGGCTTAAAATGAGGTAAGTAGACATTTCAATACTCAGGAAATAGCATTTCATTCTATCGGTATCAAATAAAAGCCTACTCTTTCTGTTGAAACGAGAATTTAAGTTCCTGGAATAGTGACAAACATGAAAATCAGGGAAAGAAAATATTGACTTAAGAAAATAAAGATAATTCATAAGTAAACCAAAAGTCAACTCCCCATCCCCCTCACACAGCTCCACAGACAAAGCAACATGCAACCAGCCGCAGCGAGTTCAAGGTCCTTGCAAAGCCTTACAAGTTGGGACAGCTTCAGATGAAGCGCCACAACTAGTGACCTGCGGCTGGTGGGGATGGAGAACCATGCTCATTAGAGGAAGCTGTGAAAACCAGGAGGACTGAGGATAAGGTTCAGGACCAGCCCAACCCAATCACGATTATGAAGAGCTAGTCAATATTGCAGAATAAAAAATAATGTTTACAAATTAACACTTAACATGGCTTAGAAAACTCTCCTCAGGATTAAAATTCTGACCCTGTTTCAACAAAGTCCTTTCTAACATTCATGTTTTCCACTTTTTCGTAGCACAGTCTCTCCTTTTGGACTTTTGTCAACACCAGCTTTGACCAACTCTGCAAGTGCAGTATTGATTCCTAGAAGAAATCAATCCCAGCATGAAGTAAGGTCTTTCATCAAAAGCCCATTTTTTTTCTCCTCAATGCCAGAGCTCTGCTGGGATAAAATACACAGACCACAAACAGGAGTTTCTTTCCTTCCAATCTGTTCAGCAAGTATAACTGAGAGCTAGAGCTCTGGCCACATCAGAATGGCCCTGGACCAAGGGACCACGCCTACAAGCCCACGCCTGACCTGAAGTGCTTGGTGGAGGATACCTGGGCATGTGAATTAGAATTAGAAGTCAGAGTGCAATTTTTGGTTTGGAATTTGTGACTGGAAAATGTATAAGTCCTGGTTGAATTTTAAAGAGTTTAGAATCGTCTGTGTAGTGCAAGAAAACTTAAAGGAAAGGAAATATGATATATTAAGGGGAAAATCCCATCACTCAGAGCTTACATTTATTTCTTTATTTAAAAGGCATCAAATTAAGCTAGAGTGCTAATTATCTTCCATTGTATCTTTTTCTTTCCCCCTGCATCCACAGCACAAACTACCTCCTTCCTTCCATCCAACAAAGCCATCTTTGTGTGTTTGCATAAAATAATATAGTGGCATTAAACAAACATGAGTGTATACATGAGTATGCAGAAATATAAACATGTAGAATGTTTTGTATCTTTATTTCATAAAACTAAGGTTAGATCTTTTCAATTAAGAGCAAATTCATGATTAACTCATTTGTCATGCCTGCATAATATTCCAGTTTCTCTTCTGTTTTAAATTCTCCCTTGCTCAAAAGAGGTATACAGATTAGATAAAAGACCATTTTTCTCTACTGTGCTTGTTGTTCAGTATTGCTTTACAGACCGTCCATTCCCAGCACCTCAGCAGTCTTCTCATGGCCTATTTAGATGGAGGCATATTCCCTCACAGGGACTCCTGGGGCTGCTCCCTCCACACAGTGGCTATACCAGAGACAGGAGGAGGAATTCTTAACCTAGACCCTATGCTAATCGTGCTTTCCTAGTTTTCTATAGTCAAGTGAGATTCTTCCATTTCAAATCTTGTAAAAGTTGCTTGTAGAGTTGAACCTTCTGAACTTGTTGTGGAAATTGGTTTGAAACTTGAATACATAATGTCTCCAATCATGAAAGAAAACATAATATGCTTCAGGTAAGAATTTATAATGTTTACTTTTTAACTTCCTCCTGGAACTGGAAGGCTGGATTAGCATTTGAGAGAGTTATAGTCAGCTGTTGAAACTGATACTAAAATGCCCTCAATTTATATATCTCAACCCCCAACTCACAACTCACAGCTCTGAAGTCTATAAAGTATCTCCAACATAATGATCAGAATAAAGCCAATAATGGCAATTAAAAAGCAAAAGACTTCCATTTATCTAAATCTGAGCCAATTTTCAGATCTTCTCAATAAATATTTAGTCACCAAACCTAACCGTAGGGCAAAACTTGTACTTTATAGTTTGGGTATATCTCAATTTAATCTTGTTACAATGGTATTAATATAAATAATAATCATATAAATGCATCACTTTGGGAAAGTTACCTTACATTTTTCTTTCTTTTCTTTTTTTAATATATTTTATTGATTTTTTACAGAGAGGAAGGGAGAGGGATAGAGAGTTAGAAACATCGATGAGAGGGAAACATCGATCAGCCGCCTCCTGCACACCTCCTACTGGGGATGTGCCCGCAACCAAGGTACATGCCCTTGACCGGAATCAAACCTGGGACCTTTCAGTCCTCAGGCCGACGCTCTATCCACTGAGCCAAACCGGTTAGGGCTACCTTACATTTTTCATTTTCCCTTCCACAAAATCTAAAAGTTGGGTGAGAATCAAATTTATAATTTTTTTTCATATTTAGTCTTTTTTAATTCTAAACTAAACTTCGGAGATCATATGACCCAACTCTGTATAAAGATGTTTATAACTGAGAAGAGGTACTTAATCTTATTTTAGTAATTCTCCTAACAAAGATAAGTGATTACACTTGTCATTGAGAAGATAAAGGAGTTATACAATTTAGAACCCAGATCAATTGTAAATGAACCTCATTTTCAGTTAACAGCAATTAAAATCTAGATCCATACAAAAAATCCAACATTGGATATTTTAGATAATCATTCCTAAAACAGATGTAGAAATTTAAGGGAGAGAGTTAATTATCCAGCATTTCAAGATGTTAAATATATTTTTACTTATGATATTTGCTAAAATACAATTCAAGTCCCTAGATATGGTTACCTAATGCACAAGAGTAAAACTTTTGATCATGTTCTTGTTCTAAAACACAGCAGAATTTTTCAAGTTATTATATACATTTTTCAAAAGCACATTTTGATGGTTGATGTAACTTGGCACCAAGAGGCACTTCACACAATGTTCACAGCTAAGATTTACTAATGTGTTTCCCTATTGAATTCACGGCATGTGCACATTCCACAGCATGAGAATATACATGTTAACATCATGATTTATTCATGAAGAAAGAGCTCCAAGCTGAAATTTGCAAGCTGGTCTCAGCTCAGCCCCTCTTAAACCATATAATCTTGGACAAATCACTTAATCTGCCTGACACTCCTCTCTCTGTCCCTCTATAAAATAAGGAAGTACATATGGGTATTGAGATAACAGCTGTAAAAATGAAGACATTTTATGAGTACTTTGTAAATGGGTTATGGCAACATAATACTAGAAGGAGAACAGACATACAGTTGATCCTGTAAAAGAATTCTGTCCTATGAGTCTTTAGTCTCCAATGTCCAACTAACTCTAGATACCCAAGTGGTGCAAAATAGTTAAACAACAGAATTTTTACAAACACATCCATATGATTTTTAGCAAACTGCATTATGGAGACAATTATTATTAGAAAAGAACTAGACTTGAAGATCAAGTAATTTTTGATGGAAATTTTATGAAATAAATCAGAACTTGCAATCATCTAATGAACCCAAACCTACCAATACACAGGAGGAATATTAAACTCATGAAAACGTAGTTCTTTGAAGAACACTGAGAATAAGTGAGAACAAGTAACTTTGTTAAGAGGCCAACTCTAAACCTGTTGCCTACCACTGCTCTAGGACTGAAAGAATCCTAAAGGAACAAGCTAGATCCTTGTCCTTAAGGAGCTAAAAATCTAACATACAAAACTCATAACATTGCTGATTTCCCAACTCGACTACAAGTTTCTTGAAGGTAGGATGTTTGTCCTTTGTTTTTATATGCACACTACTAATTAGAACATTTTGGGAATCTAATAAACAACCGTTGGCTAATTGTCTATTCTAACCACTTAACTGTGTAGGCAATATGAATTTTTATTACTGATTTGAAATTAAATAAGAGCCAGGAATGATCTGTCTTTATCTTAAGCTATAACACTTCCGGTACTCAACAGCACTGGTACAATTACAAAGTTTATTTGTTCACTGTCAAACCCTCCCCACTCTATACCAATAAGTCTTCAGAATAGGAAGCTGAGTTACACTTTGAGCATAGAACACAGTAAAATGCTTGTCAGTAACATGATAAGCGTGTAATATTTGCTGAATTCATTAAGTGCTATTCCCTGGATCCCCCTAGGACTTTTTCACTGTCATTACATCACTTATACCATATTATACTCAGTTTAGATATGTCATTCCTCCAATTAGATTGCTAGACCTGTTTGCAGGGTTTATGGTCTATTCAGCACCATATTTCATAGTTCCAGGGCAGTTTCTGGTACACATGATCAACAAATACTTGTTCAACAAAGCATACAACTTCAAAAGTAGAAAGCATTGTTTAAAAGCCTTCTGCCCGCTTAAGAAAGTCTGACCAATGGTTTGCCAGCTCCAGCTTAAACACCCCCGGCAGCCATAGCCTCCTGAGGCAGCCCCGGTAGTTCCACAGGAGATTGGCCCTAGTATTCACAAACTCTCCTCTAGGCTAAACGCATTTTCCTTGTATGCTCTGCCTGTGGTTTTAACTCTTTATTCAGAGAAAGGTGAATAGCTTGTTCTACTACTTCTAGCCTATGTCCTTTTGGAATATAGGTCAGTAATCCTGTCTCATTCAGGACGTTTCTTCCCTTCCCCAGGGTACGCGTCCTGTTTCCCTTGAGTAATCCTTGTGGTATGTGGTCTCTGAATCAATGACCAGCCAAATCAATCTCTCCAAACACTCCTCCAATTATGTCCTTCTTGAGATTCAGCATCAGATAGGAACACAGTCCTCAAAGGTACTGATTACATACCAAGATCCATTACAGCACACATCCTCCATTAAGACAGCCCAAGACCCTCCTTAGGATACAAATAAAGGAAATAGAGTTAAACCACATTTGTGGAGACTATTTAGAAATCAGCTTTCAGTAGGCTTCTTTCATCATCTATTGGGGTGATGTCTGGGTCAATTAAACTATCTTGGAATATGCCAGCTTCCACCTTGTTGAAAACCTCATTTTCTATGTTTCCAAATATACCTTTCAAGTTTTCTAGAGGGAAAAAAAAACACCCTAGAAAAATGTTAACACCACACACTCACATCTGTGCCAAACTTTGGCATGGGTGATGGTAAGGGTGTTTGTAAGACCACTTTACTAAAAGTTGTAGTTTGTGATTGAGTGCAAGCACCATCAGTGACTAGATCCAGACAGGTATTTGGCTGGAAAAGAGGGCAGTACATAGAGATGGGAGCTTGTCAATGCAAGAGTGACAACTGTCATAGCTACTGGAAATACAAAAGGGACCCAAATTATCAGTAATTTTTATATCTTCCAAGTAAACCTACTTTCAGTGCTATCCCTGACACCAAGACACTCTTGACAGTTGTGTGGTTTAAATATTATTTAACAAAGACTAGAATTTTCTTAGAACCTCTCTTATCTAAATGTGATATGATAATTTTACTCTGCTTTTTTATCTGCACAGTGGCAGTCATCTATTATGGTCCACTGCTTTCAAAAGAGTTTTACCCTATTTTTTAAACATTTTTAAATCACCAGGCTTACCCTATCTTTTTAATCTGCTGTCATAATTTATATGTATCCTGTTTCAATCTCCATAACATCTATCCTACATATTCTCCTATAGTTCACTAGCAAAACATCTAAAATGTACTACTTTAGAATACGTTATATTAATTTTTTATTTTTAATTCTGTTGTAAATGATGGAATAGCATAATGGCAATGAGAACTTGCATTGAGCTACAGCTGTTAGGACAGTGAGAGGTGAATTTCCACAGGCTCTGAAAGGGCACTTTGATTTTTATCACATGGCTTTTGTTTTCATATAAACAAATTAAAACTAATAAAATGTTATCAAAATTATTTTCATCTTGTAAATTCCCCCATCAGAAAAAAATGGAATATATAATCTCTATCTCCCAAAATGTTTTCATGCATTAGTACACATTCAAGCATTCCTTAGTTTGAAAGATGCTCTGTCCTGTATCATATTGTCAGACTCTAGACAGCTTGCTAAGAAAGTTCAGATTAAAGGTTATTAGTATTATGGAAATATTACTTCATAATCACTCCTATGCTTGTATCTCTATAGCAAATCTCTTTTTCTAAATAAGAAATTATTGTAATTGTACTGTGTTGAGGGTTATCGGGGTACTAACTCTTTGTGCAACATTATATGATACACATTGGTTGCTATGGTGAATTAATGGATTCCATTTATCATTTTTACAGGTTGTCCTAGAATAAAGAGAAGGCAGCATTCAGGGTCCTTTCCAACTGACACTGAGATAATAATAACAATAATAATTTTTAAAGGCAGCATTTCTAGATAGTAACTTTGTGTTATATATACCTAAACAGGTTGTAAATTATTAGATAAGCTGCTTTCAGTATCCTCACACCACTGAGTCGAACCATCAAATATGAGACATGATACAACTACTCAAACATTAGCTACAGTTTATCCCTTTGAGTAAATACTTTGATGATTAATTATTATGGCTGCCTTAGAAGATGCCATAGAGAAAAAATGTTTTAGCTCAATTTTGGCAGGTTTTCCATCTCCAAGTGATTATTTTTGGTGGTATGTTCTATGTCTTCCGTTGCTAAGAATTGATCATTTATAGATCCTATTGTTTCCCACTCTCCCAATGCCCATTTAAAGAAGTAAACATCTCTTTAAAGCATTTTCAACTAAGTTAGTGCTTTAGTACTTCAACTTGGTCCTTTATGGTGAGCAGCAAATATTTACTCTCTTACTGATTCCCTTTCTTCATGGAAATGTTTCAAACCTCTTCCTGCTCCCAAGTCTAAATTCAGCCCCCAATGCCCAGCAGAATGTCTGGCTCTTACCTCCCTGAGGACAAAGAAGCCCTTCTAACCGTAACAGACTTTCCTCCACATCAGCACGCTTCCCAACTCAACCTGCCTTTCCTCTTGACTTACAAAGCCTTCCTCAGCCCACGAATAAGCCTTCGACCCTAAGCAGCTTCCTTCAACTCTGCTTCCCCAAAGTCCCCAGTACTTCACTGTCCAGCAGTTCAAGGTTGTAATACTAGGTACAGCAACTGCTGCCTACATTTTTTACTATGCACTCATTCAAGGATAGATCAGATATGTGGGCACCCTGGACCAGCTAGTAATTTCAAGCCCTGACAAATCATTATTTTACTTTATTTTATGATCTTCAGAGATAATCGTTCTCTATTAATTCAAAGTGCATGCCTCTCTGTCAGTTCAAAATAAAAGATTTATTTCATGCACTAAATCTGCATTAATGCTAACTGATTTGGAATTGTCTTTCATTTTGCATGTTTTAAATTACCTCTATTTAGATGATATTAGTCTCTCTGGGTATACACTAAAGAATGCGGTAAAATACTGATTAAAAACTGATTTCAAAAAATTTATCACTTTTTCCTTGCAGGTCAGCATTTGTTTGATTACAGAACTTACAAATTATGGCTAGCAAGTTGAGCAACTGTGACAGACAGACGTGTTTATCTACCTATCTTCAAGGGCAGATCTGCCAAGTCATTCTTCCATGTACTGCTCAAATGTCTAGCTTTCAGTAACCTCCCCTCCAGCCAGAAATAATTATTTGGGGAGTTTGCTATGTACTATATCTTTATACTGTGTCTTCCTCTACTACCTTGCAGTCTCTTTGAGGGCGGAAATAATATCTTATATGTTTTCCTTTCTCCTGCCCTGCCACACCAATAGCTAGAACAATGTCAGACATGTAGTTGATACTAATTTTTGGCAAACACATCATAAATTTGTGTCCACCATAAAAACCAGTCTACATCACACAAATATATCCAAGGTCAGTCATACATCTGCTTCTAAGACAAAAGTTTTACTAATCCTTGTCTATTTATAAAATTATTTATACTCTGCCTCCCCAAAAGGAATTACTCCAACCTAGAATAATAGATATAGGTATTAAAAAAACATAAAAGTCTACATACAGAGACTAGACTGATGGATGCCAGAGGGAAGAGGAGTTAGGTGGGTAAAAAGGTAAAGGTATTAGAAGTCCTACTTTGTAGTTACAAAGTAGTCACAGGGATGTAAAATAAAGCACAGGGACTATAGTCAACAACATTGGAATAACTACGTACAGTGCCAGCTGGGTACCTGAAATACCCGGGGACCACTTTGTAAAGTATATGATTGTCTAACCATTATGCTCTATATCTGAAACCAATACAAGACAATGTTAAATTCAAACTGTAATTGAAAAAAAACAATTAAAAGAAAAGTAAGAGTCATGAGTGAAGGGGATGTGAGAATCTAGGACTCTGCCCATTGTGCTCTCAGAGAAACAGGTGGGGGCCTTCTCCTCTGAGTGCCATTCACTCACACACACAAACCATCTGGCATCGGAGCCACGTGGACCACCCGCCTTTGTTTTACATCACATATAACATGCACCACATTTTTGACTCACAGACATTTCCAGATTTCTTTATTTGAAATATGTTCACAAGGGAAGCTTTGCATATGACACTCTCCGTTGCTTATTGAGTAACAGCCAGCTTTTCTTATTGAGTGTTTATGTTGACCAACATTCATTTTCATATTTACTAACTGTAAAATGACAAAATGGAAACATACTTTTTTTGTTGTTTTCTCATGGCAGTTTTTCCTATTTTGATGATTTGTTTTCACTGGAAATGAGTGATGTTAACTTTATCCTACTATATTTATCCTCATGTATGTTGGACAATTTTACTTCTTTACCAACACAAATGTGTTTTCTAGTTGTTCAATGGCAGCTTAAAAATTAAGATTCTAATCAATCAAAGGACTTGTATGCATGCTTATAAGCATAACCAATGGACACAGACACCAGGGCAGTGATGGAGAACCTTTTGAGCTCGGCGTGTCAGCGTTTTGAAAAACCCTAACTTAACTCTGGTGCCGTGTCACATATAGAAATTTTTTTATATTTGCAACCATAGTAAAACAAAGACTTATATTTTTGATATTTGTTTTATATATTTAAATGCCATTTAACAAAGAAAAATCAACCAAAAAATGAGTGTCATAGGTTCGCCATCACTGCACTAGGGGATGAGGGCACAAGCAGAGGGGTGGGGGGCAATGAAGGGGTAAGGACACATATGTAATACCTTAATCAGTAAAGAAAAAAATTAAAATTCTAATCCATATGGCAGGGGGCACCATTTAGGAAATGGTGAAGGTAAAACAAATAGAATTCTAAACCACTCAGTCTAAATATCTTCCCTTCTACCCTGACACTGATGGTGGTTAAATTTATGCAGATGTATTTATTGAATGATTTATGTGATTAAAAAAAGACTAGAATTGCCTAATTAATACTTACTATTTTGCTGGGATTGCAGAGTATCTATCTATCTACCTACCTACCTACCTACCTATCTATCTAACCTCCATTAATCCATCCATCATATTCTATCATCTTAACAATACCTATATTGATTGACCTTTCTTTATGCACCAGGTCCTCTGCTATGTTTTTTGATAATGTGATTCAATTTCATCCTTAAATTAACTCAGTAATACATTAGCTATTATAACTCTCATCTTACAGATATGAAAACTAAGACTTAGACAAGAAAACTCTCATGACCATACAATAAATATGTTCTAGTGCTGGGATTTTTGTTTAAGATTTTAGTTTGCACTCAACAGCTCCGTTCTACTGCCTTCTAAACATAGCATACCTCTGTCCTATGCAAGCTGAATATTAAATTATAAAACCTCCTCCTCCGTCATTAAGTATATTTTTAAAAATAGTTTCAAATATATTTGGGTTGATTTAAAACTAATATTCTCAAAAACTTGATACTGAATTTTATCTCTCACTGACTTCCTTCTCATATTTCTTTTTTTAAATTAAATTCATTGGTTACATAAGATTATATAGGTTTCAAGTGCACACTTCTATGATACATGATCTGTATATTGCATTGTGGAAGAATCAACATTGTTAAAATGTTCAAATTACCTAAATATATATACAGATTTAATGCAAACCCTATCAAAATCCCAATAACATTTTTTAAAGAAATAGAAAAAAATGAGATTTGTATGGAACCACAAAATACCCCAAATAATCAAAGCAATCCTGAGAAAAAAGAACAAAGTCAGAAGTATCACACTCCCTGACTTCAAATTAAACTACAAAGCGACGATAATCAAAACAGCATTGTATTGGCAGAAAAACAAGACACACAGACCAATGGAACAGAATTGAGAGACAAAAAAAAACCAAAAACCCACATGTGTATGGGCAAATAATTTTTGACAAAGAAGCCAAAAATATATTGGGGGGGAAAGAAAAGCCTCTTAAATAAATGCTGCTGGGAAAACTGGAAAGCCACATGCAAAAGAATGAAACTAGAATACTGTTCGTCCCCACATATAAAAATTAACTCAAAATGGACCAAGACCTAATTGTAAGACATGAAACAGTAGATTTCATAGAAGAAAACATATGTACTAAACTTATGGACCTTCATTTTAGAGACTATTTTATGAATTTGACCCCAAAGACAAGCAAAGTAAAACCAAAAATAAATGAATTGGACTATATAAAATTAAAAAGCTTCTGCACGGCAAAAGAAACCCCCAACAAAACAAAAAGGCAACAATCAAATGGGAGATGATATTTGCAAACAACAGCACCAATAAACGGTAATATCCAAAATATATAACGAACTTACACAACTCAACGCCAAACAAGCAAACAATTCAATTTAAAATATAGGCAAAGGACCTGAACAGGCACTTCTCCCAAGAAAACATACAAATGGCCAACAGATATATGTTCAACTTCATTGGCTATTATAGAAATGAAAATCAAAACTACAATGAGATACCACCTCACACCTTTTAGAATGGCTATTATCAACAGATATGTAATAAACGGTGCTGGAGAAGTTGTGGAGAAAAAGAAACCCTCACTTACTGCTGGTGGGAATGTAAACTGGTACAGCCACTATGGAAAACTGGATGGAGGCTCCTCAAAAATTTAAGAACAGTTACATATGATCTAGCAACCAGTCTTCTAGGTATCTTCCTGAAAAATTTGAAAACACTTATTCACAAAGATAGATGCATCCCTATGTTCTTTGAAGCACTCTTCATGGTGCCCAAGCTAATGGGTCAAGACATGGAAACAACCAAAGCATACTTTCATAAATGATTGACTAAAGAAGATGCGATATATATGCGGTGAGACAAAAGTACACTTACAGTTATTCATATGAAAAATAACACAATAATTGATAGGTAATAATACAAGAATAAATTCTATGTTTCATGTACTCACAACTGTAAATCTATTTTTCCCCACCCTGTACAATAGAATACTACTCAGCCATAAGAAAAGATGAAATACGGCCTTTTGGGACAACATGGATGGACCTTGAGAATATCATATGCTAAGCAAAATAACTCATATCCCTTTGTGTCTTAACCTTACTTCTATTTTTAGGGAGAAAAAAGCTTGCTTCTCTTGGTTCCACCTTGAATGGATATATATCCCAGATGAGGCTGCCAGAGATCAACTTGTCCTGAAGCCTAGAAGGCCAGGAACAGATGCTGCTTGCAAGTTCTCACTCCCAGCAAGCTTGGTGGATTTTATGGATATGCTTTGTTTGCTAGAGACAAAAATCTTACACGATGGTATCAAGTTCTATTTTACTTATTTCATTCAGATCACACAACCAACAACAGTATTAGTACCTGATGTTTATTTAACACCTTCCTTATGCATGGCTCCACGCGGGGAATTTCACATGACTTCTATACCTTCATCCCCAATGAGATACCACCTCACACCTTTTAGAATGGCTATTATCAACAGATAAGTAATAATTGGTGCTGGAGAAGTTGTGGAGAAAAAGAAACCCAAGACAAGCTAATGGGTCAGAAATAACTATTATCCTCATTTCATGGGTGAAGTGACGCTAAGAAAGGCTAAGAAAGGAGATGATGAAAGAGGATATCTACTGGTATGTTTTTAATTCCTATGTAGTATTCCTTCCTCCCACTATATCTTGGTAATGGTAGGTATAAAAGATTCTAAAACTGACAGGCCACTGTCTTTTCCTGAAAATTCACTGCTCTCTTGGCTTGGAAGATACCATGCCCCAGTGCTCCTGTGCTCTCTTCGGTCATCCTTCTCAGAATCCTTTTCTGGATTCTCTTTCCCTATCCAACCTTAGGGTTTCTCAGGACATGGTGATGGTGTAATAAAAGAGGCTCTGCCCTTCCCTCACCTGCATGTGCCGGCTGCTAACAGCCATGATAGGAGACTTAGGGCTAAATAAAGAAGAGGATGTTGAATACTCAATTTGCAGATGAAAGTTGCGTTCTGACAGGGGACGGATCAGTAGTAAGCCTGGGGTAACTTGATTGAATATGCTATGAAGGGCTTTATCACAAGAGAAAAACACTGATTAGCTTTCAATTATCCAGTAAGTATTTGTTTATATAACGATTCCAAGAGTTGTACTAATCACCAATAAATCAAGATTATTGAAACATAACCTTTGTCTTTAAAAAAACTCACAGTCTAACAGAGGATAGAATCAAGTAAACACATAATTTACAAGTCAAAATAGAGTCTTATAACAGAGTTCTTAGAAAGGTCTAATGGGGGCAGAAAGGAAAGAGTGGTTAATTCAGATGGACTCCCTGGTCCCAGTCATTCCAACCCCACACTGATGGGAAGTAGGTCTCAGGAAGCTCCATGGAGAAGACTCAAAGGGAGCTGGTAGGCAGTAACTGGTGGAAATGAAGAAGGGAGTGTACTCGGTTACTATTTATATTATTGTGTTAATTATTCCAAAAAGAAGTTATATTGGTTATTCCTGAAAGCGTCTAACTTCTAAGTTATGAGTGAGCAGATGGAAGCAATCAGTGCATTTATTTGCAATCTGCCATAATACTTATAGAGAGCACTGAAAAATGCAATAATATAAGCTGAAGCTTATTAAATAAATGTATAGAGATAGCTGAAGCCAGATTTTATAAACATCTTACTAATATTCAAACCAAATTGGGGGGGGGGTTAATTCTTAATCACCCAGTGAAGAAACATACTTAAAAAGTTAAAGTGACTTCCTCAAGATCTCAGAGGTCTTAAGTGATGAGGCTGAATCTGACCTTGGGCATCTTGGTTCAAAATATATTCTTTCCACTATTCTTTTCTTCTGCAATGTCATATTTTGATTTCTGCCAATCCGTTGAACCAAGTTGCCACTAAACATATTTGTCTCTTTCTTCCTTTCTCAGATACAGGTTTAATATATTGTAGAATGTAAGAATTTCAAGCCAGAGCAAAAGGCAGAGTTGGAGTTGGAGGGTGGGGTTAATATCTCCATAGACAGAAGTAAAGAACTGTAAGGAATGATGCTTGACATTTATAACACAGATATCCTAATTATGATGCTTTGCCATTATACTGCTTCTTAAAAATTCATTAACAAGCCAGCCAAAGATAGCATTGTTATGTCCTTCTCCCTGCTACGCTCAGTCCAAGAGCTATTTCATAACTCATGAGAACCTTCTAGAGAAAGAGTGTGGAGTAAGAGTGCATCAATCCATTGAGGTTAATAAGACAGACTCTTAAGTTCAGTTACCGACTTCACCTCTTTCTGGCTGTAAGACACTGGGCAAACTACCTAACCTCTACCTACTCTATTTCTCCATCTGGCAGTAGTAAGTATGACAGTAATTGCTAACTCACAGAGTAAATAATTTCAAGAATTAAATAAAAGAATTCAGGCAAAAATACTGGCACATACTCAATAAACATTATTATGATTAGTTGTTACTAATTGTGATAGAAAAATAATGCCTTGAAATTAATGTGCAAACTATCTAACTGAAGTATGCTCTGGTTTATATAAGGATTACATTTATTGTTTCCTAATCCTTTCACCCACTCTCCTTGGTAATCAATCAAGAGAGGCAGACTACTTTCAATATGAGATTGAATAAATGAAGCCCATAATTTTTAAAACTAAGTATCGAGAAGTCATGTATTACAACTAAATAGAATAAAGCTACCTACAGTTAACACTATTTACTTTTTCAATTACAGTTTATATGCAATATTACTTTTTATTAGTTTCAGGTGTGCATCACAGTGATTAGTCAATCAAAAAGTGTTACCCCTGATAAATCCAGTATCCACCTGACACCACACATAGTTATTACACTATTACTAGAGGCCCAATGCACGAAATTCATAAATGGGGGGCAGGTGTGGGGGGAGGTTAGAGGGGGCTGGGGGGTGTCCCTCAACCCGGCCTGCACTCTCTCACAATCTGGGACCCCTCAGGGATCCCTCTCGCAATCTGGGACCCCTCGCTCCTAACCACCCCCCTGCTCACTCCTTACCACCCACTTGCTCGCTCCTTACCTCTTGGCTTGCCGCTCCTTACCACCCGCCTGCTCGCCACTTACTGCTTGGCTCGCTGCTCCCTAGCGCCTCTCCCGCCACTGCCACTGTGCTTGCCAGCTCTGAGCCCATTGAGTGTCTGCCCCCTGGCAGTCAGCACACGTCATAGCGACTGGTCATTCTGGTCATTCCACTGTAACAGTTGCTGGGCTTTTATATAGAGAGAGATTGACTATATTTCCCATGCTGTATTTCCCATCCCATGACTATTTTGTAACTACCAATCTGTACTTCTCAGTTAAAATGTAACCACTACGTGATTTAAAACACAAAGAAATGATTACAGTGATGTTGAGCCACAAGTTGACTAGGAGCATAAAAATAATATCTGCACATTCACATCAGTATCAACTTTACCTGAAAAGTAAGTTGCAATTTTTTATACCCTATCAAAATATAATAGGAATTATAAAAGTTAATAACACTGGAAGGAGACTTAAAGCCTAATTGGATATAAATCCTATTAAGAATAAAAACTACCACATCTACAATGTGTTATTTTCAGAAAAGTGCTTGCAAATATCAATCTAAATTTTTATTTTGACATATAGAAATAATAGAGCATAAAATTATGAATTATAAATAAATTGATTTTATATAAGAATTTTAAATTCCAAATCATAAGAGCAATTTTGAGCTACTTTTGATTCCCTAACACGTTCAATATATATTTTAACATTATTTAGTCACAAAAATGAACATAAAACCATGTCCTTTTAAATTTTTTAATCACACTTCTCTTTTACAATCACTTCAAAGTTAAGCAATATGCAACACATTTTAGTTGGGAAAAAATCAAAAATTGCCCTCACAGAAAGACAAATATAACATGATCCCACCTATTTGTGACATCTAATGAGCAAAATGAATTGGCCAATAAAATAAGACCTGAAGCATGGAGGCCTTGAACAGACTGACATATCTCAATCTGGGGGGGGGGGGGGGGGAGGAGGGCAGGAGGAGAAGAGATTAACCAAAGAACTTATATACTTATAGGCAATAGGGTGGTGAAGACATGGGGGGTGGCTGGAAGGATGGATGGGAAGGGGAGATATCTGTAATACTATTAACAATAAAAGTTTATTTTAAAAATTGCCCTCATAAATAAATATTAAGAATCACTAAATAAAATATCTACCTTTATATTTGACTAGAGGCCCAGTGCATAAAATTCTTGGACTTGGAGGTGGGGGTCACCTCAGCCTGGCTTGCAAGAGGGTGCAGTCCAGGCCGAAAGACCCCACCGGTGCTAGATCAAGACCGAGGAAGGACATGGGAGGTTGGCCAGCCAGAGGGACTGCAAGAGGGCTCCAGGGCATGTCCAGCCTGTCTTGCTCAGTCCTGATGGCCTGGACCCCAGCAGCAAGCTAACATACCCGTTGGAGCATCTACTCCCTGGTGGTCAGTGCACGTCATAGTGACTTGTCGACTTGTTGACTGTCTGCCCCCTGGTGGTCAGTGCACATCATAGACAGTGGTTGAGCAGCTTTAGCATATC
Source organism: Myotis daubentonii (assembly GCF_963259705.1). Lineage (NCBI taxonomy): Eukaryota > Metazoa > Chordata > Mammalia > Chiroptera > Vespertilionidae > Myotis > Myotis daubentonii. The sequence continues at coordinate 184,137,073 of NC_081841.1, forward strand.
ATTAGCATATTACGCTTTGATTGGTTGAGCGGATGACCGGACGACCAGACACTTAGCATATTAGGCTTTTATTATATAGGATAGTAATAAAAATAGTTGTTTTATTTAAAAATGTGTGTATCATATGTTAAGTGAAATGAAGGAGGCTTTAATCCAATTATATATTAGAATCAAGGGGTCACTGGCTCAAAAAAACTTGAGGGATTCCATCTATGGTTCTTCCAGAGACACACCAGATTGGAGAGACAGACTTGTGTGCCTGCCTCTGCGAGTAAGGGATGCCATGCTCAGGACTCAGAACCCACTTTCTGAAGGTAACATGTGGAACTAAGCTATGATTATATCAGGAATGAAGTTAAAACACTCTTCAATTGGCTTCTAGGGTACTACATGCCCCTATTCTCCTTCCTCACTTTCCTCTCATCCTCTGCTGACTCCTCTTCATCAACACATACTCCCTGCACCTCATTAAGTCCCAGTGCCCTAGAGCTCAATCCTTGACCACTTCTCTTTCTGCTGACAATTACTCCCTTCTTAGTGATCGCTTCCAGTGGTGAAATACTGAAATCCTCTTCAGACTTGATGCCAGCCTAGCTCTCTCCTGAAAACACCAGACCCATTCTCAGTACCAACTGCCTCGCTCTCATCTCTACCTGGATGGCCAACAGGCTTATCAAGTTTAACAAAACTCTGGATCTTCCCTCTCATACCTGCTTTTCTGCAGCCTTCCCCATTTTTGTGACAGGTCTATCCTTCCAGTTGTTCAGGCCAAGAACTGCAGACTTATCCTTCCTAATCTTTAGGCAAACCCTGTTGTCTCTACCCTCCAACCATGGTTTGCCACTTCTCTTGCTACCACTCTGGTCCAAGCCACTGAATACAGATCAACTGGATTTCTGCAGCAGTCTCCTGACCATCACTTCTACTTCTGCTCTTGCTCCCTTCATCAGTGAGGATGACTCCTCTAAAACAAATCAGATCAAGTCATTACTCTGCTAAAAGTCCTTCAGAGGCTTCCATCGCCTGTCAAACAGCCAAAGGCTGTATAATTGACTAAGAGGCCTACCTGCTCTGGCTGGCTGCCATCTCTCCAACCTCCTCAGCTCCCACTTCCCCCCTCACTCTCAACTCTGACCAAAGTATTGTCCTTGGAGCGGACCAGGGTACCAGACCTCAAAGCTTTACCACCTGCTGTTCTCTCTGCAGGAGATACCACACAATCCCGCGCCCCCCCCCCCCTAAAGTGTATCCTAGCTTCCCTAGTCCTACCTCACACCATTCCACTCCCTCTTTCCTGGTTAATTTTTTGCTAAAACATTCCTCATCACCTAACGTACGATATAATTTTTTTAAAATTTAGCTGGCTTTTTGACTAGCATCCCCCACTAGAATGAAAGTTCCATGAGGGTAGGCATTTTAAATCTGTTCTTTGTACAGCTATAATGCCTGCATCAATAACGGAGGCTGGCAAAAGAAAAAACTCAAATTAAATTGCTGAACAAAAGAGCGAACTTGGAAGATCATCTCTGATTCAAACCCTTAATTTTGTAGATGAGATATCCGAGTTCTCGGTGGCTGAGGCAGATCCAGACGTGTGAGTCTGCTATGACGGCATGCTGCTTCCATGAGTTAGCAGAAAGTCTAGCGACTTCAATACCACACTTAATGTTGTTGACACACAAATGAATGAAGTCCATGATAAATTGGGCTCTTGCATTCTTGAATTTGCATCATGCTGACTTTTAATGTGCCTCTAATTGATTTCCTATCAAGTTGTAAGCATCTATCTTCAACTATTAAATAAACTATGCTTTTCCATATTTGACTGCAAAGCTACACAATTTTCCACTTATATGAGGTACCTAGAGTAGTCAAATTCAAAGAGAGAAAGTAGAATAGTAGTGGCCAGGGGCGAGGAAGAGGATGAATGGTGAGTTACTGTTTAATGAATACAGTGTTTCAGTTTTGCAAGATGAAAAAGTTCTGGAAACCGATGGTGGTGATGATTTCAAAACAATGTGACTATAGTTAATACTATGGAACTATTAATTTTAAAATGCTTAAGGTGGTAAATTTTATGGTAGGTGAATTTTAACACAATTAAAAATAAAATAGCCCTGACTGGCTCTGTGGATAGAGCTTCGGCCTGTGGACTGAAGGGTCCCTGGTTCGATTCCAGTCAAGGATATATACTTTGGTTGTGGGCACATCCCCAGTAGAGGGTGTGCAGGAGGCAGTTGATCGATGTTTCTCTCTCATCAATGTTTCTAACTCTATATCCCTCTCCCTTCCTCTCTGTAAAAAATATCAATAAAAATATATTTTAAAAAGTAAAAATTTAAAAATTAGTAGGCATTTTTCAACATATTTTTCTGAAATGCCTAGATATTATATAACTATCTTCAAAGAGTTCAGAATTATTGTCTCAAGCTCTATACATATTTTTGATATGTATACATATATGAGTGCATATAATGCATAAATTACATCTGAGCTTATAAAACTTAAAGCTTTGCTATCTCCCCAGTGGTGTACATGAGTTATAATGCATAGGAATTTGGAACCCAACTTAGTTTCTATAGATAGTCAAACAGTATGTAGAAACGATTTTAAGAGTTAGATGAAGCTTTAAAAAACTGTTTGAATGGGAGAAATAAAATCTTTTGATTCTCAGAGAAGCATAAATTCCATTTCAGGTGTATCTATAGAAAAGATTTACAAATAGAAAATACTGTCCACATTCATACTAAAAGAGCCCCAAAAAGTGAGATCTCTCTTTTCAGGTCAAATCAATGTATTATTTGATAGTTATCTGATTCATAAATTTGTTTTTTTGACAAATACTATTGCATATATGCCCAGTAAATTTCTGAAACAGAAATCACAAAATCACTTTGTAGTACTTATTCCTCTGCAAATTACATTTGGGGATTTATTGTATTTTTCTGTAATGTTTAATAATAATACTCAATAAGATTTGTTAATCATGTATGATAATATTAAAATTCCAGCATGTCATTCAAGTTTTATAAATGAATAAATTAAAAATCATAAATAATTCAGAAATCTAATCACCACTCAACTAGCAATACAATCAAACATAATTATCCACTGAAAATTCTCTAAGTCTTTGTTACTCAAAGTTTGGTCTGCAGGCCAGCAGCACCCAGGTGACCTGGGAATTCAATGTGCAGGATGTCAGGCTTCCCCGAGACCTTGTTTCACAAGAACCCCATAAGATCTGTGTGTACTTTAAAGCTTAAGAAAGACTTCCCTAGAGATATATAAAGATATACAATAAAATCTGATTTTTAAATTGGTCTCTTTTCCAAATTTATGGTCACAGGTGAACCAAATCAAAGAAACATTTGTTATTTTTCTGATAATGTAAACCGTTACTTCTTATCTAGTAAAACATACTCAAGTGAACAACAAAATACTTTGACACAAGATCTCTGCATTTAAGCTTTGAGATAATCAGATCGGGGTAAAAAATAGGAAAAAGTAGTTAGAAATGGCTTTAAAATGCAGGCCTCTTCAGAAGGAAAATGCTACAACAGCCTCAGGGAGAATTCTGCATACAGTAAATAGCCCATCGATGCTTGCTGACCAGCTGACCAGTTACACTGACAACTCTCCCAGTAAATAATTTCTTTTCCCAGCCTCACAGTAAGTATACCAAAAAATAAAAATGAAAAACAGAAGAGTAACAATTTGTAGCAAGAAAACTACAAAATGCATGGCCTCGGGAAACCAAAGATAACTCAGAAAACGATAAAGTATAACTATAGTGGGAGGGGGTGTGAAAAAAAGGCTCCATTTCTGGATACTGCCTGGGGTCCCCAACATTCACCCGTGGCGTCCATGGCAACCGTGTCATGTGTGTGCCCTAGTGCTATTCGCCTTCTGAGCAAGAAACTCCATGACTAAGAGGTAGAAGTGTGCCTGGGTGCAAAGGACATAACTGAGCAAAAAGTCCTCAAGGAGAAGGGTATGAACATGTTCGTTCAGTTGGCTGTCACTGGGTGTGCAGTAAGTCAATGTGGAGATGGGATTTGGACCCGTGTTTGAACCACCAGCTTGGAGCAGGCCCTGGGGCATTTCCTTCACTCATGCTGAACTGAGTCTATCAGAGAAATTAGAAGAGCCTGGGCTGGTGGGCACTGGGCATTCAGAGGGCCCTTCCCCTCTCTCTATCCCCCGCCCCCGCCTCCCCGCCAAGCTGACTGGGCCTTCCTTCTGGAGGGACGCAAGGCAGGGTGAGGAGCACAGGTGGCCAGGGCTGGTGGCCTATGCTCCACCCCCTGCATTTGCTCCCATAATTGTGATTCTCCTGTCTGACCTCACCTCACAAATCTTCTTCCCAAACAAGGACTGAAGGAAGGGATGCTGCAGGGGGTAGGATGTCCTAGTAATGTCCTGCTGTTTGCTCAGACCTCTGTGAGCAACATTTTTCTGGTCAAGCTGTGACTCATTCTCAGTTGCTCACCTGAGACCTTCCTGCACACATTTACCTATAGTTAAGACACCTGGAGACTCACGGTGTGCTTCCTCTGAGCCCATAAAAAAGGGGGTGGGTCCCTCCATCCAAGGCGGTATAACATGGACAGGCATACATTCCTTGTGGAGAAGTTGGAACTGGACCTGGGATGCCTTTCTCAAGCCCCAGTAAAAGCCCCAGGGAGACTCTGCCACAAAATCAGTCAAGGTAATAATGGCCTATGCAAGCTGGGCATGAGCAGGGCACAGCCATCCCCTTGAGAAGTGGAATATCCCAGTGTGACTTATGTTTGGGAGGGACAACCAGCCGCTGCAAACTCTATTCAGCAGGACCAGTATTTGCACTTGGTTTCTAACCCATCTGGCACGTTTCCCCTCTTAGAAAGAAGGGTTGTAGCCTGGCTCAAGTCAAGCAAAAACACAGTTTTAATATTATTGGGAATGTTTAAGTCAGCAATGCCTAAACTACATATATTTTTTAATTATCTTAAGGTTTTCAAGGTAAAAATTTGACAGTACAGAACACCTGAAAACCCTACTCTGCAAATTAACAAAAAAATTCAAATCTAAAATAACAAATCTAAAAGATATCTTAAAAGTAAGGTGTTGAATTAAATAACAAAATAATTTGACTCATAATTATAGATTCATATGCAGATTTTTGGACCACTTATATTGAAAAATCAGTGTTTTGGCATCCACTGTAAACTAGTATTAGAGACACAGATCACCTGAATAATTGTGTTTTTTAAGATCTACGCAAATTTTAATTATGCAGCTATTTATACTCCTCCAAAATATAATTAATTATCATTCATATGCCCAGCTTGCACATAATAGGCAATATTTTACTTATCATCATTAAATTTTTCTCTTGACTAAATTGACATGCTTACTAAATGAAATAATTAGGACATAGGAAATTCATATTGTAAAAGCTGCACCAAGTCAAAATATTCTGCAATATATTAAAGAGCTTTAAGAGATGAGATAAGGTTAATTCAATGATTAACAAATGCCAAGAACAAGTCAAAATAAAACAGGATGCAGGCACTCTTTGAGAGACAAAAAAATGTACAGAATATAAAGAAGGTTTTCATCTTCTGTATTATCATATATATCTTGTCTTTCTACCTCCACATAACTCACAGACATATTTTGATTCTGAGATGTGATTCTAAATTACAAGAGATATAGTACATTTCATCAGCATGCCTGGCACTCGATCTTTTTCAATGAAAACTCATTTACATATCTCATATCTAAATCAGATGCTATTTCAGAGAGAAGCTAAAACTCCCTTTCCCTTTCTTTATGATGTATTTATGGACACAGTTCATAACACTGTAAATATTTAAAATGTATCAGTGGATCAGAGCATCATATCTGCACCAGAAGTTTCCCCATAATATTATGGCCAGAAAGCCAGGTTAGAATAGAAACGGGCAATATAGCAGACAGCCAGGGTCACTGATTCATTTTTAGAACAAATTAGCAGTGTTTAGTTGGAAATTTATTAATGTGATTTAAACTATTAAAATAACCTAAATAGAGCTTTTACACAGATTTCCTCTATCCCTAGTTCACTTATACATCTGTGTGTCTGGTTTGTCTCTGCCCTTAGAAAGGCAGTACATACAGAATAAAAGGCAACTCATTGAAAAGAATATACCTGTGAACTACTTTATCAGCTTATTGTAGTGGGAAACAGAGTGGAGTCAAAAGACAATGGAATTGAGAGACAGAACACTTCATTTCAGCTGAGGTGGAGGAAAAGTTAAATAATTTTACTTATAACAAAACTGGTAAATCACAAAATCAAGATTCCAGCCCAGGTCTACCAGACTGCAAAGCCCTGAGCCAGTTCTTAGAATGAGTAAACTTCCATTAACTGGTTACTGTAGACATTTCACTTTCATTAGCCAAGTTGGACTTCTTTTCCCCTGCTCAAAGAAATATCTGATGTAGTATTTATCAGGTGAGCTAAAGAAAACAGAAATTTAGATACAAGCTATGTGTGCTCAGTTAATGTTGCAGAATAGTGCTTCTCAAACATTAACCTTGTAAAAGAATGCAGATTTTGATTCCCTAGGTCTGGGGGTGGGCACTGCTAGCAAGCTCCCAGATGATGCTGATGCTGCTGGTCCAGGGACCACACAGAGCAGCAAGGCTAAGGAAGACGACGGGCAATTTCTGCTTTAGGATCTGAATGGGGCTGACTAAACTTTGAAATTGGGTGTAGGCATTTACAGCATTAGCTACACATTTGTCTAATACAGCAATCACCTGCAAGCTTGAAAAACAGATGAAGATATGAAATAAGGTCCTTATCCAAAAGGGATTCCTTTAGCTTCTGGAAGCACAACAAATGAATGGAGCGGTTTTACTAGGTTCTAAAACGTAGTACTTCCTTTTCTTGCTGAAATCCCTCTAACATATTAATTATTTTCATTCTTTACTTACTCAGGCTAAGCTACTTTCCAAAAGCAGGAAAAGAAACTGTTCTCATCCAACATAATGTTTGAGGAAATGCACCTTTAAAAAATGTCAGTGGGAGCAGGAAAGTCTTCCAACAGCACATGTCATTAGGATCAAAAAGTCTAGACTGTAATTTCACAAGGAAAACACAAAGGATATATTAGTATCTTATTCTGATTAGAAAAAGATTATTTCTTTAAAAGAAACACTCCCAAAATACGCTATTTTGCAATGGAAACTTGAATACAATGAATTTACCACTTCTGAGCACAGCCTCTCTCAAGGATATTACTAAAAATGCTGGCTGTCCTTCTGCACCTGCATTATTTTTTAACAATATCATAGGGAGAAAATACTTCTTATAGATAACACACATAACTCTCTGCAAGATTACGAACAGGGGCTCAGAGATAAAATATCTCTATGTATAGCAATCTTAATTCAAGACGGAATAGAAAGCATATGGCCAACCAAATGCGATCCTTCTGTTATCCCTGCTCCATTAAATCATGCTTTCCTGGCTTACACATCATATACTAAGGGCTTGCCTTCACTTTGAAAAACACACTTTTCCTTCCTACCTGTCCTGCAACATTGCCCAACTAGAATAAATCTTGTCAGTAAGTTTGAAAGTGGATATTTGCATTTTTTTTTAGAAATAATAAACCTATGTTCTATGTTTCTCATGACATCTGGCTCCTTTACTCCCTTATATTCACAGAGTAGCAAGATGGAAACACATGGCTTTTAAATCTAGCAGCTGTAACCCCCCAGTTCTTCCCAATAAGAAACCATTCAGTAAGTGTCGCTGGGCTTTGGGGGCAGATGAGAAGGAAACGTAAACCCTTATCACAGGATAATATTTCTGAATTACAGGACTGAAGATTCAAAAATCAGTGGAAAGATATATAAAATTAGAAGAAACAATACAAGACAATAATTTTACCCTCTTATTGAAGGAAATATTATAAAACATATAGTAGTGAAATGTTTAAAGTCTGTAACAGGAAAAACATTTCTACAAATCACTAATAACCCAATACAAAAATGGACAAGGGTTCTGAAAAGATAATTCCCAGGGAAAAAGAAAAAAATGCAAAGGTCCAGCAAACATGAATAAAGATTTTCTTTCTTAACCATAATCAGGAAAATATAAAAATTTGAGCCTATATTTCCCACCATATTGATAATAACATGGATATAAAGAAAGAGATATTCTTGCACACTGAGCTAAATGATTCTATCTGCCAGGCAATCCAATGCCTGTTCTTCAGCTGCGCATAAAAAGGGCAGGTTACATACATGTGTGAACTACTCCACACAAAAAAGAAAGCATAATTCTAAATTCATATACATTCACCCTAGTAAACACAAAATTATAGGGGTCACATGATACAGTCACTTTCCCAGGGCTGTCCTACACAGGGATTGTACCCATACAATCCATGTAGCCAAACCTGACAGCCCTGTTTGTTTCTTTCCCCACCATGAAAAGATGCTTTAGAAGAAGCAACAATCAAGTTAAAAGATGTGCATTTCTTTGTTGAGTATCAGTCAAAAGGAAGTGGGACAACTAACAAACACAGCTGAGAATCCCCCTGGAGTTATGATATTAGAGAAAATATGACCTGTCCACCTGCTTTGCAAATTTGAGCTCAAGAATTTCAAACATATAGTCTATTTTTTCCCATTATTAAATTTTTTTCCATGAGTAGCAGCCAACACGTCCTCCCATTACCTACAGAACAATCCACTTAATGAAGAAGGAACGTATTTTGTTTAGAGTACAGTGAGGATAAGACAAACCACTGGAGACAAGCTTTTGCCAATGAGAAGCCCAAAAGCTCTGATCCAGCAAATAGCTCCTGCCAGGAAGTCTTATTTTTAGTTAGAAAATAATTTTATACAAGCCATGCAAGTTTTGCCTGCTTTGTATATAAGATTTAAAGAATCTTGGCTCCTGTAACCTACAAATAAGAAGTAAGCTAGATGCTTTCTTTAGGCTCTCAGACCCCCAAGTGCAGTAATGCAAGGCATGGTGGGTTTTTATTATGAGAAACTAAACCCTTGCTCCTTCCTGTCATTGGCCTGAATTTTAAGTATAAAGCAATTATATAATGAGCATTATCAGACTAACCTAGTTTGGGAGGCTAAAATAAAATAATATACCTATTAAAGATATATAAACTATACACATAAGTTTTGAACTCACAGAGTTTCTAGCCAATCCTACTCTCACTTCCTTTTTCTCTAGTATTCCTCAGGCAACAGGAAAAATATTACACTTAAATGTAATATTTACATTTTTATTTATATGTTCAACATATTTAATATTAAAATGCACTTAAATTTGTAATTTGGACAGAAATAATCTGACAGGCAGGAAGAGCCAAGCTCTAGCCATACCATGAAGTGACATGGTAGCGTCTCTTCTGGGCCTATTCCCTTGACATATTTAGCCTTTGTCTTTTTCCCAGTATTTTATTTTGAAATCTATTTGTTCAAACAATCCTATCTTTTTTTAGTACTATTTTTTCCAATGTGTGGAATAGTACTGCTAGCTTTCCCTCAATTTTTTTCTCTACTATGTATTGCCCTAGGCACCTGGCTGCACAGCTAGAGACTCTATGTCCAGCTTTCTTTGCTGTGACTTAAGTTCTTGTCAGTGGAAGTGAGTAAAAATATATGCCACTTCCAAATCTTGACCATAAAACCCAGGGTATGCACTCCACCATTCTTTGTCTCATTTCTCACAAGCTCCAACAGTGACCAGTTGAAACCATGAAGATGAGGACAAGGCCCAAAGGAGACAGAGCAGAAACATGGAAAGAACCTGGGTCTCTGAATGACTTCCCAAAACAGAGATAACCAGTCATACTAAATTGGTTAAACTGCTACATAATAGAAAAATAAATTTCTATCTTTAAGTGACTGTCATCTGGGGTCTCTTTATCATAGGAGCTTAGCCTGTACCTTAACAGATACAGAAGAAATCAGTTTGTGCGATCAAAGTCTACTCTTTAGAAATGCTACATTTTTCCAACAGTAACTGCATATGAATATGGACTTCTGGCAATTAAAAAGTTCTAAGTCCAAAATAGATTAATTTTTATAAAACCAAGTCATATGTCTAGGCCTGACATGTATTTATAACAATACCTGATTGAATTATGTAACTAAAACTAATTAAGGGAGAAAAAGAACCAATTTCCAATTACTGCTATAAAATAAGTTGGGGTATCAGTGTGGTAAAAGTGTGGCAAATGGAAGGGTGCCAGGCAGGCCATGATTTACATTCAAAATCTCACAAACATTAGCAGTGGAACTTTTGATTTTACTTAATTTTTCTGAGCTCTAATATAAAGTAATGTAATGTAATGCCTGTAATAGGAGGCTAAAACAATTCAGCATATGAGATTATAATAAATCTTTACCCTGGGAATGACAAATAGTAGGCATTCCCTACTAGCAGTAATTCTTTAATTACTGTAGCTACTAGCAATAATTCTTTAATTAATGAACATATTTATATACAACAGCCCCTCTCACTAAAATACAAGTAAAACTCCTTTGACAACTATGTTAATGAGAACTCTTTCATTTCAAGTCCCATTCTGCTGCAGCTTCTTGGGTTGTCTACATTCAGCTGATCCTCTCAAGTACCTCTTCTTATTCTCCTCCGGTATGTTTGCGCTGGCATGTTTTCTTCCCTGAAGAAGATCCTCAACATTATATTTAGAAAATGCTAATTCTTTATTTTCAATTGCTTCAGAGTTTCCCCTAAATTCTAAGTGTTTAACAAGAATACTGCTAAGGAGGTTTGCTTCCTTTGTGTGTCCTATAAAATTTAAACTGGCACTTTATTACTCTGAGACTGAATTTTCTTGGGGTTTGTAGAGTACTGTAGATCTGCACTGGATCCAAATCCTTCTGCATTTTGGGATCTGTATTTGGTCCTGAGTTCTTCTTTTATTGAAAAATGTAACCTGACAGTTGGGTGTGAGGTGAAAATAAAAAGCTCATCCCCAGTGAACAGAAATCAGGAGGCAATAGCTCTTCCTATGCAGATCCCACATCCTCTCTGGGTTTTCAGAATTCTATTCTTTGCCAATTCACACTCACAATTGTGTAAGTTAAATAAAAAACAGAATTTTAAATGAAAAAAAAATCCCTCAAATTATAATATAATCAAACTAAAAAGGTTTTTTTGTGTTGTTGTTTTTTAAATAGGTTTTTATTGATTTTAGAGAGGAAGGCAGGGAGAGAGAGATAGAAATATCAATGATGAGAGAGAATCATTGATTGGCTGCCTCCTGCACACTGTCAGCCTACAACCCAGGCATGTGCCCTGACCAGGACCTCCTGGTTTATAGGTTGACACTCAACCACTTAGCCATGCCAGTCAGGCAAACTAAAAAGTTTTGAAGCCTTTTGTGGAACAACAGATGACAGGGCTATGTGTAAAAATATCAGGTGAATCTACACAAACTGCCTTGAGTCCTTTAGACTTTTCATGCTATGGTGTATATTTTAGTCATGTGCAAATAAAGGTGTCATTTGATCACTCATTCATTATTTGATCACAGCTGGTTTTGTAAAGCAAATATATCTTCTCAAATAAAGAATATTAAAAATAACAGTGAAGTGTATCTGATCTGTTGCAGTGAAGAAGACTGCCTCAATCCCAAGAGAAGCTGGGTAGAGTGGACCATTGTTGTAAATATCCTAGATTCCCTTTCTAAGGAAGAAACATAGATGCTTCTGTGAACACACGTGCACAAGAAAAAAGATTTAATGTGTCTGAGCCAAAAAAATGAAAAAACTTCACAATGATAGACCTAGAAAACCAATTTGTTCTCATTGCACAAAATGTAGAAACCATTAACTGTCTCTAATCAATATCAAAAGGAAAGAAAAGAAAAGATGTTGCTCACCATTTAGGGAATGGCACCAGATATATTTATTTCATCTTCTCTTCAGAAATCTCAACCAGTAGGCAAATCAGCCTTGGGCATGTGCCCTTTCTTTAACGGATCCTTATGCCTTCTACTGCCTGCCTGAATGTGGGTGAGTTAAAATCATGTCTATAAAACAGACATGATACTACTTGAACCATCTCTCTTAAAGGTTATTGTAATAATTACTCCAGAAGAGTAATGTAGGTATGTCTTGCCAAGCTTACAGTGATATGTAAATATAAGCACTTCTATTGGACTCTGTTAGGTAGGACATACTCATCTTGGTTAACTGAAATTTTATGTCCATTGAGTAGCAAGAAATCAATGGACAACATACCTATAGTCAACAATAATGTATACTTAAAAGATTTGTTAAGAGAGATCTCATGTTAATATTCTTACCACAACAAAATAAAATTTAGAAGAATCTGTTAGAAAACATAGAGAATAATAATTGAAACTTTCTTTAAAGTCTTTCTAATGAGTATTTACACTAGGGAAGGAACCATGTTGGTCTTATCCATATTTAGAGTAGTGCAGCTTATCAAAGTTCTGCCATATAATAGACATTCAATAGAATGGTTACTAAATGAGGGAATAAATTAATTAAATAAGTAATAACATCTTAGAATTAGAAAAGTATTACCCATAATCTCTAAAAAATATAAAAATTATATTTTATATAATTTCTTCTGGCTTTTATAGGGCCCTCATGAAAAATAATTTTTATAACATGGTAATAATAGCTAACATTTATCATTTATTGAACACACTACCCATTATACTAAAAAAAACCACCTGATAGCATTAGCACATTTAAAAAACACAACTGCATTTTTAAAGGCTTCTTGTATTTTCAAGAAACAAATATGGGAATTGAGATATGGATTTAAAGTGTTATTTAATGCCTAAAATTTGGTTTTTGTTCAATATTCAAGGACAAACCCAAGTGCTATATGCCATCATTTTTTTCTTAGCTACTTGAAAAATTTTACCTGCAATTGAAAACAATAACAACAAACACTACAAATATTTTGTCATCCTTTCTTTTTAAAACAGATTATATAACAAGTGAACTATCATTTTCCTTTGTCTTAGGAAAGAAGGGAAGCACAGAAAGGTCAAGTAACTTGGCAAACAATATCTAGCAGGCTAATGGAAGATTTATTACCAGAATTCATCTCTCCTTAATTTCTAAGCTACTATTTTTGTTACGTGACCTCTCAAAAAAGTTAATAACGACCATACTAAATATAAAAGTTCAAAAAGTAAATGATTATCTATGTTAAGTTGTTACACTACTTTGCAGTTATGATAATGTTAAGATTTTTCAAATACCAATTAGTCTTCAAATGTTGAACTAGCAAAAGAAAGCAATGCTACACAAAAGGTCAACTTTTTAAAATCAAGATGAGTTGGCAAATAATTTAATCCACTTATGTCAGAAGCACTTGAAAGAGGAGGAGTTGGTATTAGAAGAGAAGGCAAAGCAAATTTGGATACAGAAAAACACAAGTCCCAGTTATCCTGGGGGAAAACTGAGGAAACTTCATATTCAGGCTTGTTAGACAATTTATGACTGGCTCTATTATATCTCAATCAGTTAATATTAAACTAGTATATACTTCATTGGTAGAATTTATCATGGGATATACATAAAGAAGTAGAAAATACTGCGCCTGTTTTTTAGACTCTTAGAAAATATTAACGTGTAATTCTTTACCTACTAAAATAAAATGAGGAAACAGATAAATGAGGAAATGCTGCAGACACACATTATTACAGAAGTTTAGAGTATATATGTCTTCTTTAAGGTTTTCAAGACTCAAATGAGAGGAGAGGGGTGGGTGCCGGGAGCCGGTCCATGCTTGCTGTTTCAAGGGACCTGGCATATATGGCATACTGTTCTTAAAATGTTTGCTCACCTTCTTGGCACTATGTGTCTTAACCAAGGTCTCTGAGAAAGGTTGTTTCCCCAGGTAGGGATTTTCCCCTGAAGTTAGGGAGGGAATAAAACCCCTCAACTAAGTGCCAGGCGGGTAATTAATCACTTTAACTACAAACAATCATGCTTAAGCTACATAATCTTTACTCCCTGGAATGGAGATAAGAAACGCCCTAACCTTTGTAATAGAGATTGATAGGATTGAATCAACTGGTATAAATACAGATGTAACAAGACAGAAAGAGACAGAACTTAGAAGAGAACCAAGAAGACAGAACCTACAGACAGAAGAACTTTGCTGGAGAGAACATGGCAAAAGATCCTGGACTGAACCTGACTACAAAAATTGGCAAGAGAACCTGACTAGAACCTGGTGACTGAACCTGGCTGGAGAACCTGGACAGAACCTGGCTGAAGAACCTAGCGAGGGAAGATGGCTACAGAACCTGGCTGGAGAACCTGGAGAACCTAGCAAGAGAACATGGACACAGAACCTGACTGGAAATCCGAACCAGAACCTCTCTGGATATCCAGACCAGAACTTGGCTGGAGATCCAGGCTAGAGATCCTGGATAGGCTGCTGATCAACTGAACACTGCCTCCATGTCATTCCTTCTTCACCGACTCGGTCCACACCTTTGGGGACCCCTGGACCTGCTGGGGTTGGACCCCGGCAGGTGGGAAGGAGATTTAATATGTTCAATATAAGAACATGGAGGCCAGTCTGACTCAAGCATAGTGTCTACATGAAAGAATAAGTGGAGTGTAAAGGAGGAGAGGAAGGTCGGGGCCAGATTGCAGAGCTTTAGATTCCAAGCTATGATTAAAGTGTGAATTTGCAAGAAAATTGTTAGATTTCTGTTTTAAACCTGAAACTAAGAGAATCAAAGCTATGTTTTAGGATGGCTTCAGGTGAAACATACAAAAAACATGACATGCAGAAAGAAACCTGACAGCAGAGTAAACTGTGCAGGCCCGTCAGTCGTGATATAAAATAATGAGTGAACAAGACAGGTAGTGAAAGAAGGGGAGAAAAGCACTGAAAGGAAAGAACAGTTGAGACTTGATAACTGGTCTCATATAAAGCAAAGGAACAGAAATCAAACACCAAAATGTAAAATCTAAATGATCAGAAAAAAAACAGTGCTAATTAAAGATTAAGGAAGCCCACGAAGAAATGTCCTGGGAAAGCAACAATTAATTTAGTTTGGGGCATATGGAGTTCTGGGAATAGCGGGCCATCTATGTTGAAATGGGTACTGTCCATGTAAATGGTGCCTGTAAATGAAAGCTAGGAGCACACGGCCCAGGAGGAAGATTTATTATCTATTGCGATGGAGGAAATTCCCAAGAATGGCAGGAAGACTGACAAAGGGCTGAGAGTGTGTCCTTGTGCTATTCCTTTAAGTGGGAGCAAGGAAAAGAAGAGACACTCTAGAGAACTAGTTAGAAAAATAGAGAGAACCATGATGGCATACTGGTGTTAGAATCAAAAGAGCATGAATACTGAAAGATAAATGAATTAGACATCAGGAAAAAAAACTGATGCTCTTACAGGTAGAAGTTTTGAATGATGGTGGCAGTAGCTGAAGCTCAAGAACACAGTAGACAGTAAGGAATGAAGGCTGAGCATGAAAAATCACCAACTATTAAGAAAATTAAAGTATGGTATGAGAACAGTGTATGTGGGGGGGGGGGATATCTTCTGTGGTGGAATAAATGACCCCAGGTGTTGGAGTCATTTTTACCTGAGTCTATTTCAACTAAGTCACTAACCCGGTATTGCTCAAATAACCACATGAGCAAGAAGGATAGAGTGCACCCTCCCTGTCCCTCAATTCCAAAGCAGTATTTACGAAGAGAATCACCCTAGGAATCTTTTCCATACTTCTTGAACTCTCTGGTGAGACTAAAGATACATAAAGGATTTCTTCAGAGTTAGAATGCAGTAGCATTTCCTTCTTCCACCTCATGAGAAACCTTAAGTGGATTCTAGAATCAATTACTGTGGGCTGGGAGAAGGGTCAACCATCCTTTTTAAAGACAGACCCAGGGTAACTGGAGCTCCCAAACTCATCAGGCCAGGGATGCACAAGTGCTTCTCTAAGACCAGATCCGAACCAGAAAGGAGAGCAAACAGGCACTGGTCCCATTCATGTAAGTCTCTGGAACGAGAGGAGACCTCAGCAAAATGAAGCAGGAGGTACTGTGGTCTAGCATTTGGGAAGAGACCACCTCTGGCTATAAAAAAGCATGTGTTCCATGTCAATGAAATTGTGGGAGAAGAAGCCTACGAAAGCACCATCAGGAGAAAAGGAGGAGCTTTAACATGGGCCAAGATGAGAGAAAAGCAACAGAACTAGGCCACACCTGTCTTACCCACCCTCTTACCTACTCCCCACCATTTCAAGGAATTAAGTGGCAGATGCCAAAGGGAGGATATTTGTATTTGCTCTGGATCCTGGTCTTCCATTCCACTCCTTTCAAGCTCGAATTTTGCTCAAATTTAATCAGAAGAAATGGCCAGGGGACTTACAAATCATAAGGGAGTCATTTGCTTTCTCAGGAAGGCAGCGATGAAAGAGGGAAATTCAGAGGTGGCCTTCACTGTATTTCTTATTGAAAAGGATAAAATGATCGCCTTTTAACTGATGGAAACAGAGCACTGAGAACAATGACCAGGATAAAAGGGACAGAACGTGAACTCTTGTTTCAGAGCAAAAGTCATTTTGGAATCTAAAGTGATGGGATGAGCTACACTCAATTAAGCAAACACGTAACAACAAAGAGAAATGAAATAAAGCAGGGTTAGAAGGGAACCAACCCATATAAGGAAGTAAATTAGAATTACAAAACAGGAAAGAAAACAGACTATCATGTACAGTCAATTGTCTCACTATTCATAGACAGAAATATCATCAGTAAGGTCTGTGATGAAAGAAGATTTACCCTTGCTAGTAAATGAGGCAAGATTACAAAGTAATGTAATTTCCTGGATATGTTTTAAATAATTATCTCATCAAGAAATTCAGCTTCTGGAGGATAATTAGATAAAGAAACACAGCCTTTCATCAGTCTCAGAAACTTCTGCTGGGAGACTCAAGACCACTACCAAGTGACTTAGTATATGTCTACTTGGATTTAAACCATACAACTGCAGAAAGGAAAACACTACCCCACCATCACCAAATTTCTAAAGGGCTAATCTTCAGACTGAGTACCCTCATCTACAACTATAACTCTTGGCATGTCAATGCATGCTTCCTCGAACCTTTGCCACCCTTATAAGACATACCTGATGTGGGGCAGATTCTGATAGAGAAAGTAGGTTTTAAAAGATAAAACTGGAATTTGACAATGAAAAGAAAATATACTCATTCATAAGAAAGGTACCCAAGACCATTTGGTTGCCAACTGGGACTGGAGTTTGGGCAAGGCACTCACCCAAACTCCAAATTATTACTGAGTGGTATTTTGATTTGAGAGCATGAAGAAATGGTATGAATTGCTAAAAGACAGGAAAAAATGAAAAGAATATCAAAAACCCAGATCACACATATCCAAAAGTTCTTTTAAGAATAGGTAAAAGAAAAGGCCAAATAGAAGTGCCAGCAATCCATCAAATTTTGCTGGATGGCTTTCCAAACTTAACTTGAGAACTACTATATTAGATGCTCCAAAGAGTTAACACATCTCCTGAAATTTCTCACGTATTAAGGAAAACTTATTTTATCCATAGGATATGCTCTAAATTATTACATTTCTTGCTAGGAATTGCTCATGCTTGAACACAAGGGAAGCTTAATAAATGGGTGGCAATGCTTGACTTAAAATTAAAAGTTGAACCCTGGCCAGTTGTTCAGTGGTTAGAGCATCCTCCTGTAGATAGAAGGGTTGCAAGTTTGATCCCCACCCCAATGATGGGCATGTTTGGGAGGCAACCAATCGATGGGTGCCTCTCATATTGATGTTTCTCTCTCTCTCCCCCACTCCACGTTTTCTAAAAATCAATGGAAAAAATATCCTCAGCTGAGGATTAATAAAAAATAAATTAAAATAAAATTACAAGTTAATGCTGGTAATACAATAAAATTAGTCTACAAAGAATATAATTTAATTGAAATTTATGTGTTACACAATACCAGGTTTATAAATTAAATTTTGGTTGCTTAAACTTAAAATTTGTTGAAAAGATAAATGCTATTTTTCCCAGTGAAATAACATTTATTTGCCTTAACTTTTTAAAAACAGGATTAATATGTCTCTAAATGAATTTAGTGGTTTGTTTTGAACTTGTTTTCTGGTATATAAGGAAAAGGGAGAATGGGCTTATATAGTAATTGGCATAATAATAAATACAGTAAGATTATCGCAAAATTAAGCATTGGCTGGCTTAAAATTGGCATATTTTTCATGACAATACTATCAGAGTACATGATGGTGGATATATACAATTTACCATTAGGAAAAAAATACTAACCACCAGATAGAAATTTATTATACCCAAGAGTAAGTCTTCAGAATAACATTTTTCTATAAGTAGATTATTTCGATAGTTAATGAATGTAGACTATTTCAATAGTTTACTGATGATTTTAATGCCATCTTCTTTATTCCTTTTCATGCATATCTAATCAGTAGAGTCTCCAACTACCTATCTTGTGAAAATGTTTATTTTTTTCATCTATACTTGCATCTACATTATAAAAGGCCAGGGGCCGTCATGACCTAAACGACCAAACGACAGGTCACCAGGAAGTGTATGGAGCACCTCTCTGTCCCTCCCCCGCAGCCCACAGGCTCCTATCACAGCAAGGCTGGCGGCTGGCGGGTGGGCAGGGCAGCGGAGGGTGGGTGGGGCGAGGCAGGCACGGCGAGGGCTGGAGGCCTAGAGACCTGGTCACTGCCTCGGTGGCTGCAGATCAGGCCCAGAGAGAGGCCCGGAGAGAGGCCGGAGAGAGAGGCAGGGCCTGATCAGCAGCTGCCGAGGAAGCTGCGGGTCAGGCCCAGAGATAAGCCCCGAGATGCTGACTTGCATAGAAACCGACCAATCAGAACCTAATCTGGGTGAACTGTGAAGGCAGAACCTAAGGTGGGGGCTGAGGAGGGGTTTAAAGGGCATAGCTGTTTGGTGTAAGAAAGCGGTTCAATTTTTTAATGACCGGTTTGGCAGTATAGTGCATATGGCTAGCTATCAGTCCAGATATAGGGATTATGTATTTTTGTCTGCCAAGAGCATCTTCTCCTGCTGAAAAAGGCTTCCCCTCCCCCCCCCCCCATTTAAACAATCCTATCCTATATAATCTATCTGTACTAATAAAAGGGTAATATGCTAATTAGACTAGGTCGGCCGGCCATCTTCCGGACATCCGACTTCCTTCCAGACAAAGCCATGATGGTGGGGGCCGAGGCAGAGGCAGTTAGGGGCAATCAGGCTGGCAGGGGAGGGAAGTTGGGGGCGAGATCAGGCCAGCAGGGAAGGGCAGTTGGGGGTGATCAGGCCAGCAGGGGAGGGCAGTTGTGGGCAACCAGGCAAGCAGTTAGGGGTGATCAGGCAGGCAAGCAGAGGTGATTAGAGGCAATCAGGCAGGCAGGCAGAGTGGTTAGGGGCAATCAGGCCAGCAGGGGAGGGCAGTTAGGGGCGATCTGGCCAGTAGGGGATAGTAGTTGGGGGTAATTAGGCAGGCAGGCAGAGGTGATTAGGGGCAATCAGGCAGACAGGCAGAGTGGTTAGGGGTGATCAGGCAGGCAGGCAGGTGAGTGATTAGGAGCCAGCGGTCCCAGATTGCGAGAGGGTGCAGGCTGGGCTGAGGGAAACCACCCCCACACACACACATGAATTTGGTTCACTGGGCCTCTAGTTTTTTCATAATTGGTTCCCCTAGACCACAAGGAAAGGTAGAGCTTCATGCAAGAAATAAAAATTTTTGATGAAGCTACTATTCTGCAGTTTCTGGATGGATCACTTTTAGTTTTCTCTTTTCTTTTTTTTCCTCCCAGCTCTTTAAGTTGGGTTCACCAATGTCCCTCCCTGCTCCAGTTCCCCAGCCGGCTATGCCTATAGCTAGGAGCACAGTACAATTTCAGCCCACTGATGGTACAGGAAGGAGGTAACACATTACTCTTGTGCACACCCCAGAGTGGGGGCAGGAAGCAGGGCAGCCATGAATCCCACTTGCCTCTCACCCCTCCTGCTGATTGCTGCTTCCTTCCAATTGAGGCCATAGGGAATTTTTTTACAAATGAAGTTGTGCTAGATGAGCCTACAAAGATTCAATTTGTTAAAGTTATCTGTGCTCACAATTTCCCCTCTTCCTGGTGCCACTCTCATCTCAGTATTGTCTTAGCTCCCTTTTAGGACTGTGCCCTTACCCTAAACATTGGCCTGCTAGCCTAGGACTCTAACAGGTTGCCTATTGCTTGTCAAACCTCTACTGAAGTAGCCATCTCTTGCTCTCTTGTACTCCTATCAGAGGACTGGGAATGTATGGGAAGAATATGGCAGCAAATGGATGACTCCAGCATCCCCCGAGCCTGTGCCCCCAAAGTGACAGCTGTCTCAGTAAATTATTTATTCCACCCATTGTATGCTGTGGACAGTGTCAGAGAAACTGCACATGAACTTGTGAGGAATATGCTCTTGGTTTCATTAACTGGATGGAGGATGTGAACGCTAACATAAAAATTTCATGATCAATTAAGCAGGTTTGAGGAAAATCCTATTGAAGTAAAAGTAATAAAACTAAATATAAAATGATAATGCTAAGAGTTTAACCACCTGTAATCCATGGGTGAGCTTTATAGGTACCTCCTACAACCATATTGGTATAGTTTTACCTGGAAATTTGTTTTTTCTGGAGAAATTTTAATATTCTCAAAACAGAACATGATCTGAAAATTAGAAACCATTTATTTTCCTCATTCATTTGCTCATTTAATAAATGTTGCCTCCAAGGCATAAAGTGATTGTCATGAAGTGCAAATATCATTATCTCACCCCCTATTGGAAAGATTTCAGTAGCTCCCTAACACTATCCAGATAAAATTCAAAGCATGACATACTTCGTCTGCCTAGGATCTGGCCTTAGCCCACCTCCGGGTTGATGCCACCACTCATCAACATGCAGACTCTGTCACACAGACTGAATACTCACAGTTCCTGAGGGCACCATACTTCCCTTTGTGAGCACAATTTCCCCACTTCCACCCAGATAACTTTAACGAATCGAATTGTTATAGGCTCATCTAGCACAACTTCATTTGTAAAAAATTCCCTATGGCCTCAATGCTCCAGTCTCTACTACATACACTCTTTCTTGCTTTGGTAGCAACCTGTGTATACCTCCCTCAGAGCACAGATTCCATCCCACTATTAATGACCATTTGCTTATTTGCTTGTCTCTGGATGTATTGCTCCTATGGAAGCCCTATCCCCCAACCCAGCTATTTGAAGGTAGAACTTTTCTGTTTTCACAACCCCCAGACCCAACACAGCTCCCAGACATTCTAGGTTCTCCATAAATATTTATTATATGACTGAATAAATGAATGAATAAATAAAATTTGAATTACAGAAGATAAAAGATAAAGCACTGAACATCTTATACAATGATGTTTCTATTGCGCCCACTGCATGTCTTTGCTCTGAAAAAAAAAAAAAAAATCAGGAGCATTTTTTTCTACATCTTTTAAAAACATAAATGTAATGCAGTGGCTGCTTCCTCAGACTTCACCAGGCAGAGGGAGCTGTTTCTCACCTTCTCTACAAGGATTACTCTGACCTTCCTTTTCTGGGGGCTCTGTAATTTACACGTTGGTTAAGTGTGAGTTCCTCACTAGAGAAGCCCTAGATCTTCCTTCGCTGGGGATGGGGGTGGAGGAAGAGGAGGAGAACCAGGAGGAGGAGGAGGAAAACAAGGAGGGAGAAGAAAGAAAAGGGGGAGGAGATGGCAGGAGAAGAAGAAGAGGGGAGGAGGGTTGAGAAGGAGGGAAAGAAGAAAGGGCAGGGAGAGGAGGAGAAAATTAAAAGAAGAAAGAAGAGAGGGAAGAGTCAGGAGAGGAGAGGAAAGCAGAAGAGAGAATAATTTTAGGCAAATTATTTTTCAGGCACCAGTTGAAGCCTAATTACCTTTTGTATGGGTAATTGACACTCAAATCCTCAGTTATTTATATCTCAAGTAAAAACTAAATCTCAAGTACAAAATAAATTGGGTCACCATTGATTATGGTAACCCAACCACACATTCTGGAAAACAGAAAGTTTGAGTATCAAATGAAGATATTCAAGAGTGGGGCAAAGTGATATCCTAATAGGCACTACGATGGCCCGATGCCAGTTTGCTGGCCTGTCTTCAGCTACTTTGTGCTGAGCTCTAATGATATTCCCAAAGGGAGTATCACCAATACTGTATGTTTTCATTCCCACTGCAAACTTTCAGTTGTTTCTCTTCTCCAATTCACTGCAGCATACTAGGGCAAGTAAAAATAAAAAATGTTGTTCCCCCTCTTTCACAGTGACTAATGCTCATTGCACTGACAGATGCCAAGAAGTAGAATGAACACCGGAATTGAGAGGTAAATAACTGGCCATATTTGAAGACATTCTGCAAATAGCCTGGCTCGTACCCAGCAGCCTGCAGTATCCCCAGTGCATCCTGTCCTTTCTGTCTTATGTTTAGATGTGCTGATCCCTCTGCTTACAACATTTTTCCTTGTCCCAGACCCCATCTCTGAATGACACTTACTTTATTCCATGTCTCTACAGAGCAGTTACTTCCCCAGGAAGCCTTTCCTAATTCCTCAAAAGAAGTGAGAGGCCCTCCTATAATTCCCTGTTTTTTAGGTCTCCCTCCCAATACATTGTCAGATACTCAGGGGCCAAGACTGTGTTCATAAGAGAAACTCAAAAGTATCTGGAAAAAATGGACAATTTAGACTATTTTTACAAATAAAATTCAGGTAATTTATTTTAGATCAGTATCTGAGGGAAATAGCATCAATCCCTCAGGAAAAGGACAAAGGGACCACCCATTGGGACAGTCTTACCAGTACAACAGGACATAAGTAAGCACCAAAAATAAAGCAAGAATCCTGCATGAGGCAATTAGAAGACTTTGCGAAATATTTAATGAGGTTTACCCTTAGCTTCCTGGCTGGCTTAACAACTTTTAATTCAGCTTGGCTGCAAGTTGTAGAAAAAAGTCTTTGAAATATTTAAACCAATAGCAGTGTAACCAGTTATAAAGAAATGGGGGGGGGGGGGGGAATGAACACCAAGATAAATGTAACATCTTTAAAGAATAATAAATTAGCTGGAAACAGCATCCAAAAAGCAGTTCCCAAGATATCACTATGTAATTATAGCTCATCAGCATATGTCTCACATATTCCAAAATTACCCATTTCACTACCCTCTTTCTCCCAAACTGGGAAAGGAAGATGACAGCAGGCTTCAAAAATGCAAACTAAATGGTTCTTTAATAACAGAAAGCTTTGAATGTCCAATATTTTCTATAAGTACATCATACCTAAAAAAATCTGAAAGCGTATTCCTAGAATTCAAATTACACTTAGTCCATTTTCAAGGATTTTTATAATGCTTTGGAAAAAAAATAAACTTTCCTGTCAAACTTCAAAATAAAGAAGAGGTTATTCCCTAAAAGTCAAGTGTAACTAACAGGTTTTGTTGAGTCCAGGACCTGGAGGAGTCTTTCTGCCCTTGGCTTCGTTGGTGTGATCGTCCAACATGATGCACTGATGACATGAACAGCTTCATTAGTGAGGGGTTCCAGGAGACATGGAGGGTTGATATCCATTTCTGTCCCCTGGTGATCAGCTGCCTAATTATCCCTAGAAGCAGGTGGCTCATGTGTTCCCTCAGTACCAGCTGTAGCTGAGGCTTGGGTAAATTTCGCTGGACAACTAGATTTGAACATTGTAAAGCAGATGCTAATCTTTAGTATCACAAAGTTGGGGAAAAACTGCTCCTCATAAAAGTGCAAAAAATACTTGCACTCTTTTTAATGTTTTAGATGCTTAAGATAAAATATTTTGAGGTTTATATATTAAACAATAAACAATTAAAATACTTAAGATGAAATATTTAGGTTAAACATACTAAAAGTTTTCAGAAGCAGTCATTTGCCATCTAAAATAGAAACAAACGTTCAAAATCGCTAATTACTACCTATTATTTCTTAGGCCTCCCTATCAAGTGATGAAACTCAAAGAAGTTTTACTTCTTATTCCTTGCTCATTCTGTCCCTTCAAGAATCTGTATGCAGGAAATGGTGGTATAAGCCCTGTTGCTAAGAACCTTTCAGCCTTGCTGTCTCTGAACAGGTAGTTGTTCATTTAGATCACTTAGGTGGGGATTTTTTTTTTCTGCCAAGGGCCATTTGGATATTTATAACATCATTTGCAGGCCACACAAAATTATCAGCTTAAAAGTTAGCCTGCTCTATTTGGTCAAACATTTAATTAACTCACCCCTAAATGCTTTGGCAGGGCCAGATCAAGGTATTTCATGGGCCTTATATGGTTCACAAGCCGGATGCTCCCCACCCCTGATTTAGATAGTCTTTGTAAAATTCCTAGCACAGGGGATTACTTATGATAGCTTTATGTAAATGTAGGTCTAAGAAAGCTTCATGCCTTCTTTTATTATATCAAGTAACAATGATCCAATATAGATAATTATAGCAATTAAGAGGTAGGCATATGTTAGGTATCAAGCACTTAGAAATAACACATTTCCATTGGTTTTGGGACTGTTTATGAGCCCTCAATGGTTCATATTTTTTTATTGTACTATATCTGTGTTTTCATTTCTCTTAGTTATCAGTTATTCATTTTTAAGTAGCAGATTTGATAGATATTCCTTTGAGATTATGTATGATGAACTTATCATCATTCTCAAGATAGGGCAATGAAGGATAACAGTGAAAAATTACAGAGTAGGATTTGATTTAAAAAACTAAGATTCTGTCCCAAGTGCTAAGGGTTTATATATCATGTTTTCTTTTTCACTTAAAAAATCTTAAGAGGCATTCACGATAAAGATAATATCTATTGTGCATAAAGATTATGGAGAGAGATTATAAGGTTAATAAATTCCAGTATTCTCATTTTATGTGAACTTTTACTAAAATATATGCAAACATCTTTTTTATTTATGCAAACACCTTTTTTTTTTTACTTTATCAGTATTGATATGTTAGACCCCATATATTTCTATGGAATCTGAAATAATATTCTGTTTTTAGATAATAAATATTAGTAGAGATAAAAATGTTTCCAGTGAAGTGCTTTTGGCTATAATATTGTCTTTAATTTATAAACTATTACTAAAATTCAGATTTTTTAATTCTAAACTCAGAAGAAACATTGCAATAAACATTCTTACATGGTGAAATAATTTACTCTGTAGTACATGGTTCTGCTTAAGGTAATAACATAAAGTTCAAATTTTAAAAAATAAAAATTCACTGTAATTTTAAAGCAGAATAAATCAGAAGCTTTGGCTCAGTCTTTCAAAACATGGCTGCATATCAGAATCACTCGGCCATTGGTTGCTTATAAAAACATCCATCTATGTACATATATACTTACAAGCTGTATATGAAGTTATAAGCACATACATATGGTTAAAAGAATATATATGTACATACATACATATAGTACTTATATATGTACTATTTATCTTATAAGAGTATATCCATATAACCCCAAAAGATTTTTCCGGCAGACCTGGGGAAATTCTGGCAATCTGGATTTTACAAAGAGCTTCCTATGTACTTCTGAGGTACAGCTGGTTAGGGGAACCAACTTTTGGTGTTTGAATCATAGCTCTGCCATTTACCAGTTCTAAGGCATTGGACTAGCAACTTAAGACTGTCTAACCTTCATTATACTCATCTATAAAATGAAGGAAAAATACCTTTCGTATGAGAGTCTTACTAGAATTACGTAGGATAATGAAATGTTGAGCACTGATATCAACACAAAATTGATGCTCAAAAAAGGTTTACATCCTTTCTTCTCTTTCCCTAAAACTAGCCTCTACAATTGACATGGTAGGAACACTTCCAGTTCTCTTACTTGATGAAATAATATTATGTAGGTTTCCATTTAAAGCATAAAAGCTCGCCAAAAATAATTTGCTGCCTATTGAATGATTGAGCTATATGGCCACCAGGCCATCTGTGTTTGTTCTAAGGTGGATTTTAGACACTACAAAAATACTTACATAAACCAAATTAAGTCTAAGGCCTCCCATGGCCCCATATCATTCAGGGTTCCAGCAGAGAACTATACACTTACATTGGGTAATTTGAGAAGGGGGTTTATAAAGGAATTGTTTATAAGAGTCTGGGTAGGATGTACAGAAACCACAAGTGATGGTAACTACCCTGGAGCTAAAGATGGGGGGCAGGGAGCAACACACCTGAGTCAAAGGGGCAAGGTAGTGAATGATTATTTAAACCTGGAGTCAGAGGGACACCCTCACAGAACCTGTGACCCTGGTCAAGGGACACAGCTGGCCCACACTGAGCATTCAGGAAGACAGTGTGAGGAATAAGTCCCCAACCTCACTCTTCTCTCTCTTGCTAGCTGCTTGCTGATGCTCCCCATTCATCAAAGGTCAGTATCAGCCTCCCAGGGTAGGATGAAGAGGTGAGGGGAGATGGGAGGAGAAAAAGAAAAGGCATCCTGCATAAAACCTAAGTCATTCTTTTAGAATCACAAAAGAACATAGTCCCTCACAACAAAGTATTAAAAATAGTTCTAATATTTATTTGTATCTTTTGAAAACATTTAAAAAGCCAAATCCATAACCAAAAATAATTTTAAATAACTTTTATCTCTTCCCCTCCCATTCTCAAAGTCTCCCTGCAAAATGAAGTCTTCACCACTCTGTATTTCTCTATTATTTTTTTTCTGTTTGGCTCTTTCTGGTACAAACTCCAAACCCATTTCAGTTCCCTCCATCAGCATTTCTGCTTTGCAACTGTTAAGAAACAGAACTGGCAGGTTCATTATCTCTTTTAGCAAACACAGAGGAAGGTGAGGTAAAAGGGAGAATAGTTGCAAGCACTAACATGTAAGTATGTTCTTCTGTTTATAATGCTTACTTTAAAAAATAGGAGCTCATCTGGAAACAATGCAAGCAAAAAGCAAATCTGTTATTGTTGTCTGTAAGCTATGACCTGAATTTTTTCCATATATAAAATGGAAAAAGTTCCCATATATAATATAAATATTGACTGTATCTGATATATGCATTGCAAACGGTAGCATTCAAACTTTCATATGTCGTATTCTACTGGATTCTCATAAAATAATCATATAAGGTAAGTAGGAATTTTTATCCTCTTAAGACTAAGAAAGTTAAATAAATAGAAGAACCATAGCTGGTAAGGAGAGAATCAAATAAGAATCCAGAAAATACACATTTGTAGATTTGTCTCTAAGAACTAGATGTACTAGTATACACACACTACCATATTTACTTAGATCTAGTTGTTCATTTACATTGATTCAGCACTAATCTTTCAAATAGGACATATTTTGATTTATCGTTTGTTTGGAAATATATAATACAAATACTTCAACTGCCTTTTCTAAAGAAAAACAATGAGATTTCTTGGGAAATATACAAACAAAAACATTTGTTTACTCCCTGCATTGTCACTTACATTAAAAAAGTAATAAAAACAAAAATTGCAATCACAACAAAATTAGGAAACTATAGCAACTCTAAAAAACAGACTAAGAAGCCTATTGCAAAATACAACAGAATTGGGATAAAATGAGAAAATAAATTGTGGGCAGTTCATATTTTTCTAGATCTTGATCAAGATGACAATTTCTTAAAAGTAAGTCATGCCCTAGCCGGTTTGGCTCGGTGGATAGAGCGTCAGCCTGCGGACTGAAGGGTCCCAGGTTCGATTACGGTCAAGGGCATGTACCTTGGTTGCAGGCACATCCCCAGCAGGGGGTATGCAGGAGGCAGCTGATCAATGTTTCTCTCTCATCAATGTTTCTGGCTCTCTATCCCTCTCCCTTCCTCTCTGTAAAAAATCAATAAAATATATTTTTTTAAAAAACAAAAAAAAGTAAGTCATAATTTCAAAAAGTACTACTTAGTGATCCTTTACTTTAGAAGGACAAAGCTCAACTTCCGGGAACCAAGATGGCGGCGATATAGGCAGACGTGTCCCAGGTCGTGTCCCGGAGCAAATGGAACGAGCAGCTGAAGCTAGTAACACTCACACCGAATTGGCAAAATTGCTCAGCTGGTGAGAGGGTTTACAGCCGGGAAGAGCAGAACTCCCCTGGTAAGGTAAAAAAAAAACCAGGGATTTGGGCAGGAAAGTTTGCCAGACCTCTGAGCCTAGAGAGTCGGAGGGAGACCGCGTGGCAGACAGCCGCGTCCTTTGGGACAGGCACAGCCCCTGACGGGGAAAGGAGAACCGCGGGATTCCTGGCGCCGCCAGGGAAATTGAGAGCTGGGTTCTGTGATCACGGAGGACTGAGCCTAAAGGGGGCAGCCTGAAGAGCTGACCTGACCATGCAGTCCCGGTAAGAGAAGAAGCTTACAGAAACCAAGCCTTCCCCGTTTCCGCGGCCGGCATTTGTTTGTTTGTTTTCACTGAATCCTGTTCATGGGACATTTCGGATACAGACACTCACCTGTGCTGAAGAGAGGGAGAGTGTGCTGGGGAGTGGAATCTGGGGAGAGACTGGGGAAAGAGGGGGAGCCGGGAGAGGTGGTAGTGAATTGAGTGCTGAGACACCCCAGAGCCCAGGACTGGGGTAGCCACCCGCTCCTGAGAGGGAGTCTCCTCCCCCCAGCCCCCAGGCAAGGAGCACAGCCACACCCAGATTCCACCCTGAACGAGATCAAGGATTAAGATAACCTGATCAGTCCCTGGGAGTTAACAGGGTCTGGCCTATAGGGGGATTTTCAATCCCAGCAACAACATAGCGCCGGTAACTAACTATTACGCAGTCAGCTCGGGGCAGTGAACTTCCACTGGACAGAGAGGCCCTATAGCCTCAGAGGCCAACCCCAGAACACTGCCACCCAGAGGCTGACCCACAAACTGACTCTTTGCTAAACACAAAATAAGGCAGTCTGGGAAATAAATGCGGCATGCTTTAAAATAAGGACTGTGGTTTACAACACAGAGGAACAGTATATCGCAGGGAAACTCAACACTCTCCTGAATACCTGGAAGGTCTAAGGCGAGCCACACTGAAGAATAGAAGAAACGAAGGACCTTCACTACTGCAATTTTTTTTCTTTTTTCACTTTTTAACTAAGAAACCAATTTTTTTTTTCATTCTTTTTTTTCTGTTCTTTTTTTTTCTTTTTTCTTTTTTTTCTTTCTTTTCTTCTTTTTCCATCACCTGATTTTACCCTTTTAATTACTACCTTCTTATTTTTAACCAGTATTATTACTGCTACCATTTTACCATTTTTTAAAGTGCCATTTTATTTTTTCTTTATTTTATTTTGGGATTAGTGTTCACCATTCTATTTTCATCGTTATATTATTGGTTGTTTCTAGTTTGCATTCATATCCAGGGAGCTGTTGCTGGAATTTGTTGGGATTAATGGCTGTTCTATAGGAGTATTCTCCTCATATAAAAAGTCTCTTCCCTCTTCCACTTCATTCTCTCTTTTCGCTCTTTTTTTTTTTTTCTTTTCTTTTCTCGCTTTTATTTTCCCCCTTCCTTTTTCCCAATTTCATTTTTGCACTCCCTTTTTTTGGTCCCTACTTTTCTTTTCCTTTTTCTCTTTTATCTTTTTCTCTTCCTTCTTCCTTATCCCCTAATTCTCTTAATTCAGGTGGTCACCTTTAATTGGGGTTATTAATATCGTGAATATATTTGTGTATAGTGCCTGGTACGTGGTGCCTTGTTGTGTTGTATTTTGTGCCTTTAAATCAACGCAGCAGATCCAAGCAACAGCAACCTCCTGAGCACCTCATCCTCTGCTGAGGAACAGCAGCTGTACGTGAAACCTCGCCCCACCAGCCGGAAGAGCCACCACAGCTGTGAACAGCACCCACCAGAGGAGCTGCTGCCAACTGAACAGCAGCTGCTACCGCAACCACCCGAAGAGCAACCACAGACCAAGGAGTCACTGCCACCAAGGGAGCAACCACTGAACAACTCAACGTCTAGATATGTCAGTGAGATCAAACATGGGTAGACAAAGAAACCCCCAAAGGAAAGAGAAGGAGGACTCTCCAGAAAAGCAGCTAAGTAATACAGAGGCATGCAACATGACAGATAAAGAATTCAGAATAAGGATCCTAGAGTGCATAAACCGGATGGAGGAAAAAATCGACAACCTCTGCAAGAAGCAAGAAGAAACAGATGAAAAAATCGATAACATATGGAAGAAGCTAGAAGAAACAGATGAAAAAATCGATAACATATGGAAGAAGCTAGAAGAAACAGATGAAAAAATCAACAACCTAAGTAAGACCCAAGAAGAAATGAAGAGTGATATAGCTGCAATGAAAAACTCCATTGAAAGTATCAACAGTAGACTAGGAGAAGCGGAGGACCGAATAAGTGAATTAGAAGACAAGGAAGCAAAACACACCCAAAATGTACTGCAATTGGAGAAAAAAATTAAAAGACAGGAGGAGAGCCTAAGGGAGCTTTGGGACAACATGAAACGAAACAACATACGAATAATAGGAGTACCAGAACAACAGAAAGATGAACAAGGATTAGAAAACCTACTCGAAGAAATAATATCAGAAAACTTTCCTGAGGTGGGGAAGAAAAAAGTCACACAAGCCCAGAGAGTCCCAAACAAGGTGAACCCGAAAAGACCCACACCAAGACACATCATAATCACCATGGCAAATGTTCAGGACAAAGAGAGAATCTTACAGGCTGCAAGAGAGAGACGGAAAGTTACATACAAGGGATCTCCCATTAGATTGTCAAATGACTTCTCAACAGAAACACATCAGGCCAGAAAAGAATGGACTGAAATTTACAAAGTGATGCAAAGCAAAGGACTGAATCCAAGAATACTCTATCCAGCAAGGCTATCATTCAAACTTGAAGGGGAAATAAGAAGCTTCACAGACAAAAAAAGACTAAGGGAGTTTGTCACCACCAAGCCAGCA
This sequence comes from Myotis daubentonii, assembly GCF_963259705.1. NCBI lineage: Eukaryota > Metazoa > Chordata > Mammalia > Chiroptera > Vespertilionidae > Myotis > Myotis daubentonii. Next base: position 184,168,113 of record NC_081841.1, read on the forward strand.
ATGCAAGGAATGCTAAAGGGACTGGTATAAAAAGAAGAAATAAAAAGCTCAGAAAGAAAACAGCCACACACATACACACAAAAAGAAATGGCTACAAACAAGTACCTTTCAATAATAACTTTAAACGTAAATGGACTAAATGCTCCAACCAAAAGACATCGAGTGGCTGAATGGATAAAAAAACACGACCCATACATCTGCTGTCTACAAGAAACCCACCTCATTAGAAGGGACTCACACAGACTGAAAGTGAAAGGATGGAAAAATATCTTTCAGGCAAATGGAAAGGAAAAGAAAGCTGGGGTAGCAATACTTATATCGGACAAAATAGACCTCAAAGTGAAGGCCTTAACAAGAGATAAGGAAGGCCACTTCATAATACTAAAGGGATCAATACAACAAGAAGATATAACCCTGGTAAACATATATGCACCCAATGTAGGAGCACCCAAATTCATAAAAAAACTCCTGGAAAATATCAAAGGAGAGATCGACAACAATACAATCATAGTAGGGGACTTTAATACACCATTGACAACACTGGATAAGTCCTATAGACAAACAATCAGCAAAGATACAGCAATCCTAAATGACTCACTAGATCAGATGGACTTAATAGACATCTTCAGAACACTTCACCCCAAAGCCAGAGAATATACGTTCTTCTCAGGTGCTCATGGGACATATTCAAAAATAGACCACATATTGGGTCACAAGCAAAGTATCCCCAAATTCAAGAAGATTGAAATCATAAAAAGCGTCTTCGCAGACCACGATGGCATAATATTAGAAATAAACTACAATAAAAACAACCCAAAATACTCAAACACCTGGAAGCTGAATAGCATGCTATTAAATATTGATTGGGTTACCAATGAGATCAAAGAAGAAATTAAAAACATCCTGGAAACTAATGACAATGAAAACACAACAATCCAAAACCTATGGGACACATTGAAAGCAGTCCTGAGGGGGAAGTTTATAGCTCTACAGGCCTATCTCAAAAAACAAGAAAAAATGGTAGTAAATCATCTAACTCTACAACTCAAAGAATTAGAAAGAGAGCAACAAGAAAACCCCAGAGTGAGCAGAAGGAAGGAGATAATAAAGATTAGAGCAGAAATAAATGACATAGAGACCAAAAAAACAATACAGAAAATCAATGAAACCAAGAGCTGGTTCTTTGAAAGGATAAACAAGATTGATAAACCTCTAGCCAGACTCACCAAGAAGCAGAGAGAGAGGATCCAAATAAATAAAATCAGAAACGATAGAGGCGAAATAACAACAGACCCCACAGAAATACAAATGATTGTTAAAAAATACTATGGACAGCTTTACTCCAACAAACTAGACAACCTGGAGGAAATGGACAAATTCCTAGAAAAATACAGCATTCCAAAACTCAATCAGGAAGAATCTAAAAATCTCAACAGGCCAATAACTATGGAAGAAATTGAAGCAGTCATCAAAAAGCTTCCAGCAAACAAAAGCCCAGGACCAGACGGCTTCACAGGGGAGTTTTACCAAACATTCAAGGAAGAACTAAAACCTATCCTCCTCAGACTACTACAAAAAATTCAAGAGGAAGGAACACTTCCAAGCTCATTCTATGAAGCCAGCATCACCCTAATACCAAAACCAGGTAAAGACAACACAATGAAAGAGAATTACAGGCCAATATCCCTCATGAACATAGATGCCAAAATCCTCAACAAAATCTTAGCAAATCGGATCCAGCAGTACATCAGAAAGATCATACACCATGACCAAGTAGGATTTATCCCAGGGATGCAAGGATGGTACAATATCCGCAAATCAATAAACGTGATACATCACATAAACAAATTGAAAGAAAAAAACCACATGGTCATATCAATTGATGCAGAAAAAGCATTTGACAAAATTCAACACCCATTTTTGATAAAAACTCTCAGCAAGGTGGGAGTAGAAGGATCATACCTCAACATAATAAAAGCCATATATGACAGGCCCACAGCCAACATCATACTCAACGGACAAAAACTAACACCATTTCCCCTAAGAACAGGAACAAGACAGGGATGCCCCCTCTCACCACTCCTGTTCAACATAGTACTGGAAGTGTTAGCCATTGCAATTCGGCAAGAAGAAGAAATAAAAGGCATCCAAATTGGAAAAGAGGAAGTAAAACTGTCCTTATTTGCAGACGACATGATATTATACATACAAAACCCTAGAGATTCCATCAAAAAGCTACTAGACTTAATACATGAATTTGGCAATGTAGCAGGATACAAAATTAACCCCAAGAAATCTGAGGCATTTCTATACACCAATAGTGAACTTTCAGAAAGAGAGATTATAAAAACAATCCCGTTTACCATTGCACCGAAAAAACTAAGCTACCTAGGAATAAACTTAACTAAAGAGGTAAAAGACCTCTACTCAGAAAACTACAGGACGTTGAAAAAAGACATAGAGGAAGACATAAACAGATGGAAGAACATACCGTGTTCATGGATTGGTAGAATCAACATCATCAAAATGTCCATACTACCCAAAACAATCTATAAATTCAACGCACTTCCCATTAAAGTACCAACAGCATACTTCAGAGATCTAGAACGAACTTTCCAAAAATTCATCTGGAATAAAAAAAGACCCCGAATAGCTGCAGCAATCCTGAAAAAGAACAAAGTAGGTGGGATCTCAATACCAGATATCAAGTTGTATTACAAAGCCACTGTTCTCAAAACTGCCTGGTACTGGCACAAGAATAGGCATATAGATCAATGGAATAGAATAGAGAGCCCAGAAATCGGCCCGAACCAATATGCTCAATTAATATTTGACAAAGGAGGCAAGAACATACAATGGAGCCAAGATAGTCTCTTCAATAAATGGTGTTGGGAAAATTGGACAGATATATGCAAGAAAATGAAACTAGACCACCAACTTACACCATACACAAAAATAAATTCAAAATGGATAAAGGACTTAAATGTACGACAGGATACCATAAAAATTCTAGAAGAATCCAAAGGCAAGAAAATCTCAGACATATGCCGAAGCAATTTCTTCACTGATACAGCTCCTAGGGCACTTGAAACTAAAGAAAAAATGAACAAATGGGACTACATCAAAATAAAAAGCTTCTGCACAGCAAAAGAAACCATCAACAAAACAACGAGAAAACCCACTGTGTGGGAAAACATATTTGCCAATGACATATCTGATAAGGGCCTAATCTCCAAAATTTATAGGGAACTCATACAACTTAACAAAAGAAAGATAAACAATCCAATCAAAAAATGGGCAAAGGACCTAAATAGACACCTTTCAAAAGAGGACATCCAGAAAGCCAAGAGACATATGAAAACATGCTCAAAGTCACTAATCATCCGAGAGATGCAAATCAAAACAGCAATGAGGTACCATCTCACACCTGTCAGACTGGCTATCATCAACAAATCAACAAACGACAAGTGCTGGAGAGGATGTGGAGAAAAAGGAACACTTGTGCACTGCTGGTGGGAATGCAGACTGGTGCAGCCACTATGGAAGACAGTATGGAGTTTCCTTAAAAAACTGAAAATGGAACTCCCATTTGACCCTGTGATCCCACTTCTAGGAATATATCCCAAGAAACCAGAAACACCAATCAGAAAGGATATATGCACCCCTATGTTCATAGCAGCACAATTCACCATAGCTAAGATCTGGAAACAGCCTAAGTGCCCATCAGTAGATGAATGGATTAGAAAACTGTGGTACATCTACACGATGGAATACTATGCTGCTGTAAAAAGGAAGGAACTCTTACCATTTGCAACGTCATGGATGGAACTGGAGAGCATTATGCTAAGTGAAATAAGCCAGTCAATAAAGGAAAAATACCACATGATCTCACTCATTCGTGGACAATAGAGACCATTATAAACTTTTGAACAATAATAGATACAGAGGCAGAGCTGCCTCAAACAGATTGTCGAGCTGCAGCGGGAAGGCCGGGGAGGGTTGGGGGGCAGGAGGTAGGGGGGTAAGAGATCAACTAAAGGACTTGTATGCATGCATATAAGCATAACCAATGGACATAAGACACTGGGTGATAGGGGAGGCTAGGGGACTGTCTAGGGCGGGGGGATAAAATGGATACATATGTAATACCCTTTGTAATACTTTAAGCAATAAAAAAAAAAAATAAAAAAAAAAAATAAAAAGAAAAAAGAAAAACAAAAACAAAACAAAACAAAAAAAAAAAAAAAAAAAAAAAAAGCTCAACTTCCACTCCCCAGAACAGCAGAAGGGGATGGACTAAAGAAGAATTACACACATTGGCCATTGAGGTTTTTCCCATTATAACTCCTAACACCAAGAAATTGTTCAAGATAGAGTTGGGAGGGCAGAAGAGAGAGGTTCACTCCTCCCAGTAGTCACTGACCAGATTCAGCAAATGAGTGATAAACAAACACTAAATTACAAAATAAAACTCATGTGATTTAAATGTTCAATAACAACAAGCCTAATGCTCTGTGTGGGTGATCTGCTCATTTCAAAGAAAGAATATAGGAGAGAGAGAGAGAGAGTATCAAAGATCACAGAACTGCCCCTAATAAGCAAAAGCAAATTTAAACCAGATGATATGTGATTCTTGGCAAAGAATTTTAAAAATAGATCAAAGAGATAAAAGGAAGATCAAAGGTAACAAACAAAGATAAAAAGTGAACAGACCAATTTTAGGAAAGAAAATTTGAAATATCAGTACTGCCATTTTTCAATAGAAATCTACAGCAAAGAGTAGAATACATAATGTTGAAACCAGTAAGAGACATAAAGGACAGGCTTGAAAAGCAAATCACACAAAATAAAAATATGCATATATGCATAACCCATGGACACAGACTATAGGGTGGTGAAGGACTACGGTGGGGGGCCGGGAGTGGGGTTGGAGAGGTCAATGCAGGGGAAAAGGGGACATGTAACATTTAAACAATAAAGATTTTAAAAAATAATAAGAATAAAATAACTTCAAAATGGGGAAAAAGCTAGATAAATACTATATATAAGTTATTATGGGTGATATTACATTACATATGCAATGTCGTTTATATAGGAAAATGTCTAGAATGATACATACGAATATATATAAAAATCTCAATAGAGGTTCTTATGAAGGAGACAGAGGATGATGGCAGGAGGAGGAGAAGAATTTCATTCTTCATTTCTGACTTGTCATTCTAACATTTTTTGCAGTTAACATGTTAATTTCATAATTTAATTCACTTAGGTTAAAAATAAATAAAGGCTACAAATGTAATCAGAAATTTTCTATCACTATTCCTGACATAACTTAAATATTTGGGAGACAACACACTATTTTTAATTAAGAAAAATCTTTACATCATAAGCCTGACTAATCTTCTAAGTGTAATGATAAACTCACCATAGTAACCAATTTTATCCCTTCATAAATAAGATGGTTTAATCAGTCACCAAAAAGATAGAGATAAACTTTATGCTGATGAGATAAGCTTCAGATTTTATGCCATATCACCTAATAGAGCAATCTGGAGAGATAGACCTTCTCATTAAATATCCAATAACATTAAACTGAGAAAAACATACTTCAATTGTAATGTTGACTCATACAGAAAAGGTGGTTTGAAGCAGTCAGTAGACAATTTGTTAGGCACAAATATGCCTAAAGTTGAAAACAATTAATTAGAAAAAGAAAAAGCCCTAAAGTGCTAGGTAGAGTCCAACGAGATATATGTGAACTCAACAGTTAAGGCAATTTCCGTTAGTGTACCACATACTACATGGATGAGCATGCAAACTACAAGTGTAAAATAAAATCCTTTTTATGAGCTCTAAAAATGTCTCCAGGTCAGCTAACATTTATTGAATGGCACTACACAGAAAGCACTATTCTAAATACTTCCTATGTGTTAACCCATTTACTTCACACAAAAGCACATACACACACAAAACTATGCAGAGGAAGAGGTGGTCATTATCATTATGCACATTTTAGAAATGTGAAAACTGAGGCACAGAAATGTTAGGTAACTAGCCCAATGTCACCCAGATATTGCGTGGTACAGCCAGAATTAGAATTATGGCACATAGACAGGGGGCCCCACTCTCTCAACCACTGTACTGTATGCATCTTATTTTAAAATAAAGGGTGAAATTAATCTGAGATATTTTTATACTCTAGTTTTAAATCTATTTTGACCTAATAAAAATATATCTGAGTTCAAAGAAGTACATTTTTAAAAATAAAGCAGAGTAGCTTGTCACTGCAGAAATCATACCTTAGTACCTGTCAAGAGACAAATAAAAACCAGTGACATGGGAGCTAACCTTAGAAAAAGGCAGACTTTCTTTCCCCTTAGCTGAAGGAACTACATGGGACTTTACTGCATTGTATTACCTTGAAAAAAATACTGGACATATGGTGTAGTTCAAACCCCTGCTGAGGAACTGTTGGACAGGAATACTATAAAATATACCTAACCTGGCTAATAATAGCAAACCACTGATCCTTCACTAACGGTGTTTATAGGAAATAGAATTCATGAGAAAAAGAAATAGCAGCATGAGACAGAATTAATCCACAACATGCAATTTCCTTCTCTGTGCATAGCCTTCACTGAGAGGAAATCTGAAGACTCACCACCTGTTCAGATGTGTCTTTCCTAAGATTCAGAATGGCCCACCACCAAAATGACTACAGGCATCCATTTATGCCACATAATAAACATTGTGTTTGCTGACAGGTAAATTTTGTTATCTAAGGAATGAAGTAAAAACTAGTTACATTCTCAATTCCCGGTCTCTTAATTTCAGTAACAGGTATTTTGTGTGTACCAGTTTAGAACATCTGAAATTTAATCTGCAAAAGTAGTGATTTTTAATACTTATAATCAATCTGTGTTTCCAATGCACAGTAAATGCTTTACTCATCTTAAAATTCTTCACCTTTCCTTTCTTTTGGTGCAGGTCCAGTTTTAACACCCCTTTCAACTAAATGTTTCTTTCTCTGCTCTTTTCCTCCCTTCTTGGTTCTCTCATTTATTCCTAATAACTCCATACTTTGCACAAAGATTAACTATTTTCTTCATGGTGTGACCTTATAGGTAATACTTTCTATGATATCTTGCAGAAGCCACTCATCTGCCTCTTGACACATCTCTCTTTGGTAAGTCTTAAATTACAAATGGTTCATCTTTGATATTTTTTAAATTAGGAAATATGCAAAATATACTATCAAACGAAGAATTTAAATCATGATGTCTAGACTAGGTGCTTAATATTAAGGACTTGTTTTTTCACAATTTCTGAAAATGTTTCATTTAACACTGGATTTCTACCCTAATGCTTACATTTAAAATAACATTTGAAATATTTGAAAAGTAAAGAAGATAAACATGAATTTGAGGGTAATGAGCTAAACATTCACACATGCAAGTATTCCATTGGAGTGACTGCCAATAATTCCAATGGCTTACGTGAATAGGTATTCCTGCGAAGAACACCAGATACAGATTTTCTGTCTTAGACTTTTGTGACTGATGAAGACCTAGGTTTTAAAACAAAAAATGGTACTTCTAAAGTCCTGTCTTATGATTTGAGTCCAAATTCTGGATCCTCAAATGAGCGTTCCCTTACCAATTTCTACCTCTGCTTAGCCCAGTAAACTACTCTGCCTCCAATTTTTAAAATCATCCCAAGACTCATAAAAAGGAAGAATTATTTTTAAAACATTTTGTATATTAAATTTCAATTGTTCTAAATTCACTTTGCAAAGTGAATTGAACAGACATGATCCCAGCTGTGTGCCATTTGCAGTCTAACAGATAATAATGACCTGGACTAGGATAGTAAGAATGACAGAATGAGACCACCGATTGTTCATGTATAAAAGCAACATATTATCACCCTAGCCCAGCGGTTCTCAACCTGTGGGTCACGACCCCTTTGGCGGTCAAATGACCCTTTCACAGGGGTTGCCTAAGATATTTATATATCAGATATTTACATTTAGATTCATAACAGTAGCAACATTACAGTTATGAAGTAGCAATGAAAATAATTTTATGGTTGGGTCACAACATGAGGAACTGTATTTAAAGGGCCAGAAGGTTGAGAATCACTGCCTAGCCAGTATGGCTCAGGAGATAGAGCATCAGCCTGCAGACTGAAGGGTCCCAGGTTCTAGTCCAGTCAAGGGCACATGCCCAGGTTGTGGGCTCAATACCCAGTAGGGGGCTGCAGGAGACAGCTGATCAATGATTCTCACCATTGATATCTCTCTCTCTCTCTCTCTCTCTCTCTCTCTCTCTCTCTCTCTCTCTCTCTCTCTGCCTTCCCTTCCTCTCTGAAATCAACAAAAATATGTTTAAAAATATTTTTAAAAAGCAACACATTTTCAAATTGAAGAAAAATAAACAGTAAAAAAAACAACTTGCATCATACATACTTCTTGAGCTACCATCTTACCACTGTACAAAGACAAAAGTGGAATATACTAATATTAAGAAGCACTATAGGATATAAAATGATAATGAACTTTGGAGTCAGTCTTCATAGAATAATTTCCAGCAAATTATTCAATCTGATTAATAGTTTCCATTGGTAACATGGAAACACCAGGTTGTCCTGAGGGTTGCATAGGATAATATAAGTGAACATCATTGCACAGATGAGGTCTCAATAATTGTGCTTTTACCTTAACTACTGAGTCTTACTAACTAGGGCTTTTTGGTTATATGTATTGTTCATTGTCACTAAATCAGAAGCACTTCAGCAAAGAGCTCTTAGAATCTCCACCAAACTACTGACATATTTAGACTGTGGAGCCTTTCTTATCGTCTATTACATTTGCTGCAAGCCATCAAACAAAAATTCCACAGCTCTGTGAATACTGTTTGTTCACTGTCAGTTCAAAGAATTCTTTATTCTTTGGAGAAGCATTTTAAAGCCTCTGGTACATCATGCAAGTTGCTTAAAAAACACATAACTGTTATGGCATACATAGTCAACTTTTTTCTAAAATTCTGCAAAGAAATCTGTGTTTGGCCGTTAGTAATTTTAGAAAAAAAAATTTATTTAAGCAATGTGTTATATAAGCACCTAGAAACACATGATGTGTTTTGTTACTAACATGACATTTTAAAGTTGACAGTGAGTGATGAAAAGAATTAGCAGTTGCAAGACCTTAGTGTCGCCATTAATAACAGGAGAATGTGACTTTGAATAATTTGGTGGCATGTTTATGGGTATCTGTGCTAATGACCACCCTTATAAAATTAATGGAGGTCAAGAAGTATTGATTATGAACCTAATGATGCTTTCTAAAGAATATCAACCTGGAAAGATGATGCAAGGGTTAATGCTTTGCCTGTCCTTTTTACTCATTTTTTAAAGTCAATTACTTTATCTGTAGTTATTTTTGTAGATTAATTTTATCAACTGCCACATTACCAGAATATGGCCCATTTACCAACCTTATTTTTAAACAGATGCTAGACAACAGAGAGATTGTAGCTGATGAAATTCTATTTTAGAATGACTGTCAAGAAAATCTATTTTAGAAATAATTACTGACTTTACACAACCTATTTTAAATAAGCACGATGTCTATTTGCCTTAAATGTATACATTCCATTTTAATTCTAAAGTTGTGTTTAAGCTGAAAGTTATTTAAAACTTGGAAAAAAATCAATGCACTCGTTATCACATAGGAGAGACTCCCCTGCCTCCTCTGAGGGCTGTCCAATGGACGTGGTGCTCCACATCACATGTGGGAGCATCATGCTGGTCCCAGGACGTGCCAGCTGGGGTTATTTAGAAGACTCCTCATAAATTGAACTCCCAGTCCAACATGTAGCCTGCAGGCTCACTCTTCCTTGTCCCGGGGGGAGGGACCAGGATGAACTCTAGGGAGTATCAGGAGGCCAGCCCCAGGCTCTGCTCTACTGCCTCCCATTATTCTGCTGGAGAGCATCTCACATAGGAGAGGATCCCAGGAGACCTTTCATAACTGCAATCATTTACCAGATCTCACCCAGGGAAGACAGCCAAATGCTGAATCCCCCTTTTCACTGATTTTTCAGCTCTTCCACCTCTTCTCTGACACATATTTGCATCTGCTAATATGAACCCAGAGAAGTGATCCTGCACTCAGTGACTTCATAGCCTACATATATAACTGGTCTAATTTAATGCATGTGTGTTTTTAAATTTACATCCTTACTATCCCTGTCGAGGTCATTATTATCTGATTGAAACTGCAAATGACACACAGCTGGGATCACATCTGCTCAATTCACTTTGCAAAGTGATTGGCCGGCAACCAAATGTGACCCTTAGAATAAATGCTCCTCTGGGGGCGAGAATGGTCTCTGAAGAGCCCTCTTAAGAACTTCAGTCAAGGTGGGAGCCAATCCATCATTCAGCTTAAGTGTCTCAGCCACCATATTCCATAAATAAATTCTAATGAAATAACACAAATGCAGCTGAAGTCCCGCTTAGATATACCACATCTGCAGCCCATTAAAAGAGGCTTCCTGGCCATGGGCTAAGGGTTCTGAAGAGCCTGATTTTTCAGGGAGGAAGAAATGAAGGCGTGAATGCTAAAACAGTTCGTGAAAAATTAGAGAGCTAATCGGCAGTCATCTTTTGAGTCTCAAGGGTTTGCCCTCAGAGAATGAGTAGTGGACAAGTTAAAATTTCTAGAAAGGTACAGTAAGATAAGAGTGAGCAAAACAGCAATATATATTGACATCAGTTTCTAACCATTCCTAAGATTATTTTTTATAAGCTAATGGATTTCATCAGCAGACTGGGTGGTCTAAACAGGGGTTGGCTGAACATAGGCTCAAAATACATCATTCCTTCAGAAAATAAAATCAAGATACTCTAAAATGAATTTTAGACATGAGACTCCAAAAGTAAACTGCACTTTACACATACTTAGTGTAAAAATATTTCTTTAAGCTCCAGTGTATGTATTACTCAGCAAATCCCTCTCTACTGCCATCATAATGTTCATTTGTTAATTTTAAGCTAAATGATTGAAAGCAAACAACAATTTAAAAAGAAGGAATCGCATTCTGCCACATCGAGAAGGGCTGGTGCCATCTGTTCTAGGGAATAATGATGGGAGGTGCCGTGAGCCCCCACACAACCAGAGGGCACGTCTGAAGTCCCCCCCTGAGGAGACTTTGCACAAAGTATATAACAAGGAGAGATACTGTGATAATATGTATTCTATATTGTGAGGTTTATATACTGACTGGGTTAATTCTTCAATTGTATTTCAGTGGTATTTTATAACTATAAAATATTAGGAACTTGTCAAAGAAAATTGGGGGAAAAACTAAATTACCTATGATCACTTATCAAGAGATTATTATAGGTAGGTATCACATATCTGTACATGGCTCCAGTCCTTTATGTGTGTATGTATGTATTGATAGATAAATAGATGATCCATAGACATATAGAGATAGTTTATTTGTAAAATGTTTTAATATTTTTCCATATGTTACATTTATGTGGGAACATGTTATGGGGGAAACATGGTATTTTGTAGCTACCACCATATTTTGTAGCTTAACTGTTTCACTATTTCTCTAATGTTCAGGTTCCAGTTACCTCTATTTTGCTATTAAAATAATACCGCAATAGCGATATTTTAACAAAATATAAGTGCTATATTTAATCAGTTCAGTTGAGAGGTTTTCTTCTTAATGTTCCAACTGTGAATTATGTATTATATTATCTATTGCACTTCATCAACTTATAATACTAATAATACTAACAAACACTGATTCTTCACTGTGCACCACACACTGTTCTAATAGCTTCCCACATATTTACACATTTTTAAACTCTACAAGAACCTCATGAGATAGAATTTTATAATCTTTTATCACCTTTAAAGAGAAGAGGAAACTAAGACGATGAGAGAACCCTCTAATTTGCCAAAGTCACACGGATAACACAGCAAGAACTGGGCGTTTGAACCCAGGAGTCTGGGTGCCTGAGCTCTATTCTGAATCACGGAAGGTAAGTACACCATCTTTCCAAAGAACAAGAGCACATGTTTATTAAGCATACTATATTAATATATTTCTCATTTTTAAAAATAGCACATAAGAACGGGAATATTGATGTATTTAGATAATGAACAGTTGTAGAAGAAAAAAATTATACAAAGGAAAATAGACATAGTGACTCATTCCTTTACTGAAACAGCTTTAATCTCCCCAGAAATGACATTTGCCTTACTCCTCTTGTGGAATTACAAAGTGTTGTGCTCATATTTTTTGAGAGAAAGGATGAAAATACAAAGAAGTTCAAGAAGTTAATGATGGATAATTGTGATTTCGATATTCAGAACTATCATGGCAAGCAGGACCTGATTTGAATCCTTTTCTAATATAACCACTGAAGAGATATTTATCTCTTTTAGTGCCACATTTCTATCCTTTAAATAAGAATGTTAACTTCTCAATATTATTGTGAGGCTGAAATCAAATGCCCCACATAAAGCAATTAGCACACTAGCCAATGTATGTCAAGCAATTTTTTTTCTTCCATCTGCCTTGTTTCCCTCAAAAAAAATCAACGAATAAACCAAAATAAAACCCCTCTTGGAAACAACACAGCTTAAAAGTCTGAGCTTTTATAATATAATCACTAACATCTTATTAAGAATAAAATCCTTTGGGAACTCTATTTGAAACGTTCCACTGAAAAATACCCGGCCATCCCTTCTCCCTGCTGAGCGCACAGGATGCCTTCAGCATCTGCTCCCACACATTACCCTTATTGTTTGCAGTTTACATCTACTAGAAACACAGACTTGGGGACGTGGTGCAAAGGGCATGGGCCTAAAGCTGAACTCAGTGCTTGATTTAACTTGTCAGGGAGGAAGCTAGCTCTCTACACATTAAAATAACAAAACAGAATTCATCTGAGTGTACTGTGGATGCAGCTCCATACATATGAAATAATTTTTATTATTTCCTTTATTCACTCTGTTCAAATAACAGTTCTGACTTAGGCAATGTGCAGGGAAATAAGCAATTATTTCAGCAGTATCCAGGCATGTCAGCCATTGAAGAAAAAATAACACATTTATCTTTAAAAAATCATGTAGCAGGTTGAAAAACCACTGGCACCACAGTTCCTCTAAGGGAGAGAAGTGTTTTTATTTCAGAAAATACCTAGATATACTGCTTTAAGCAGGGAAGTGTGTCCCAAAGTACTGCTTTACGTGAGAACAGCAAAACAAAGTGATAGCAAGACTGCTCCATGAGGTGTTACTAGAAACTGGAGAGTAGAGGAAGCATCTAGAGAGGAGAGTGGGTAGGTAAGTAAGTCATCAGTGAGAGTGGAAGGCGCTGTGGACATCAGCATACGAGAAGGTTTGATCAGGTAGAAGAAGAAGTTGGTAAAAAAAAATTCAAGTGGCAGGGGATTTGAGGCATTCAGTTATTAACTAAATCAGAGTTTGGTTCTGTAAGTTAAAACTCCTTCATCCCTGAAAACCTTCAGTAAAGCCATTTTACACATCATTCAATGCCTTCTTTGAATGGTGGTTTTGGTTTAATTTTTGGGTATGCATGGCACACAGAAATTAGAATACCTCCAGGAGCTGAGATTAAAATGAGATTCAGAGCTCAAAAGAAATATGAAAACAGATTTAGGGTGAACATGAGCCCCTGGAATGTAACAGGATTTGGGGGAGGTCACTGCGCTTCCTATAAAGTAGAGAGTAGAGAGTTTTAGTCAACTCTCTGTAAATTTCAAAGGTACCTAACATCAGGGTTACATGAATGAATAGAAGCAATCTACAGTCTACAAGCATAAAAGGAACAGGACAAAGAAGCCAGTTCCAAGGTGCTTGGAAACCTGAATTTAGATTCATCTTTTTCTGTTAGAGCTTTCTATTCTTTTTCCCAAAAGTTTGAGATGTCAAGAATAATATCTTCACAAAGGTAAATATAAATTGAAAAGCATTCTAAATAAAATCAAGTTATTGTTTTGATGAAAATTAAAGCAGTCCTATTATTGGCTGTAAGTAGAATAGTATCCAAACTGAGTTTCCAAAACTGTAGGCTCAGCGTGTGCTCAGAAGACAGGAAGTGGTGCCCAATGGTTCTGCCACTCTTCCTGTAACACTTTATGGGTTTACAAAGGTCCAATGGCCCTCTCCCTGAAAACCCTACTCAGCATCCCAGCAAAGTGAGCATATTCCTAGACTATCCTCATCTCTTTCCTTCCAGTTATCCATTCTTCAAAACAGAGCAACCAAATCCTCACCCTTATATTCCTCTGACATTACCTACCCCATCACAATCACCACCAACCTCCTAATTACCCAAACTATCGATATTCCCTTTGTCCCCATGCCATTCCTCTGTCCCTCAGTAATAGAACATTGAACATAGCCTTGTCATAAGACTATCCGCCCCACCTTTAAATCCTTGACTCTGTTTTTCCTATTCACCCCATTATTACTCTGATCCAAACTTCTCATTCTACAATACTTTTTCCACAAGTGCCTCACTTTGTGTTTCTAAGATCTTATCTTCTGTTTGTCTGTTTATTCTACAGACATTCCATGCTTGAACTACCACTGAAAATGACCCCTAAACTTACTTATCCATGTTTCTCATCTCTCCCAGCTTCAAACCCATGAAGCATGCTACACAGGTGCATCAAAATATCTTACCAAATATCTATCTGTATGTCTCAACCAGTGGAGGCAACAAGGGATAACCTGGTCAGGATTTATACTTCTTTCATCAGGCACCTCTCACAGCTATACCAAAGAAAAAAATCATATATTTGCAATGTAAATGCAGTACCTTCTTCTAGATATATATTAACCAAAAGCCCCTCCCATACATAAATTCAGAAGACACCATGGACCCTAATCTTGCTCTTCCTCCTAACCCTTTCTCCTTAAAGATCATCACATAAGGACCTGAGCAACCTTTTATTAGGAAATTATTTCAACTGTCTTAATATCATAGTTAGCTGAATGCCTGTAACTATAATTGATTTTCTTTTCCTTCCAAAGAAATGTATCTTTACCTCCACAATACTTAGAGCTCCTTAACAATATGTTGAATTGAATGGCTCTCTAGACCAAAACTTCCTTGTATGCACATCTACCCTCAATGTACCACCTTCAACATATATCTTACATTCAGCCACCTTTGTCTTTCTACTACTTGAGCATCCTTGAAATTCTCTTTAGTCATCTTGTTATTCCAAGCATCAGACACAATTCCTAGCACACTGTAGGCACTCAATAATCATTTGGTCAATAAATAAATGAGACTCTTTTGAAGCTATACAAATGAACTGAAATCTTTTGAGGATAAATGATTAAAAAAAAAAAGTTTGCAACAGAGAATAAAGTCATCTTTGAAGTTGATTCTAAAAATCTAAAAATTCAAAGACTTTTCTACATTACCCTGGCATGTTATAGCATTTTGAAACAAGGATTTTATTTTATCTAGCTTTATTTCCTTCCATTATGATCAGAAAAGACTGCTAAAGTATTTGTGTTCATGTAAGCCTGAAAACTGGAGCCTATTGCAAACTCATGAAAACAATCTGTCATGATTATCCTTAATATTCTCAACAACTAACAGGAAAACTGATTCAAAGTTCAAAGCTCAATTCAAACTAATTCAGCTTTTTACTAACTTGAAAATGAAGACTAAGATATTTACTTACCTCTTTTACTATTCCATAATGATAAAGAATAAAAACAAGTGAACTACCAGAAAGAGAAACTAAGAAAACTTTCACATATATAATTATAATCAAAAAAAGGTACCCAGGAATAAGTTTAACCAGGGAGGTAAAAGACCTGTACTCTGAAAATTATAGGCACTGAAGAAAGAAAATGAAGAAGATACAAATAAATGGAAGCATATATTGAGTTCACGGATAGAAAAAGTTTTCATTAAAATATACATGCTACCCAAAGCAATCTACAGATTCAATGCAATGGCTATCAAAATACCAATGGCATATTTCACAGAACTCGAACAAATATTCCAAAAATTTATATGGAATCAAAAAATACCCCAGAGCGCCTCAGAAATCTTGAGAAAGAAGAACAAACTTGGAGGTATCACACTATCTGATATAAAACTGTACTACAAGGCCATAGTAATCAAGACAGCATGGTACTGGCATAAAAACAGACATATCCATATATTAATAGAACAGAATAGAGCCCAGAAATAAACCCACACCTTTATGGTCAATTAATATTTGATAAAGGAGTCAAGAACATACAATGGAGTAAAGACAGTGTATTCAATAAGTGGTGTTGAAAAAACTGGACAGATACATACAAAAAAAATGAAACTAAACCACCACTTTAAACCATACACAAGAATAAGCTCAAAATAGATTAAAAACTTAAATGTAAGACTTAAAAACATAAAAATCCTAGAAGAAAACATAGGCAGTAAAATCTCAGACATTTCTCGTATTTTTTTTCTAATATATCTCCCTGGGCCAGGGGAACAAACAAATGGGACTATATCACACTAAAAAGTTTTTGCACAGCAAAGGAAACCATCAACAAAATGAAAACACAACCCACTGAATGGAACAACTTATTTGCCATGATATATCTGATAAAAGATTACTCTCCAAATTTTGTAAAGAACTCAACTCAACACAAAAACAAATAAATAATCCGATTAAAAATGAGCAAAGGAACTGAATAGACATTTCTCCAAAGAAGACATACAGATGGCCAATAGGCATATGAAAAGATGCTCAATATCACTAACCATCAGAAATATGCAAATTGAAACCACAATGAGATATCACCTCACACCTGTCAGAATGGCTGTCATCAATAGATCAACAAACAACAAGTGTTGATGAGGATGTGAAGAAAGGGTACCCTGTTGGTGGGAATGCAGACTGGTGCAGCCACTGTGAAAAACTGTATGGAGTTTCCTCAAAAAAATTAAAAATGGAACTGACTTATGACCCAGCAATTACACTTCCAGGAATTTACCCAAAGAAACCCAAAACTCTAATTCAAAAGAATATATGCACCCCTATGTTCATTGCAGCATTACTTACAACAGCCAAGATTTGGAAGCAGCCCAAGTACCCATCAGTAGATGAGTAAATAAAAAAGCTGTGGTACACTTATACCATGGGATACTACTCAGACATAAAAAAGAAGGGAATCTCACTCGGGACAGCATGGATGGACTTCAAGAGTGTTATACTAAGTGAAATAACTCAGAGAAAGACAAGTACCATATGATTTCACTTACATGAGGAATCTAATATACAAAACAAAAAAAAACAACAGAAACAGTCTCATAGATATAGAGAACAGAATGATAGCTGGTGGGAGGGTTGGGGTACTAGGTGAAGGAGTAAGCAAAAAATAAAAACTCATAAATATAGACATCAGTATGATGATTACCAAAGAGAAGAAGGGTGGGAGAGGGAGAAGAGGGTAAAGGGGGGATAAATGGTAATGAAGGAGATCAGACGGTGGGTGGTAAACACACAATAAATATACAGGTGATGTATTAAAAAATATGCACTTAAAACCTATTTAATGAACCAATGTAACACAAATAAATTCAATAAATATTTTTTAAAAATTTGTTAAGTACTTTGAGCCCCTGGCCACGTACCTCAGTTAGTGAAAGTATCAACCCGATACACCAAGGTTGCAGGTTCGAGCTCTGGTCAGGGCACATATAAGAAGCAACCAATGAATGCATCAATAAACGGAACAAATCAATACTTCTCTCTCTCATATGTGCACTCTTTCTCCCTTCCTTCTCTCTCTCTAAAATCAATCAGTAAATAATTTTTTATTAAAAAAGTACTTTGAATCCCTCGGAAGAAAAGTGTTAGTCTCATAAATTTTAAAGTCAACTCATAACACAAAAATAAGAAATTTTTGCTTATTTCTGGAGTAAAATATAATTCTATCATTTCATATATCTGTACAGGTGGTATCTTTTCTCACTTGTAAAAGCGTGTATTCTTCAACATTTTTTCCTGCACTCTGAATTTGTCACTTTTCTCTTTCAATTGCAGTACCAATAAGTACCAAGGTTAGCCAATAAAGCCTGAGCATCACGGGATGTTATTAAACTCATTTCTGGCCCTTTGGCCTTACAAATCTTCAACATCAGATTAGAACAGATTCAGTAAAAAAAAAAAAAAAGGCCTGGGGTGGGATTGGGTGGGAAGCAGGTGGAGGAGGGCAATGGGGGACATCTACAACTCTCAACAATCAAGATTTTTAAAAAACACCTACACACATAGTATTACTAGAATTACATTACCAATTACAATTTGTTCATCACTCCTTGAGTGTGTGTGGTCTCTTTTGAGCCTTATAAAGAATTACACATAAAGTGATGATGTTCAGCCTGCCTACCATCATTTCTACATCACATTATACAATATTCATGTATTTATGTACCCCTTTGACCCAGCACTCACCAGACACCTATATTAATGTTGTGATAATCTGCTTAATGTCTTTCTAGTCTATTATAAACCCACTGACAAACTTTTTGTTAGTTAGATATTAAATATTTTTATATATTTGTATTGATTTCTGAGAGGGAGAGGGAGATATAGAAACATCAGTGATGAGAGAGAATCATTGATCAGCCACCTCCTACATGCCTCACACTGGAGATCAATCTCGCAACCTGAGCATGTGCCCTGACCAGGAATCGAACCATGACCTTCTGGTTCATAGTTCGACACTCAACCACTGAGCTACGTCGGAAGGCAGATATTAAATATTTTAAACTTCATGGACCAAAAGCTCTCTAATTACTCAAGCTAGTCACTGTAATGTTAAAACTGCCACAAGCAATGCATATATGAATGAGTGACTATGTTCCAATAAACTTTATTTCACTATCCTTAAACCTAAATTTGTATTTCACATAATTTTTCACATATCACAAAATATTAGTCATCTATTTATTTTTTTCAATCATAGCTTGTGAATGGTACAAAAACAGTTGGCAATGGATTTGACCCATAGGTCATAGTTTGCTGACCCCTGCATTAGACTATAAGACCCATAAGAACAGATTCTGTATCACCTTTCACTTGTCAACACAGGTTCAGGCTTTGAAAAGTTCTCTGCACACTGCAGGTGCTCAACATGTGTTTATTAGCCAAATCACTGCTGAATGATTTATGGTTTTCTTAACACCACAGTTAACTTGTTTAGGCATAAGAGAATTTTTCTCTCTCTTTCTCTTTCTCTAGGACTCTAATGAGACCAAAATATGCTAGTATTAAAGGGTTAAATCATTTCCATTAAGTTCAGGAATATTTAGAAAGTGACTTAGTTGTCAAAGGAAAGTTCAGGTAAAAACGTAAAATTGGAATAGGCCACATGGCACGTTGTTAAAATTGTAACAGCTGCTCCCTTCCTAGCCCAGCCCTTGGATGCAATAGTCAACAACCCTTAAGTCTCAGAGGAGCATCTCATCTTTGGCTCTCTGGACTTGATCTACTTTGTTATGATGCCAACTACTAATTTTTCCATTAAATTATTGTGCTGTGCATGAGCCCAGCCTCGATGTAGCATCATGTCCCTCTGCATATACAAGACCTGGCTGTAGTCTTGAACTATGTCTGAGTGAGTGATTAGATATAACCTTGAGCTAGATCCAAGGCCATGTCACCCTTGTCTTGCAGTTTTACTGCCTTGTCCTTGCACATCCTTTTTTATATCACATAATTGTTTCACCCTGTGCAACTGTCATCAGCCCTTGCCAGAGCAACTCCACCCTAGAGATGGCATATCTGCAGCAAATAATAACCCTGTCTTGGTGAGAGCTAGATGCCCCACAGCCCTATGCAAACCTCTATAGTTGGTAATTGTCCTTTAGTGGAACATACAATGTTTCAGAAATCATATATGCTACATAACCAATAACATTCTAGAAAACAATGTTATTCTTTTACACTTTGTATAATTTTAACATATTTTTTTTAAAGTGAAACAAAGAGATCATTAAAATTAAGTAAAATTCTTATTTAAGCTGCATATTTCTTGTGCATGACTATAAAAACAAAAAGAAAAGATATTTCTCCTAAAGAGTATTAATACAGATTCTCTAACTTTTTAGCTATAAACTGTTGAAATTATTTAACTACCAAATAACTCAAAATAACCTTCTGAATTCTCTTCATACCCATGTGAACTATCATTGACATTTAAAATTAAACATTTTCTTCTTTTCAAATTAACAAATTTTAAATCCCACCTTGGATATTTCATACACTGAGCTTGACCCTACCCTTCATAGGAGAGAAGCTGTATTTACAGTTCTCAGTAAATGCAGAGAAAGGAACTTGCTAACTTGTTCAGGTTTGAGAGAAAAAAGTCGGGAAGGTTGCACCGTGATGCTAAGAGTAGCATCATGGAGCTTATTTCTTCCCTGTCTCAAGGATTTGTTATTTATTCATAAATTAAAACAGACAGGTTGAGAAGTAAAACTTTTTAGGACCAGATGATCACCATGCACAAGCTAAGGGACCCGCATGATATCAAGCTACACTGGAGAAACTGAGGGCAGAATTTCAAGGACATAATCTGGATAAAATTCGATCCTATGAATGAGACTGGCAAAAAAGACAGAGCACAGAAAAAAAATAGCAGTTATAGTGCACTTCAAAAGATTCAACAGGTCCCTGGGCAGTCTCCTCCCATACCCTGGTTTGGACTACCACGTAGGGGAGTGGAAGGCCCCAGGCCACCTCTCCTGCTTGCCTACATGAAGCCCACTCAGCCTTCTTTGATCGCCACTTGGAAGCACTTAAAAGAGGAAGAAATGTTTCAGAGTGGCTCCAATGAGTCAGCACAGTAATGCTGACTCTACAGTTACATGATTTAGAGCCAGCCTGGCTTATTTGTTGACCCTGGGGCCCTTCTGCCCAATCTCAAATGCGGCAAAATGGCCAGCTGACCAGAGCCAGTGCAAATTTATTCCTCTGGCTTGCATTTAACTATTTACCATAAATCAGTGATCAATTCTAAGTTATCCCTCCCATTCTTAATTCTTTCCTCACACCAGAAATTTGTTAACAGACTTCTGAAAATGGCTTGATCATATTCCACTAATAGAAGCCCAAATTCTGTTGGGCTTTGTTATTGTAAATAAAAGGGCTGCTTTTCGTGAATTTAAATGAATTGACAAAAACTCACAGGGTTGAAATGGAAGCTGAAGCTAGTAACACTCACACCGAATTGGCGAAATTGCTCAGCTGGTGAGAGGGTTTGCAGCCGGGAAGAGCAGAACTCCCCTGGAAAGGTAAAAAAAAACCAGGGATTTGGGCAGGAAAGTTTGCCTGACCTCTGAGCCCAGAGAGTCGGAGGGAGACCGCGTGGCAGACAGCCGCGTCCTTTGGGACAGGCACAGCCCCTGACGGGGGAAAGGAGAACTGCGGGATTCCTGGCGCCGCCAGGGAAATTGAGAGCCTGGTTCTGTGATCACGGAGGACTGAGCCTAAAGGGGGCAGCCTGAAGAGCTGACCTGACCATGCAGTCCCGGTAAGAGAAGAAGCTTACAGAAACCAAGCCTTCCCCGTTTCCGCGGCCGGCATTTGTTTGTTTGTTTTCACTGAATCCTGTTCATGGGACATTTCGGATACAGACACTCACCTGTGCTGAAGAGAGGGAGAGTGTGCTGAGGAGTGGAATCTGGGGAGAGACTGGGGAAAGAGGGGGAGCCGGGAGAGGTGGTAGTGAATTGAGTGCTGAGACACCCCTGAGGCCAGGACTGGGGCAGCCACCGGCTCCTGAGAGTGAGTCTCCTCCCCCCAGCCCCCAGGCAAGGAGCACAGCAACACCCAGATTCCACCCTGAACGAGATCAAGGATTAAGATAACCTGATCAGTCCCTGGGAGTTAACAGGGTCTGGCCTATAGGGGGATTTTCAATCCCAACAACAACATAGCGCCGGTAACTAACTACTACGCAGTCAGCTCTGGGCAGTGAACTTCCACTGGACAGAGAGGCCCTATAGCCTCAGAGGCCAACCCCAGAACACTGCCACCCAGAGGCTGACCCACAAACTGACTCTTTGCTAAACACAAAATAAGGCAGTCTGGGAAATAAATGCGGCATGCTTTAAAATAAGGACTGTGGTTTACAACACAGAGGAACAGTATATCGCAGGGAATCACAACACTCTCCTGAATACCTGGAAGGTCTAAGGCGAGCCACACTGAAGAATAGAAGAAACGAAGGACATTCACTACTGCAATTTTTTTTTCTTTTTTCACTTTTTAACTAAGAAACCAATTTTTTTTTATTTTTTTTTTCTGTTCTTTTTTTTTTTTTTTCTTCTTTTTCCATCACCTGATTTTACCCTTTTAATTACTACCTTCTTATTTTTAACCAGTATTATTACTGCTACCATTTTACCATTTTTTAAAGTGCCATTTTATTTTTTCTTTATTTTATTTTGGGATTAGTGTTCACCATTCTATTTTCATCGTTATATTATTGGTTGTTTCTAGTTTGCATTCATATCCAGGGAGCTGTTGCTGGAATTTGTTGGGATTAATGGCTGTTCTATAGGAGTATTCTCCTCATATAAAAAGTCTCTTCCCCTCTTCCACTTCATTCTCTCTTTTGGCTCTTTTTTTTTTCTTTTCTTTTCTCGCTTTTATTTTCCCCCTTCCTTTTTCCCAATTTCATTTTTGCACTCCCTTTTTTTTGTTCCCTACTTTTCTTTTCCTTTCTCTCTTTTATCTTTTTCTCTTCCTTCTTCCTTATCCCCTAATTCTCTTAATTCAGGTGGTCACCTTTACTTGGGGTTATTAATATCGTAAATATATTTGTGTATAGTGCCTGGTACGTGGTGCCTTGTTGTGTTGTATTTTGTGCCTTTAAATCAACGCAGCAGATCCAAGCAACAGCAACCTCCTGAGCACCACATCCTCTGCTGAGGAACAGCAGCTGTACGTGAAACCTCGCCCCACCAGCCAGAAGAGCCACCACAGCTGTGAACAGCACCCACCAGAGGAGCTGCTGACAACTGAAGAGCAGCTGCTACCGCAACCGCCCGAAGAGCAACCACAGACCAAGGAGTCACTGCCACCAAGGGAGCAACCACTGAACAACTCAACGTCTAGATATGTCATTGAGATCAAACATGGGTAGACAAAGAAACCCCCAAAGGAAAGAGAAGGAGGACTCTCCAGAAAATCAGCTAAGTAATACAGAGGCATGCAACATGACAGATAAAGAATTCAGAATAAGGATCCTAGAGTGCATAAACCGGATGGAGGAAAAAATCGACAACCTCTTCAAGAAGCAAGAAGAAACAGATGAAAAAATCGATAACATATGGAAGAAGCTAGAAGAAACAGATGAAAAAATCGATAACATATGGAAGAAGCTAGAAGAAACAGATGAAAAAATCAACAACCTAAGTAAGACCCAAGAGGAAATGAAGAGTGATATAGCTGCAATGAAAAACTCCATTGAAAGTATCAACAGTAGGCTAGGAGAAGCGGAGGACCGAATAAGTGAATTAGAAGACAAGGAAGCAAAACACACCCAAAATGTACTGCAATTGGAGAAAAAAATTAAAAGACAGGAGGAGAGCCTAAGGGAGCTTTGGGACAACATGAAACGAAACAACATACGAATAATAGGAGTACCAGAACAACAGAAGGATGAACAAGGATTAGAAAACCTACTCGAAGAAATAATATCAGAAAACTTTCCTGAGGTGGGGAAGAAAAAAGTCACACAAGCCCAGAGAGTCCCAAACAAGGTGAACCCAAAAAGACCCACACCAAGACACATCATAATCACCATGGCAAATGTTCAGGACAAAGAGAGAATCTTACTGGCTGCAAGAGAGAGACGGAAAGTTACATACAAGGGATCTCCCATTAGATTGTCAAATGACTTCTCAACAGAAACACATCAGGCCAGAAAAGAATGGACTGAAATTTACAAAGTGATGCAAAGCAAAGGACTGAATCCAAGAATACTCTATCCAGCAAGGCTATCATTCAAACTTGAAGGGGAAATAAGAAGCTTCACAGACAAAAAATGGCTAAGGGAGTTTGTCACCACCAAGCCAGCATTGCAAGGAATGCTAAAGGGACTGATATAAAAATAAGAAATAAAAAGCTCAGAAAGAAAACAGCCACACAAAAAAAGAAAAATGGCTACAAACAAGTACCTTTCAATAATAACTTTAAACGTAAACGGACTAAATGCTCCAACCAAAAGACATCGAGTGGCTGAATGGATAAAAAAACATGACCCATACATCTGCTGTCTACAAGAAACCCACCTCATTAGAAGGGACTCACACAGACTGAAAGTGAAAGGATGGAAAAATATCTTTCAGGCAAATGGAAAGGAAAAGAAAGCTGGGGTAGCAATACTTATATCGGACAAAATAGACCTCAAAGTGAAGGCCTTAACAAGAGATAAGGAAGGCCACTTCATAATACTAAAGGGATCAATACAACAAGAAGATATAACCCTGGTAAACATATATGCACCCAATGTAGGAGCACCCAAATTCATAAAAAAACTCCTGGAAAATATCAAAGGAGAGATCGACAACAATACAATCATAGTAGGGGACTTTAATACACCATTGACAGCACTGGATAAGTCCTATAGACAAACAACCAGCAAAGATATAGCAATCCTAAATGATTCACTAGATCAGATGGACTTAATAGACATCTTCAGAACACTTCACCCCAAAGCCAGAGAATATACGTTCTTCTCAGGTGCTCATGGGACATATTCAAAAATAGACCACAAGCAAAGTATCCCCAAATTCAAGAAGATTGAAATCATAAAAAGCGTCTTCGCAGACCACGATGGCATAATATTAGAAATAAACTACAATAAAAACAACCCAAAATACTCAAACACCTGGAAGCTGAATAGCATGCTATTAAATATTGATTGGGTTACCAATGAGATCAAAGAAGAAATTAAAAACATCCTGGAAACTAATGACAATGAAAACACAACAATCCAAAACCTATGGGACACATTGAAAGCAGTCCTGAGAGGGAAGTTTATAGCTCTACAGGCCTATCTCAAAAAACAAGAAAAAATGGTAGTAAATCATCTAACTCTACAACTCAAAGAATTAGAAAGAGAGCAACAAGAAAACCCCAGAGTGAGCAGAAGGAAGGAGATAATAAAGATTAGAGCAGAAATAAATGACATAGAGACCAAAAAAACAATACAGAAAATCAATGAAACCAAGAGCTGGTTCTTTGAAAGGATAAACAAGATTGATAAACCTCTAGCCAGACTCACCAAGAAGCAGAGAGAGAGGACCCAAATAAATAAAATCAGAAACGATAGAGGCGAAATAACAACAGACCCCACAGAAATACAAATGATTGTTAAAAAATACTATGGACAGCTTTACTCCAACAAACTAGACAACCTGGAGGAAATGGACAAATTCCTAGAAAAATACAACATTCCAAAACTCAATCAGGAAGAATCTAAAAATCTCAACAGGCCAATAACTATGGAAGAAATTGAAGCAGTCATCAAAAAGCTTCCATCAAACAAAAGCCCAGGACCAGATGGCTTCACAGGGGAGTTTTACCAAACATTCAAGGAAGAACTAAAACCTATCCTCCTCAGACTACTACAAAAAATTCAAGAGGAAGGAACACTTCCAAGCTCATTCTATGAAGCCAGCATCACCCTAATACCAAAACCAGGTAAAGACAACACAATGAAAGAGAATTACAGGCCAATATCCCTCATGAACATAGATGCCAAAATCCTCAACAAAATCTTAGCAAATCGGATCCAGCAGTACATCAGAAAGATCATACACCATGACCAAGTAGGATTTATCCCAGGGATGCAAGGATGGTACAATATCCGCAAATCAATAAACGTGATACATCACATAAACAAATTGAAAGAAAAAAACCACATGGTCATATCAATTGATGCAGAAAAAGCATTTGACAAAATTCAACACCCATTTTTGATAAAAACTCTCAGCAAGGTGGGAGTAGAAGGATCATACCTCAACATAATAAAAGCCATATATGACAGGCCCACAGCCAACATCATACTCAACGGACAAAAACTAACACCATTTCCCCTAAGAACAGGAACAAGACAGGGATGCCCCCTCTCACCACTCCTGTTCAACATAGTACTGGAAGTGTTAGCCATTGCAATTCGGCAAGAAGAAGAAATAAAAGGCATCCAAATTGGAAAAGAGGAAGTAAAACTGTCCTTATTTGCAGACGACATGATATTATACATACAAAACCCTAGAGATTCCATCAAAAAGCTACTAGACTTAATACATGAATTTGGCAATGTAGCAGGATACAAAATTAACCCCAAGAAATCTGAGGCATTTCTATACACCAATAGTGAACTTTCAGAAAGAGAGATTATAAAAACAATCCCGTTTACCATTACACCAAAAAAATTAAGCTACCTAGGAATAAACTTAACTAAAGAGGTAAAAGACCTCTACTCAGAAAACTACAGGACGTTGAAAAAAGACATAGAGGAAGACATAAACAGATGGAAGAATATACCGTGTTCATGGATTGGTAGAATCAACATCATTAAAATGTCCATACTACCCAAAGCAATCTATAAATTCAACGCACTTCCCATTAAAATACCAACAGCATACTTCAGAGATCTAGAACGAACTTTCCAAAAATTCATCTGGAATAAAAGAAGACCCCGAATAGCTGCAGCAATCCTGAAAAAGAACAAAGTAGGTGGGATCTCAATACCAGATATCAAGTTGTATTACAAAGCCACTGTTCTCAAAACTGCCTGGTACTGGCACAAGAATAGGCATATAGATCAATGGAATAGAATAGAGAGCCCAGAAATCGGCCCGAACCAATATGCTCAATTAATATTTGACAAAGGAGGCAAGAACATACAATGGAGCCAAGATAGTCTCTTCAATAAATGGTGTTGGGAAAATTGGACAGATATATGCAAGAAAATGAAACTAGACCACCAACTTACACCATATACAAAAATAAACTCAAAATGGATAAAGGACTTAAATGTACGACAGGATACCATAAAAATTCTAGAAGAATCCAAAGGCAAGAAAATTTCAGACATATGCCGAAGCAATTTCTTCACTGATACAGCTCCTAGGGCACTTGAAACTAAAGAAAAAATGAACAAATGGGACTACATCAAAATAAAAAGCTTCTGCACAGCAAAAGAAACCATCAACAAAACAACGAGAAAACCCACTGTGTGGGAAAACATATTTGCCAATGACATATCTGATAAGGGCCTAATCTCCAAAATTTATAGGGAACTCATACAACTTAACAAAAGGAAGATAAACAATCCAATCAAAAAATGGGCAAAGGACCTAAATAGACACCTTTCAAAAGAGGACATTCAGAAAGCCAAGAGACATATGAAAACATGCTCAAAGTCACTAATCATCCGAGAGATGCAAATCAAAACAGCAATGAGGTACCATCTCACACCTGTCAGACTGGCTATCATCAACAAATCAACAAACGACAAGTGCTGGAGAGGTTGTGGAGAAAAAGGAACACTTGTGCACTGCTGGTGGGAATGCAGACTGGTGCAGCCACTATGGAAGACAGTATGGAGTTTCCTTAAAAAACTGAAAATGGAACTCCCATTTGACCCTGTGATCCCACTTCTAGGAATATATCCCAAGAAACCAGAAACACCAATCAGAAAGGATATATGCACCCCTATGTTCATAGCAGCACAATTCACCATAGCTAAGATCTGGAAACAGCCTAAGTGCCCATCAGTAGATGAATGGATTAGAAAACTGTGGTACATCTACACGATGGAATACTATGCTGCTGTAAAAAGGAAGGAACTCTTACCATTTGCAACGTCATGGATGGAACTGGAGAGCATTATGCTAAGTGAAATAAGCCAGTCAATAAAGGAAAAATACCACATGATCTCACTCATTCATGGACAATAGAGACCATTATAAACTTTTGAACAATAATAGATACAGAGGCAGAGCTGCCTCAAACAGATTGTCAAACTGCAGCGGGAAGGTCGGGGAGGGTTGGGGGGCAGGAGGTAGGGGGGTAAGAGATCAACTAAAGGACTTGTATGCATGCATATAAGCATAACCAATGGACATAAGACACTGGGTGATAGGGGAGGCTAGGGGACTGTCTAGGGCGGGGGGATAAAATGGATACATATGTAATACCCTTTGTAATACTTTAAGCAAAAAAAAAAAAAAAAATGTGAAAAAAAAAAAATTTAACAAGTACACAGGACATCAAAGAATGAATGCACTTCAGCCATGGCTTACTTTTCCCACATTCAATTTCTTTTTAATCCTTTTGCCTTTAAAATATCTTGTTGAATTATATGTAGTTTTATAAGTCATCTTTAATCCTCCTGGAATAAGGTTAAATTATAAATAAAGATCCTTTCTTGTTAAAAAAAAAAAAAAAAAAAAAACTCACAGGGTTTTAAAGAAGACAAATTTTTACCTGCCAAGCATTTTCTAATATAGACTCCAAAGCAAAATAAATATGGAAATTTCTAAGTATTTTCAAAGCAAGATATGTAAATGTATTATTCTTCTTGAGGGTAAATCTTTCATGTTATTATCTTCCAGAATTTCAAGTATAACAGTTAAAATGTGATATCAGTATCTTAAACAGTTTCCAGAGATAAGACTAGATTGTTATTTTTTAAAAGAGGCATGTATCAGCTTGTAGTGGTCTTTCATATATAAAGTACTTACTACAACATCAGACTCCTATCAGGTACTCAATAAACATGAATTCTTTGCTTTCCTTTTAAGGCTTTGTAAGACTGTGATTCCCAACTCAAAAGTTAGCAGACAAAAAAAAAGTCATTCATCTGCAATGGGCTTGAGACTCAGCAGGATAAGAAACATCTCAACATGAATACATTTTTTCAAAATGTGGAGTTAACCCCTGTAATGAACAGCAGGGCGGGAAGAGGCAAGGGGTGGTTTGGGCATCTCTCCGAAACGCAGTAAACCATAACAGTGGACCCAATTTCTTTACAGCTGATACGTGTGACATTTGGCCCCTCGGTTAAACTGAAGTCATCATTCTGTGCAGGAACCACCGATTTAAGGAGCCCTTGACATGTACTCATCAAACTAAGATGAAAATTACCTTTGCCCAATTCCAACCCTTTGCCTGTGTTCTCTCTGTGGTCAGTAAAGAAGGGGAGTAAAATTATCACCCCCAGTTTTCAGGCAGTAGAAAAAGAATCAGAAAATTGCAGTCTTCTCACTAATCCCACCTTCCCATCTCTGGTAGTCGCCCCTCCGTCTTTACCCCCAAATCAATAGGCTGTGTGTTTCCCTCTCCAGAAAGTGAGAGGTCAGGTTTCAAAATGTCACTGAAGGCTCTTCTTAGCCATGTCATGTTTTGGCATTTCATCAGCTGGCTACCAAATCTCACTTTGTAAAATGAATTAACTTATGAGAATTTTGCTGATAGTTTCAGGCTCAACACTCTCAATATTAGAAAATGACAAATCTTATTCATTGAGTTTATTTTCTGTCTTCCTTTAGAAAGAAGGCCTTCCCTTGTTGCTACTGTGAGTACTGCATTTGTCCTGACCAACATTTTAACAATAAAGGGGCTATATCTAAGGCAAATGTAGGCTGCACAGGTCATTTCAAGCTTCTTTGCTGAGGGTATTACTTATTTCCAGATGTGAAACTAGTTTGCCCCTTAATGTAATCAAAGGCTGAAAAAAGATGACACTTGAAAGCCATTTGGGAGAAGAGAAGAGGAGGGGAGCAAGGCCTCCGAGTTGTTATTTATAATGCAGTGCTGAATTTCACATGACCTTCAGAGACAAAGAATCGCATGTTAAACAACATTTTACCAAGCCATCATTTTCTAATAAATCTCCTTTTGTTTCGCATTCTCTTTGCCGTAGAATGTGCAAAAAAGAAAAGAACAATGGATGGAAACTCTGCCTCGGTGATTTGAAGTGCTCTCACTTGCATGCTGAGAAGTGTTACAATGAATATTTTTGGCCTCAGCTGCTGATAGCAGCTTGGTGTTAGCAGCATTTGATTCAAATGTCATCTGATACAGGAATACACAAATTGAGTGCACAGAGGGGGAAAATCATACAACCTGTCATAGGTACAGCAATTTTTCATGAGCATTCGGAGAGAAATATAGAAGGAGAAACCTAAAAACTGAAATATGAAAAAAAAAAACACTCCACAAATACCAGGAAAAGAAATTATTAACAAGTAGAAACAGCAATTTTTATGTTATCATAACACCAGTGGTTTCTTTAAGTCAAAATCTTACGGCTTAAATCTATGAATGATCTGATGTAACTGAAGTACTTAACTCAATGAGAAAATATATTTGTTCAAATATGATCCAACAGTTCTCCTATTAATTTTTAACAATTACTTTTCTTAAAATAATAGTTATTTTTTTCTACTGCTTAATCTTAGCCTTCCACTGGTCTTTCTTCAAAAGCAGATTTTTAAAAATCAATTCTATATCCTGAATATGATAACAGAACTGCCTTATCCAAAATATGTTTAAATATTAGCAATGAATTATCTAATATTTACTTTTAAAATAAATACATTGCAAATGTCAATTTCAAGGACATTTATTCAGTATCATGGCATTCCCTTGTCCTGATTTTACCAACTGTTTTTCACTATTTGAGTAGTTACTGGTACTGGATGGTCAAGTTGTGTTTGCCACTCCTCCTTTACATTTCTAATTGCCAAAGCAGCAGTTTTTCCCCTGACCCTATTAATGACACCTTCCCAATTTGGTTTTTATTTAATATTTATCATTAGACTGCCTTTTCCAAGTCCTGGCTCCCTCAATACCAGCTGTATGACCTCAGCCACATCATTTCCTGTTTCTGTGCCTCAGTTTCCTTATCTGTCTCATAAGGCTAGTGTGAATATTAATGAGTTAGGGTGGCATTTAAAACAATGCCTGGCACACAGTGAGCTCTGCCTTAATGTTCTCATCTTGAAAACTGAAGTGATTTCAATAAGAACACATTATTATTTAAAATATCTATTTTTATTTGTTTCTTTCCACCATTAGTCTATGGATTACATCAATTTAAATAAATGATTATTTTTAGTTAACCATTCTTAGGATTTTAAATACAGAAAGAACCCTGAAAATCTTGTTATCCAACTTCCAATTTCTATAGTGATTACTGCCATCGGGCATTTATTAAACAGATCATTGTACTTCTCATGTATTCTGATGCCACTGAAGTGCCTATGTAGTCTAAGTTTTGGGCTTGAAGATATTTTCAACATTATTGACAAATACACTCTCTTCTCTGTCCTTCGGATCCACGTATTTTTAACAGCACAGATATTCACCACACCTGGCACTGCGGTACCTAACAGCAAGTGCTGTAGGTAGAAAGGATTTCCTATAGACTTTTCCTTAACCCTTAGCAATTTTACATTCTTTCTTTTCCTTTGTCCATTACTGTCTAGCCCAGGGGTGGGCAAACTTTTTGACTCAAGGGCCACAATGGGTTCTTAAACTGGACCGGAGGGCCAGAACAAAAGCATGGATGGAGTGTTTGTGTGAACTAATATAAATTCAAAGTAAACATCATTACATAAAAGGGTACGGTCTTTTTTTTTTTTTTTTAAGTTTTATTCATTTCAAGGGGGCCGGATCCGGCCTGTGGGCCGTAGTTCGCCCACGGCTGGTCTAGCCTATAAGACATTTGTACAATTATCATGCACCAGATCCTAAAGCAACTTTTCTAAAGATAGGCAAGGCAGTTATAATTGTCCATTCTTCCCCAGAAAACACAAATTAAAGGTTAGGATCTTTTTCAGGGTCAAAGAATTAGAAGTACCAGACAGAACCAAAAAGGCCAGCTCTTAGGATTTCCCCTCCAAAGCTATGTTCACAGCACCATGCTGCTTTTTCCCAAAAATATTTTGCTTCATGCATATCATCTGCTTATCATATCAGTGAAAGCAAATAGTCCAGCAGTGTGCGGAGAACCAAGACAACCACGTAGAAACAGTAAGATTATGTCTGAATGGGCAGTAAGCTATTCACGTCATTCAGCAGCCCAAGGTTAAGTTCACACAGAAGCTCATCTACATGATGGGAATATAGAGAAAATGGATGCATGAATTCCATATTCAGCCAAGATGGAGTTGAAAATAATGGCCTTTGGGCTACAGAAGAGAAAATCTTGAAAAGAACTGGCCCCAGTCTTATTTTACATTCATACTGATAATGTAGGACTAAGTTTAAATGGCCAGGACCATTTAAATTAATGGCCAGGACAGTTTCTGTTCTTTTGTGAGGGTTAGGAAACCACTGTTATTTAGGCAAGGTAAATGAATTTTCATTCTAAAATGAAATATTTTCACATTTTTGTCACAGAAACTTAGGTAAAAGGAAGTTTGTATAATATCCTCATGGTATCTCCAGGCCACCAAAGGCAACAGATGGTCTCTGAGTTTTAGAGATCTCTTCGTGTTCTATTTTAAAATGTTTCCAATAGATTGACATAGTGTAGGAGTCTGACTCCTTATTAAAAGATTGTTTCTCAGGTTTTGTGCATCTTCTGTAAAGTATGAGATTTGAGCTGTTGTGGTTTGCAGGTTAGGTCAATGGCACAAAACTACTCTTTACACCAAACTGAAATCACTTTCCATCTTAGGCGTGATCTGCAACAAGGGCAATGAACTTGTCAATCAATCCTTAATTAGCCTTGGTCATCCACTGATATGCTGCTGCAAGGTGAATTGATTAGAAAGCACATTTTTGCTAAATGCACTCAAGAGTAGTAAGAAAAAAATTTAATTGCCATAAATGCTAACCACAGATTCAAATAAAACTGAACTAAGAAATTATATTTTACTCTTGAGCTTGAAATCCTGAATCATGCACTGCAGAAGCACAATTGTGCAACCATAGTGCTCCATTTTCCTGCCAAACCACTGCCAGAAAGCAGCTCTGGAGCCTGTGTTTCCTTCGGTTAGAATTCAGTGGTTCTCAACCTTCCTAATGCTGCGACCTTTAATACAGTTCCTCATGTTTTGGTGACCACCAACCATAAAATTATTTCCGTTGCTACTTTATAACTGTAATTTTGCTAATGTTATGAATCGTAATGTAAATATCTGATATGCAGGATGTATTTTCAGGGGTCGCGACCCACAGGTTGAGAACCACTGGGTTAGATACTAACATTCAAGTAGCATGAAACAAGACAGCAAAACTGGAAATCAGGAGGCATGCAAAGATGACAGACGGTACACTTCTTCCAGCTCTTCACAAACTATCTAATTCTATTATGAACATAATCAGGTTAAGAGAATTTACCTATCCGCACATATTCCCATTTTGGTGTAGTAAATAAACCATCTATACTAATAAAAGGGTAATATGCTAATTAGACCAGAAATCTTCCGGACAACCATCCAAACGTCCTTCTGGACAAAGCCATGGTGACGGGGTAGAGGCAGAGGCAGTGAGGGGAGATCAGGCCAGCAGGGGAGAGCAGTTAGGGGGATCAGGCCAGCAGGCAGGTGAGCGGTTAGGAGCCAGCAGTACCAGATTGCGAGATGGAGAGGGTGCAGGCCGGGCTGAGGGGATCACCCCCTGCCCCCGTGCAAGAATTTCATGTACTGGTCCTCTAGTTCAAATATAAAAATCTAACAAATGCAGCAGAGGAGAAACCTGACTATACTACTTGGGCCAGGTAATCAAAGATAACTTGAACAGTGATAAGTCATGTTTATATTATTGATAGGTGCCCTTCATATGATGTGATAAAAATGGCGCTTTATCTCTGGACTCTCTCTCACAAAAACCTTTATCATCTCAGGCTAAACATGAGGGAAACATCAGACAAACCCAAACTAAGGAGCATTCTACAGAACACTACCAAGTGCTCCTCAGCCTGTCAGAGTCATCAAAAACAAGGAAAGTTTGCAACACTGTCAGTCTAGAGAAGCCTAAAGAGGTATGAATATTAAATATAACATGGTATCCTGGATGGGGTCCCAGAACAGAAGAACACCAGGTAAAAGCTAATGATATCTTAATAAAGTGTGGGTTTTGATTAATAATAATGTAATAATATTAGTTGATTAATTGTAACAAATGAACCATACTAAGCTGAGATGCTAACTAAGGGAAAACCGGGTGAGATAGATAGATAGATAGATAGATAGATAGATAGATAGATAGATAGATAGCTATTCCCTGTACTGTATTTGCAAATCTTCTATAAATCTATAACTATTCTGAAGTAAACGTTTTCTTAAAACTAAAAAAGTTATTCCTTTTATTTTACGGCTATCTATGGATCAGAATAATTCAGTTAACCAACTATTTATTTGTTCTTCTGTTTCACAGAGGAATGCAATGAATGCCCATGGGAAGCTGTCGAAGTGACTGGGATGCCCTCACAGATTTTCCAGGCTGTGCAGTTTGGTTCTTACCAACACATGACTCCAATCTTGTTTATACAAGCTGTACTTGTTATTTTAATTATGTAATTTAATTATTTTCAAAATCACAAGTATAATTGCAAAGGAGAGTTATTATTTTCATTAAAAAAATAGATTGAATGATTTGAAAAAAACTTGATAAAGGCAAATGGCTAAAAATACTTCTTTGAATATGTGTTCTTGTACCATAAAAGATTGAGAGAAAATGTCATGAAAATCAAGAAGGATTCTGTACTAGATTGCTTACATTCTTCAAATTCTGCTCCACTGAAAGACACCAAAATTAGAAATCATAAACTATGGGTATGATTTCTGCAGGAACTCAAATCAGTTCAACCATAATCAAAGAAAACACAATGGGGCTATCTCAAAGCACTATAAATGAGCATGTATATATTTAATATGACATAAAATATATAAGGCACATGTGGTATCATTTTTAATAATTGCCATGTTACTGTCTTTATCATTACCTTATCTCTTCAATTACCCAATTACTACTAATCTCAACTGACTAACCAAGATGTTCTATTAAAGACTATTTTTACTTTCATCTTTCATGCATTAATATTTCCTAATACCTTCGACTATCTTTCCTTTAACTGGTAAATTCAGGTTTTTATTTTGCACTGTTTTATAATGAGCCCATTGTACAATTCTGTCACCTTCTTTCCCTGGTGGACTCTAGACAGAATGGCGATTGCCTAATTATGCTGTGCTGCCCATAAGAAATAAATTTGTTCAACTGCCTTCATAGATGAATTGTGTAAAGCACATATGAAAGCTGGAGGGAAAATCCCCAAGAGGAAAAAAAAAAGGCTTAAAATGTTTTTGTTTTAATTCAGGGTCTTAGGAAACATTATCGTTTTCTGAAAATTGAGTCTATCTTCAAAGAACTCTAAGTAGGAGTGAAAATGGGAACTGAATAAATGTGATGTGCTCCTCCCGTGCTTTCCGGGTAATAAATTCTGCACCGGACGATTACACTAGATGTGAATCTGTTTCTTGTATCATGCCGAAAGCAACATCACTAAGACATACATTACCTTTCCCAATAGAATCTATCTTTCTCAAAGATGGTGAAAAAGCTATTTCTCTGTGCATTAGTAGAAAACACATTCTAATCAAAGTAAACCAAAGAACAGCAAGATGCTGTAAGGATACAACAAATGAAATTAAATGCTTATTTACAAATTCAGCTATTCACCCCCCAAAAAAAATCTTTTAGAAATTAGTGTTGTTTTTGTCTAGAATAGGCTTTGGAGGAATAATTTTTAAAATAGGGAATTTATAAAAATATACTTGTGAAAAAAATCGAAGAGAGTCAAAATGGATTCTAACTCTCCCTCCGGGATAGAAAGCAATGCAGAGGACCAGCGCTCCCCTAGGGTTAAGCAATGTGCGAGTTTGAAGGTTAGGATTTCCGGCGTGCACACAGTTTGGCTGGACTTGTTATATTTCCCTTATGAGCACACCAATGCCAGATATACCAGCTGGCAGTAGGCAAGAGATGGGGAGGAAAATCAAACAGGGAAAGAACTTCTAGGGCTGACTGGATTGCTACCCAAGACCTCAGTATTGGCATTTTCCGACTCTCCCAACTTAGGGAAGGAGGCTCATTGGAGAGTGGGAAGTGAAGGCAAAGAGAAAAGTTGTGGATGATTGAAGGGGGCGGCTCCAGAAAGCAAAGTCTCAGTAAGACAAAGGTTCCTAGTTTGTTTCTTCTTCTTTGCTTCCCACAAGAATTAACAGTGAGACTAAAAGTACAAGATGAGGAAAGTAGCAAACAAGATGACTTGGGCAGCACAGCAGGAATTCCCTAGGCCGAAGGAAAGCCAGATTTTGAGAATACATCAACATGGGTAACACAATGTGAGTATCCTCCAGTAATATTTTAGGAACATCAGGGAGAAAAACAAATACCTAAACCTAACACAAAAATCCAGCCCAGCTGGCATGGGTCAGGGGTGAGCGTCAATCTATGAACCAGAGGATCACAGTTTGACTCCCGGTCAGGACACATGCCCGAGTTGCAGGCTCAAGTAGAGCATGCAGGAGGCAGCCGATCAATGATTCTCTCTCACTGATGTTTCTATCTTTCTCTCCCTCTCCTTTCCTCACTGAAATCAATAAAAATATATTTTTAAATATCCAGCTAAACTTTAAAAGCTCACTTATCACTAAACAAACTTCTGTTTGGGCATGTATTGCATATCTCAAATATTTGAAATTAAATTTTATTTAACTGATATTTTTAAAGCTATCTAATATAATTTTCTTTCCTGCTACATTCTCATAGAATTTCAAATCTGCTGTGAGGAGAAAATACAAACCTCATATTCAAACACTAAAATTAACTACATACATAAGGCATACCGGCACTGCTTGCTTAATAAATGGAGCAACAATGAGCATCCTTCTCTTTACCAATTTCCTGTTGTTTCGTCAAATTTTGCCTCCCCTTCACCTAAAAACTGTAACGCATCATGTAAATTTTCTCCCTTTTCACCTAATTCCCAGTGGACATTTCCATACAAATACTCGTATGGATCCTTCAACAAAGTACGCATCCTCTAAATAAGCATCTTTCCCCTGTCCTCTTGTAATCCCTATAAAAACTGCCAACATCTTCTCAGGGTCAAGACTTCTGTATGATCTTCCATAACCCTCCCTCCCTCACCTCCCACAGTTAGTCAGTTACCAGAATCTGCCCATGCTATATCCACAAGGATTCTAGTTTACAGCCCTGCTGGATTTTAAAACCCATGACCACAAGAATCTTATTTTTTTGTTTACCTGTTTTAATTACTGTAGCCCAGCACCTAGCATGGCACCACACACAAGAAGATACACCACACAAATTCACTGACTGAAGTCATACAGTACTACACACCTCAAGACAGTACTTTCAGTTGTTAGTCTTTTATGTTAGGTCTATTCACACACAAAAGAATATTTTTAGAGGTCCTTTGCAAATCATTGACCACTGACCTAGTTTTTTTATATTCCATCTTCTCTTACCTGTCCTACCAACCCCCTATCAATAAACACACATGTGCTGATACATCTATAATCAAAAGTAGGCTCTGAATTCTGAGCTTCCCTCATCTTCTTCCTGCCCTCGCCTCTGGTCCTGCCCACTTAGATTTCATGGTGCATCATCATAATCAGCCCTCCCTACCTTACCACTCTTCACTTACCAGCCAAAACCTACTCCACACCTGTACCCATGCGGCTGAATATGACTGGAGAGAAACACACAGTTTCCCTGGCACACTCCCCTTAAAATCCATGACTGCTAACCTCAAGTGGGTGGTTACTGCCGCAAGATAATTTTATAACATTCCCCAGAGAGTATTTTATACTTCCTTTCTTCTCAAAATGCCAGTGCTCTCCTCCACCTTTATTCTGGGCTGATGGCTCACTTCAGATTGTCTCTGAGAAAAAGGAAACTCAGAAGAGGACTTCATGGTGCCACCACAATATCTTCCAACCACCTACATCCGTGCCGACAGGCGGTCTTCCTTCCTGTTACTTCTGCTTTTGTATAAAGCCTCCTTCACTTACACCCCAGGCCCTTCCTCATATTGACTATTCAAGAGCATTCCATAGTTTTACTCCTGAGTATATTTTACTTTCTTGCCAGTTCATGGAGAATTCAAAAAGGTTTTAAAATATTATAGCCCACATTTTCACGGTTTTCTGCATAGGATTGAATGGAGTGACAATTCACCATGCTGCAGATAGAGTAATGGTTAATTCTCAGTTATTATCTTACTTGATATATTAGCAGTATCCAATATAATTGATCTTTCCCTCTTTCTTGAAACACTTTGTTCCTGTGGCTTCAGGAATCCTGCTTTCTTAGTCCTCGGAACAGAGGTTCTTCCTCAAATCTGTGTTCTATAAACACTGGCTCATCCTCACACATTCCTCTTCCCCATCTACACTGTTTTAAGGAACCAATCATTTACAACTCCCAAATTTAAGTCTCTAACTTGCCATCCTGCCCCCTGAATTCCAGACTCAGAGCTCCAACTCTCTACTAGCCATCTCCACTTAAATGTCTGTAAAAATGCTTCTCAACTTAGCATGTCTGAAACCAGATTCTGATCCCAGGACTCAGACATCCTCCCACAAACTCCCCATCCCAGATAAATAACTACATCTTTCCAGATGCTCAGGCCAAGAAACTTGGGAGTTCTCCTCAACACTGCTTTCCGTAATGCCCAGAATCAGAACCTCTTTTCTAACACCACCAACACTCCCCTAGTCCAAGCAACCGTTATTATGTGCCTCGATCCTTTCCATAGCAATAGATTTTAACTCTGGCCTTGCAGTCTATTCCAAAACAACAGCTAGAGTGACCCCTATAAAATGTAAGTCAGATCATGTTTTTGCTCAAAACTCTCCAATGTCTTCCTATCCGCTGGGAGTTAAAGGCAAACTCCTCACTAGGACCCACAGAACCCTAAATGAGCTGACCACCCGCTGCCTCTCTGCTGTCATCCCCTACCACACCCTCCCTTCCTCTGCTCCATCCCAGGTGGACTCTTTGATGTTCATCAACATGCCAGGCATGTCCCCACCTAAGGACCTTTGCACCTGTAGCTCCCTTTGCCTAGAATGCCTTCCCAGACACCTGCCTTATTCTTTCCCTCACTTCTTTCAGTCCTCTGGGCAAATGTCAGTGATGATTCCCTTGATAACTCTACATCAAATAGCATCCCATTCTCAAATACAGCACTTGCTTTCATCCCCCTCAGTTTTATTTTCCTTGCAGAATTTATCACCAACTTAAATACTTTGTTTTTGAGCCTCCGTTATGGTTATAAGCACACCAGGGGGATAAGGATCTTGACTCTTTTATTCATTTTTCTTCCTCAGATCCTAGATAAAAGGAAATCAATAAGTAAGTATTAAATAAATAAATGAATTAAGTTTTGAGAAAGGATATTTATGTAAATAATAAGAGTTGACATTACTGAGTGTTCACTGGCAGGCATAATAAGTGTTTTATGTGTATTGTCTTACTAACCTTCACCACAATCGCTGAAGGTTCTTTTAACCCTCAATTTTACAGATGAGGAAATTAAGTCTTAGAGAAGTCAAATAACTCAGCAAAGTCCCAGAGCCAGTATGTGGTGGACTTTAGACGGATACTCAAGCTTGTTTCATGTCACAGCCCATTACTTTCCTAAATTGACTCTGAACATCTCTTAGCTGTGTTGCCAGGATAAACCTCGATAATGGCCTTAGTGTGCATTAAACACTTAATAAACATCAGCAATTAGTGTCATTAAAATCAAACTCCACACAGTAGGTAAAACACTAAATGATAACTTATCAGATTCTAAAAGCTATGTAACTTGCTAGGCATCACATTTTCCCCACAGAGATGTTAGACATTTTGTATGACTTCATTTATCGCCTTGCTGAATGGAGGGACACCACTGCTGTAACCTTGGAATTAGCATATATTCAAATTAGCTACAAAAAGCTACAAGATCTTTCTTGGTTCAAGTTGTTAAAATCTATTTGTCAAGACACTGCTGAACCCAATTCACCATCATAATATCAATAGCAAGGTGTGTTTCTTGCCTTCCTCTCTGAAATCTGTTCCCCAGAGCCCTGTCTTCCTACCTCACCCCACAAACTCCCTTGATCAAGAGGCATTTTCCCTGGGATGTGCTTTGATTAATACCTACTCTTTTCTGGACTTGTCTTCCTGACCCAGATTCCCACTGCTACTCTGTTTCTGAAGTCAGCCCTACTATTTCAAATATTGGTAACCCTGTGTTTTACCTGACATGGGTTCTCTCTTCGAGCCTAAATAAAATTAAGTTATATTTTCTAAGTATGCAGAATCAGCCGTTACACTGCTAGTTGGGCTTAAAAATAAAGAAGAGGAACATGTGTGTGATAACCTGTCTCCAAGAGGACTCCAGTGATTCTTGCCTCTGGGTATTCGCGTTCTCATATGGCTGCCTCCTACAATGAACAGGCAGACCTACGTGGCTGAGGCTAGCCCTTAATGGACATCGTGGGATCTGCCCTATACTCTTCGATCATTCAAACTGGAGGAAGCCAGAGATCATGTCGTAAGAACATTAAAGCAACCCTGTGGAGAAGCCCAGGTAGGAAGGAACTCAGGCCTCCTGCCAACAGCCAGCACTCAGGTGCTATCCATGTATTTGGAAAAGGACTGTCCAGCCCAGGCAGTCTTCAGATGACTGCACCCTCAATCAACACCTTAATCACAAACTCAGGAAAGATCCTTGAGCTAGAACTATCAAGCTCAGACTCTCCTGAATTCCTGACCCACAGAAACTATGTGAAATGATAAATGTTTATTCTTGTTTGAAGCCACTGAGTTTTAGCATAATGTGTTATACTGTAAAAGATATGCAGCATACGTACTAAACAACACGCATACAAAATCCATTTGTAAGAAAAGTAAACTTTAAAAGACATGAGCCCTCTAACAAGGAAAATTGTGCATAAATTCAATTCAGAAATAAAATATATGTGCCATATAAGAAAAATAAAGTATGGATTGTCTTTTTATAGAACTTAAGAGTTTTGATTATAGGTTTTTAAAAAGGCTATTAGCT
This sequence comes from Myotis daubentonii, assembly GCF_963259705.1. Taxonomy (NCBI): domain Eukaryota; kingdom Metazoa; phylum Chordata; class Mammalia; order Chiroptera; family Vespertilionidae; genus Myotis; species Myotis daubentonii. The sequence goes on from NC_081841.1 coordinate 184,209,304, forward strand.
GACTTTTCCTGACCTACCGTAGAGCCCTAAATGTCAGCATTTCAATAAATTTGTGTAATAGCACAAATAGGTTACATTACAGAATATGGAGTCCCAGGGACTTTGAACTTTAAACTCTGAACTCTGAGAAACATTAAGTTAACATAATTTTCTGCTGTTAATGTGCTAACCTGGATTTAAAATATAATAATAACCAATCAAATGTAGATTGTCTAGGACAGGCACAGAAGGTTAAAGTGCAATACAGAAGAGTAAAGACAATGCCAGGCCATGACTATGAAGAAAATATCAAGATCAGGAACAAGACAGAAACATTTGCCTCAAGGTTAAAAGCTTGGAGTTAATACTAGAATGACATTGTAGTTACATCTGTATACTTATTGTACTTTCTTATATAAATTTGCTCTAGGTAACTAATTAGAAATCTGAATATTAGTCATTCTCAACTGATCCTTCTGTTGGACTGATGTTAAAGAGAGCAACCAAATAAATTCAAATTGCCAACTGCAATCATCATAAGATATTAAAGTAGGGGCATTTAATACTGCCATTATTTACCCTGGTCTTGATATATTAAACATTAAAGAAATAAAAATGTTATAAATATGAAATTGAAGATAGAAAACTTGAAATAATATTTGGCCTCTGTTTTGAAGTTCTGAAAAGCACCTAGGAGACAAAAGTTAAATAATTCAATGACCTCTCTTGAGCTCAAATAAAGCTTTTAGCATTCATCTCTTCATGATAGATGTACAGCTATTTTGTCAAAGATATACACTTTGATGCTTCCCTAGAAATTAGGCTACAAACCCCTAAGTTACTAGAATTGTGTCTATTTATGGCTCTGCCTCTGGTCCCAAGTTTTATATTCTGTGTTTGGCCATAGATAACAAGTGACAGATGAGACAAATGCTCCTCTTCTAATCAGCGCCCTGGAATACAACCATCAGGAATTGCTTATCTCTACCAGGCACTGTATTAGGTGCTAAGGATACAAAGCAGTTGAAGAAACAATGCTAGCTGTGAAGGAGCTCACAGTGCAGCAGGGGACCCAGGCAGGTGCACAGACAAACACAGGACAAAGGAAACATGTCATGACTGAGAAAAGACAAATGATAGAGGAAAAGACAGAGAGAAGAATCTTAAAGTCTGAAAAAAGTAGGGGACACAATGACTGAGGGGATCACTGAAGAAAAGGGCATGACAAAAACAATGGCCTTTGGCCTTTGAGCTTGATCTGTAAGTGGAAGGTTTCCTGATGGATGATTAGCTTTGGACAAGGCAAGAGTGAACACTATGCCACAAATCTGAAGCTTCTACAAAATAAGACACACTGTGTGCCAGAAATACTGCTAAAAGAGTAATCACCAAATAAATGTATTTCTACAGTCCCATAAGACCAAAGGAATAAAGAGAGAAATCAACATGTTTTCTAGCAATGTATTCAGGCTTTTTCACCTTTTGAACAATGAAATTTGGAGCTCATACAGTAGTATATTTACTTTGAGCTACATACAATTAATAAGGTTCATAATCCAGGGCCACTTTTTAAATTCTAACTGAAGAATACAAAATAATGCCTCCTGCCAAAGATGTCCGAATCCTGATCCCAAGAACCTGTGCATATGTGATCAAGATTAAGGACCATGAAGTTCGGGAGGATAGCCTGGATGATCCTGGTGGCTCCAATCTAATCACGTTTGTCCTTAAAGGCAGAGAACAGCCTTGCCGGCTGGGCTCAGTGGGTGAACTTAGACCTAGGAACCAGGAGATCATGGTTCAATTCCCAGTCAGGGTACATGGCGGGGTAGCAGGCTCGATCCACAGTAGGTGGCATGCAGGAGGCAGCCAATCATTGATTCTCTCCCATCACTGATGTTTCTATCTTTCTCTCTCCTTCCCTCTCTGAAATCAATAAAAAACATATTTTTTTTAAAAAGCAGAGAACATTTCCTGGCTGTGGTCATGGGATGGATTTGGTACCCTGTAGATTATTCTTTAAGGTAGGGCTCTGCATGCAAATGCCAGAAAGAGGCCACTAGATGTTAATGGAGGCCCTAAGCTGGTGGTCAGTAAGGAAGTGGAGACCTGGATCCTACAACCACATGGAAATAAATTTTTCCAACATCTAAAGGAGCCTCCAGAAAGGAACGCAGTAGGCTGACACCTTAATTTTAGTCATATGAGACCCATATGATATTTCTTTTTTTTTTTTTTTTCAAGAGAAACATCAAAACTGCTTTATTCAAGGTAATGTCCATCGCTAGCTACACATTTTCCCCATCATTCAGGTAATTTGTGGATAACGTTCCAATAGAACTTTTCTTGTTTTGAGGAAAACCATTCAGAGACCCAATTTTCCACGTCTTCATATGTATTGAAGTGCTGCTCAGAAAGTGTGTGTCCCATCCATCAGAACAAGTGGTAATCTGAAGAAGCAAGGTCTAGTGAATACTGTGGGTTTGTTAATAATTCCCAGGCAAGATCTTTTACGTGTCTTTTTTTTTTTCTGTCATCATTACATTTTTATTTTTTTTTTATTGCTTAAAGTATTACAAAGGGTATTACATATGTATCCATTTTATCCCCCCGCCCTAGACAGTCCCCTAGCCTCCCATATCACCCAGTGTCTTATGTCCATTGGTTATGCTTATATGCATGCATACAAGTCCTTTAGTTGATCTCTTACCCCCCTACCTCCTGCCCCCCAACCCTCCCCGGCCTTCCCGCTGCAGTTTGACAATCTGTTTGAGGCAGCTCTGCCTCTGTATCTATTATTGTTCCCATATGATATTTCTGACTAGTTGTAAGATAATAAATTTATGTATTTTTATATGACTAAATTTGTGGTACTGTTACAGCTGTAATAGAAAACTAACACACCAACACATTCTATTTTTAGCTTAAAATTGGAGTGATAGCCCAGCCTGCTCGGCTCAGTGGTTCATCATTGACCAGGCACATGCCGGGATTGCGGCCTGATCCCCAGTAGGGTGCATGAAGGATTTGGCCAATCAATGATTCTCTCTTATCATTGATGTTTCTATCTCTCTCTCCCTCTCCTTTCCTCTCTGAAATCAATAAAAATATTTTTAATGAAGTTATAAAGTTAGGCTTATACTTGGTTTTATAAAAATAAATACTGTTCACCCTAGCTGGTTTGGCTCAGTGAATAGAGCGTCGGCCTGAAGGCTGAAGGGTTCTGGGTTCGATTCCAGTCAAGGCACATCCCTTGGTTGCAGGCTCCTCCCTGGCCCTGGCCCTGGCCCTGGTCAGGGTGTGTGGAAAAGGCAACCAATCAATGTGTTTCTCTTACATCAATATTTCTCCCTGTCTTTCCCTCTCCCACATTCTCTGAAAATCACTGGAAAAATATCCTCCGGTGAGGATTTAAAAAATAATAAACAAACAAACAAACAAATAAATAAATAAATACTGTTCAAGATCCAGAAATGTTGTTACAATGATACCACTTATTTTTATAGACCAGTTCTTCTAAAAGGAAAGAAAGGATAAATAATAATGAACTGCTGTTTACTTAATAGATACCATGTACTAGTCAGTGCATTAGATGATTTACATAGCAATTGTAATCTCTAATATTTTGTAGCATTTGTATATGTATGTTAGTAGTTAATAGGCATTGTCCTAAGCATTTTATGTGCATTGATTCATGTAATCTTCACAACAACCTTATAAGGTAACTACTATTATCATCTCCAGACAAGGGAATTGAGACACAAAGAATGTGAGTAATGTGCTAAGGTCACACAGATAGTAATCATTTAATTCCCATAGCATCTGAGCGAGCACTTATCAGGAGCACGCTGTGTTCCAGGTCCTGGGCCAAGCATTTCCCATTCATTTGAGCACTACTGTCCCAAGAGCACCTCATTTTACAGATGAGAAACCTATGACTTACAAAGGCTCAATAACCCATTCAGTGTCTCACAGAAAACAAAGAGCTACAGTTGGAAGTGACCCCAGAACTGACCCTCCAGTGTGCTCTCAAGAAACCCAGGAAGGTGGGGCAGCAGCTACTTGAGGATGTCCTTTTCTGAACATTCTTCAACAAAGTATTTTAGTTAAATGCTCTCCAAACACTCAAATCAAGCCAGATCTCTTCCAAAGCACACTTGAGATCCTCCCTGTTTTTGGCCAAGGGTGGGCTTCACATATACCAAGTCAACATTTGAAAATATTTGTATTTAACAAATAAAAACTTCAGTCACCTTCCCACTTGATTACAAAGTGGTTAGTTAATATCTACTGAGTACCTACTATATGCAAATCAAAATGGAGCATTAAGGAACATCCAAACAGGTGTAATTTACCTGAGTGTACTGATTTCTATCTTATAATTCAAGAGAAGTTAAAAGAGCTTCTGTGATCTGTTGCTTAACAACCATGACACTAAAGAAACTTACAGAACATATCGAGGGAACTTCAATCAATTTCTCATAATCTTCTAGAAAAATTAAATGCAATTATGTCAGGGGAAAAACAACAACACTGAACTACAAGTCAGCAGATCCAGGTTCTACCTGAGTGACCTTGAATAAATCATTTCATTTGTAACCTCCATGTCCTCATTTGTAAAATAAAAAGATTGGTCTACAAAATATCAAATAACTTTCTAGTTCTGATTTTTGTCTTTGTACAAGAAGAATGCCTAGATTCAGGAAGTATGCTAAACAGCAGACGGGAGTACCTGGGATGGTACCAGGGACCGAAGATGGCAGATATCCAAACCCGAGAGCCACTTATTTATGAACTAGGCACGTTTCTTATATGTTTAAAAAAAGGACCCTGGAAAAAGTGCACTCCAAAGTATCAGCAAAAATGTAGTGAATTTTCCAAGACCTGAATAAAAATGAGACACCAGAAATAGTAACCTTGCTAAGTAAGTAATCACAGATGTACTTGACACTTGGTTAATGGGATTTAAAGAAAAGTAAACATGCACCCACACAAATGCATACATGCATATAATACACACACATCCCCTCACACAGAAATGAGTGCTTCCCACTCTCTCAAGTGGAGTGATGAGCCAATCCAAGTTTTACCATGGAGCTATTACACAAGCTTGCTGCACTGCACCAAACTCACTGAACACAGGGCACTCCTGGAAACGCTACCACCGTTTCCTATGAGCACAAAGGAGGCCCTGGAACTCTTCCAAACCCTGATGCTTTTATCAGCCAGGCAAAGGCATTCACTTAACCAACAAAAAGACAGGACCATCAACCTGTACTGGGCAACCCTAGGAATGGTGGTTTACAGCCCACTCTGCAGTACCAGAGGGGAAAGGAAGTCTTCCCGGATCCAGGTAGGAACAAATCAAAGAGAGGGAGAAACCTGCATTTTAATATCCACAAGTAATTTTTCCTGTACAAAAAGATCGTGCAATTTGGGCATAAAGCATAGAATCATGAGAAAGTAAATTAAATAGTAAACTGCAGAAATAGGGAGAGCACTGAGAGGTTTCGTAAATAGAATGCTAAAATTGGTGTTGTCTATTGCAATAATGCAAAAGCTGCTGCAACTGCATAGTCATCTAGTAAAGGGATTATAAAAATTCTGCAGAATTAAATAATAATCTTCTCTGAGCACATATCTCATCCATTCCCTGCTCTACATATATGATGTCAGGGTCCTCTTTGATTCTTCACCATGAATTGAGTTTAGTCTTTGAATCTAAGTAATTCCTGAACCACTTAAATTTGAATCTAGTATTCAATAGAAACCACTGATAAATCTCCATGACTTTTCATTTTTCACCCATGTGTAAGTATCTCTCACAAAACATAGAAGGTGCTAACTGCCCACTAGTTAGGACTCCTTTTCTTATCCTATAAAATGAGAAGTTTCCTTCCTTCTTGCTCTATGATTCTGAGATCAGTTTACCTTTAAATGGCATGGCTTTTAATTGGGAAACTTTGAATAGTCCAAAAGGTAAAAAGAAGGGGAAAATGGGAACAGTTTTATTCTTGCCCAATTTGGTCTTGGTTAAAGTGAAACACACACACACACACACACACACACACACACACACACACACACATCCTTTCCCCTTCCTTGGAGTCTTCTTTTGTGTCTATTCTACATTTGGATTGTCCTATATAATAAAATCCTAATATGCAAATCAAAGGAATGGCAGAACAACCAGAGGAACGACTGGTCGCTATGATGCGCACTGACCGCCAGGGGGCAGACGCTCAACACAGGAGTTGCCCCCAGTCCGCAGGCCCCGACCAGCAGTGGCAACAGGGGGCGGGGCTGGTGAGTAGGTAGCGCCAGGCCAGCCAAGGCGGATGCCAGCAGCGGGCCCCAATCGCCCCACGGGTTGCCCCACAGATCATCCCAATCACCAGCCAGGCCTAGGGACCCTACCCATGCATGAATTTGTGCGCCGGGCCTTTAGTCAACTATAAAAAAACTAGAGACCCGATACACAAAATTCATGCACTGGGGGGAGGGTGGCGGGGGCTTCAGACCGGCCTGCACCCTCTCGCAGTCCAGGACCCGTTGGGGGATGTCTGCCTGCCGGCTTAGGCCTGATGCCCCCTGGGATTGGGCCTAAGTCAGCAGTCAGACATCCCTCTTGCAGTCCAGGGCTCTCGCAGTCCAGTGCTCTCACAGACCGAGACCCCTCACTCCTTACTGCCCACCTGCAGTGGAGGCGGGAGAGGTTCCTTCCACTGCCGCTGCACTTGCCAGCCATGAGCCTGGCTTCTGACTGAGTGGCACTCCCCCTGTGGGAGTGCACTGACCACCAGGGGGCAGTTCCTGCATTGAGCATCTACCCCCTGGTGGTCAGAGCGCATCATAGCGACTGGTTGTTCAGCTAGTCGTTCCGCCATTCGGTCAATTTGCACATTAGGGTTTTATTATATATGATAAGGAATTCTAACAGACAGAATCCTAGCATTCTAAAAACAGATGTGACCTTGAGGAGCACAAGGGTTGAATAAAGCTGATAAATATTAAAGGAGAAGAGAGTTTACGTTTTAAAATTAGAATGGACGCTTTTCTCTTTAAGTATGAACTGTGCTCCATATGTCTCTTTGTTGCATCTACCCTCAGAGTTTGTGCCCACAGGGACGGAAAGGTATCTTTGGGGGCCAGGAGATAGTAAGGCAAGAAAGAAAACCTCTCTTCTTTGCTGTTGGTGAAGAAAGCTTGCCTTACACCAGGCCTGAGGTTCCTTCTCTCAGGAGTTAACCAATCATTTGAGGCCAGATGCTAGACCAGATTGTCCCCCCTTGGGGGCAGGAAGAGACTACCAGTGTCCCATCTTCAGGAGCTGAAAACTGCATCCAGGGCATGACCTAATTCAAGCCTATGTCCTTCCACTATGCCAGCATTATCTCTGTTGATATTACCAGCTGTGTCCCATATGGCCCACTTCTGTTCACTTGCACGCGCGCGCACACACACACACACACACTCACACACTTCAGAAAAGATTTGGTCAACCATTTAAAGAGGCTAGCTGCTCTAATTGCATTTTCATTCAGTGTCTTCCATTCATTAGGTAGCGTGGTCCATGGGAAGAGGTTATTTCTTAAGGGTCTGAGGAGAGATGCATTTGAAAATGCACTCCTTAGGGAGAACTGAGATGTTCTTTTTTAAGAAGGTCATGAACAGATCACTTTGCATTAGGAGTTTCTCTTGCCCTGGTTTCTGGGCCCTGGAGAGTTGAGCTTTATGATCTACTAGGTACAGTTATCTGATTAATGCTGAAGAAAACATCTTTTCTATGTGAGCTCTTTAAAGCAAAACTGAATTTTGTCAATCATTCTTCCCAGGAGGGAAAAAAAGTGTTTTGAGCTACAATGCCCCTGCTGGCAAATGTCCACACCTTCCCAGAGCTGAGTCCGGCCAATTTAAAAGTCACCTCATGAATTTGGGACAGGTTGGAGGTATGGAAAAACACCATCATTACAATTCAGAAGTACTGTTATACTACCAATAACCAAAAATAAAGCTTTAGAAAGGAGAGGGGAAAGGAAATGGTAAGCAAAAGAAACTCAGACATAGGTAAGGCAAAGCATTTTAAAAAGTGTATGATACAGGATATTTAAAATGAACAAAAACCTGGACCATTCTTAAGCACAACTACAAACACTATTCTCAAATATCTGTGATCAAAGATAAGATCAGAACAAGTTATCTCTTTTTCTTCCTATTTCTTAGAAATACACAGTATATATCACATTTCTAAAAATAAAGATAAGAATAACTAAAAATCATACTGGCATGAAAAAAAGTTTCTTCCATGTATTGAGGTAAACCAAACAGCAACAAATATTTAAATATTAATAGGAGCTGATATTTTTCAAGATTTGTTTAATACAGCTCACACACAAAAGCTTTCACTAAAAAAAATAGGGGGGTGGGGGAAATTTTCACTTGTATATTTCAAAGTCTGAACTATATCTTACCATTTCATATTAATGGGTTAATAACATTTGAATTAGGAACCAAGTGACCTGAATTATAGTTCAGTTATGCTGCTAAGGGCTGTTTGGCTTTTCATAAGTTACAGCCTCTGAGTTTCTATTCTTCATTCGTAAAAACAATACTCCATTCCCTTTGAGGCTGCCTAGTGCTCCCCACGTTTCCCTTGTATTATATAGCAAACAATGTAAAGTCAAGGTAAACTCAAATTGATCATTTAAATGAAAGAGAGAAAAAAACTATCTTAAATGGCAGAGGACTTAATAATTACAACCCACTAATAGTTTGTTTTCAAAGAGGCTTCATCGCCTCATTCAATTCTTACAACAAACTTTGGAGACTAATATTCATCACTGTTTACCGATGGAGAAATTTAGTAGTTATCCAAAATTACCAAAGACATCTACACTAATAAAAGAGAAACATGCAAATTGGTGTCACTCCACTATGCCCACCAGCCAACCAGATGGGTATGCAAATTAACCCAACAAAGATGGAGGTTAATTTGCATACACAGGCACAGGAGCAAAGACTGAAGAGGCTTGACTTCTCCGCTGCGGCTGGAGCGAGCGGCCGGAGCAAAGGCCTGGGTCCCGGGTGCCGGAGGAAAACCAGTGCTGGCAGCCAGAGGAAGGGAAGGTGTATTGCATGAATCTCTTTGTGCAACGGGCCTCTAGTCTTATATAAAAGAATCTCTAAGACTGAAACACAGCCCAATGATTTCAAATGTCTGTATATTCTTTAACAAATCAAATCCACCAGAAATTGTATCTCCCACAAACACTTATTGCCTGCAGTATGTTATTTCACTATCAATCCCAGTACTGTTAGATATTCCAACTACCTCCTGAATAGCTTAAACCAATAAAGACACTCAGTGGTAGCCCTGAGTGTCTTTTATACTCAAAAGGGTATATTATCCCTTTCAGGCACAGGTGTGAAAGCTACCTACAGCAGGAAACTCTTGTTGATGTTTTTTGGTAACAATGTCCTCAGAAACATTTAGAGAATTAAAAAAAACTAGCCCTTACATCAGCTGTGGGCAAACTGCGGCCCGCGGGCCGGATCCAGCCCATTTGAAATGAATAAAACTATTGAAAAAAAAGACTGTACCCTTTTATGTAATGATGTTTACTTTGAATTTATATTAGTTTACACAAACACTCCATCCATGCTTTTGTTCCGGCCCTCCGGTCCAGTTTAAGAACCCATTGTGGCCCTCGAGTCAAAAAGTTTGCCCACCCCTGCCTTACATCAAAGCAATGATTCTGATCTCTGTCCACAGCCCCCTGGTTAAAAAGAGGGTAGTTGGGTAGAGAGGAGATGAAACCTGAGAAAGACAAGGGAGTTCCTCTCCTCGGCCATATGACCAAGTGCAGACCAGCCTATCCCTTCCTGGGCCACAGCTACAAAAGCAAATTCAGATTTAATTCAAGGACAATAGAACATTGATAGCCCTACGGTTCTTCAAGGAGAAAGGAGAAAGGAAGTACAGAGCAAGGCTCCATAGCAAGGCTCCAATTGATCTAGAAAGCAATACACCCAACAATGTATCAAACCTCAACTGTGAACAGGGCACTAAGCCTTGAAGGTATGACCCAGCATAAAACACAATCCTGAACATGAAAGAACACGGCCCATATAAAAAAGGTTTAAGTTTATGTGGGCCGCAAAAAAACAAAAGCTTCAATTTTCATAGAAATGTAGGTTTATTTTGATAGAGACATGCTGAATACAAAGGGCTGAAATAAATGAGTAATCGTTAACATAAAATAATAGAACACTTTAATAAAAATTAGTGTTTTTCTTGAACATTAACTTACCAGACACTGAATAACTGCACAAATTAATAAGCGAAAAGCAAATAAACCTAATTTTCTTGTTCTCTGAAAGTGAAATATTTCCTGTTGTGCACACCAAACCAGTCAGCCCAAGACTAATGACGTGGCAATCGGCTGCTAAAATATTCACTGCGGGTATTAGTGGAGAGAAATTGTGCGCCTGCGTGTAAGGCATGTAAGGGAAATGAATGCAACATGATTATAGTAATCAGACATTAGCGAACATTGTAGTTCGCTCTTCATAATTATGTATAACAGGATATTGTAAAATTAAGTTGTGAAATTTTTATGAAAACGTTTCTCACATACCATTATATTGTCTGGGCCTCAAAAATATTTGTTGTGGGCTGCATGCGGCCCGTGGGCCGCGAGTTTGACATGCTTGGTGTAGATAGTCAAATAACAGGTATGTGCTCAGTCTCTTTAAAATTACAACAGAAGCAGAGAACTCAGAAACCGTCTGAGACCTGGAAGGTAACATTTGAGCTTAATCTTGAAAGACCAATGGGAATTTATCATCAGAGTTGAGGGACAGGCATTACACTCACAGGAAAAGGTTTATGAGAATGAATATCGACATTTAAGAAAGATCATTAGATTTAGAGAAATAATGAGTTCATGTTGAAATTGTAGTTAATGGTCCAAACAAGAAATTCTTTGGGAATTCTCTCAGAAATGCATCAGTAACATTTTAAAGGGGAGAAAGAGTCAAAATACTTCAAATTCTTAGTTTTAATTGATTTTTAAATTACTAACAGAATGATGTATGAAATGTTTATTTCCATTGTCAATTAAAGAATATATGCATCAAAACCTTTCAGATTAAATTATGGGAAATCATCCATAGCCATCAATCCTATGATTTCTTCAACAGTAAAAATGGAAGAGTAACAATATAGTACGAACACTTCCTAAATCCCTCCACAAAATATGATCATTCAAGGTAGAGAAATGAAATAAGCTTTGAAAGACAGTAATTAAACATCGCTGCTTAAGGATTTACTTAACGGCAATTCTTTTCTCTGAACTCACCAACCCTGAGCCCATCATCACTCAGGCAGGAGAAAGCAGCGATTACCTAACAGCTTTGCCAGACTGAGGCAGAAAGATTCGGCCAACATGCACATACCAAGATGTTTGTACCATCTGAGAAAATGTTCCATGTGACTGGCAAGCCACTCTCATGAAGCGCCACATATTAAAGAGAAATAAATGGCTCATCTTCGGAGAGGTCAATTGGGGGTTGAGGAGGGCGGCAGGTGGGTAGGAGAAGAGTGAAATATCTTTCTGCTGCTTGTACAATAATAGAAAATCTATCTTATGTCAACGTCATTTAACAGCATTACAGTTGGTCTGACGCAGTGATCCTACAAATTGAAGTTATCAACATCTCCACTTGCCTATCATCAGGTTTTACTCAAATGAAACTGTCTCTCTTTCCACAGACTTTCCAAGATATGCATCACAGACAAAAATCAAGCAGTACATGTCATATACTGACCACTTATTAGTAATTTCTTCCCTGTATGTCCTTAATTGTGCCATAGCCATTTCCTGAAATGAAGAGGCCATGTCCATAACTCTTCACAGTATAGATCATTTCAACCAAACACATCTTGAGTATTTCCATTTCCCAGATACTGTACTAGGATCAAAGATGCAACAATTAATAAGAAATCGTTTCTTCCCTGAGAGAGTTTAATTTTCCCAGTAACTCACAAAGCCATTTTTCATAGTAAACACTTAAGAAATACTTGGTAAGTAAATGGGTGCATGAACATGAATGTAAATAAATGCCAGCTACTATTTCAAAAATGTTTACAACAACAGAGTTGCTGTTTTTACTCTGAAAAGTTCATTTCTGCTATCCAAAAAAAAAAATGGTCTCGAGTATACTGACTCCAAGAGATTTCCCACTCGACTCTGAAATCAAGCACTTGGTCACACCTGCCAGGACAGTTTGGTGTTTGTTGACATGAGAGTAAGAATGTTTTGTTGATCTAGTTTCTACACATACAAACAGATACAAGAAGCCCCCATTGTCCACAGGGGATACATTCCAAACCCTCCCAGTGGATGCCTGAAACTACAAATAGTACTAAACCCTCTAATTACTGGTTTTTCATATACATTCCTATATATACATGCCTATGGTAAAGTCTGATTTTTAAATTAGACAGGGTAAGAGATGAATAACAATAATAATAAAATAAAATAATTGCAACAATATACTATAACAAAAGAGATATGAATAAGGTCTCTTTCTCTTAAAATATTTTTTGTACTACACTCACCTTTTCACTTACAGTAAGCACTTACGGCTTCTCTTTGACATATCTGAATTGTCAGCATCACTACTCTTGTGCTTTAGGGCCATTATTAAATAAAATAAGGACTACTTAAACACAAGCACTGTGATACTGCTATGGTCAAGCTGATACTCAGATGGCTACTAAGTGAATAATGGTTGGTGCCGGAAGCCGGTCCATCCTTGCTGCTTGACACAGTCGCTGCAGGGAAGAAACATCTGCACAGCATATGTTTCAAGGGACCTGGCGTATATGGCATACTGTTCTTAATATGTTTGCTCCCCTTCTTGGCGCTATGTGTTTTAACCAAGGTTACCTCTCTGAGAAAGGTTGTTTTCCCAGGTAGAGATTTTTCCCTGAAGTTAGGGAGGGAATAAAACCCCTTAACTAAGTGCCAGGCGGGTAGTTAATCGCTTTAACTATGAACAATCACACTTAAGCTACATAATCTTTACTCCCTGGAATGGAGATAAGAAATGCCCTAACCTTTGGAATAGAAATTGACAGGATTAAAATCAACTGGTATAAATACAGATGTAACAAGACAATAAAACACAGAACCTGGCTGGAGAACCTAGCAAAAGAACATGGCAAGAGAACCTAGACAGAACCTGGCTGGAGATCCTGGATAGAACCAGGCGAGAGAACCCAACCATGCTGATCAACTGAACGCTGCCTCCGAGTCCTTCCTTCTTCGCCGACTCCGTCCACACCTTTGGGAACCCCTGGACCTGCTGGGGCTGGACCCCAACAGGTTGGGTAGCATCTGGAGTGGGATACACTGGACAAAGGGATGATTCACATCCCAGGCTAGATAGAGAGGGACAGCTCGAGATTTCATCATACTTCTCAGAACAGTGTGCAATTTAAAACAGATGAATTGTTTATTTCTGGAATTTTCTATTTAATATTTTCAAACAGTGGTTGACCAGGATTAACTGAAACCATGGAAAGCAAAACCACGAATATGGGGGGGGGGGGGGCTACTGTACTGTAAAGATATGCCTTCTATAATAAATAGGTCAAAGGAATCTGTGGTAAAGAGAGAATATCATAACACCTGCTATTTTCCTCTTTACAAATTTTCAGGATCTTTTCAAAAAAACATAGATTGCTCTGAAAGTCTGTCGCACTTACGTGGACATCAGAGAGCACACTTCCAGTGTGCCTCCCAGACTGCACCTGACTGAGCAAAGAAGACTAGAGCAATCCTCTAAGTCTCACTTTGAGTTCAAGATCTGTCACTCCCATGAACCCTCCCATGTAAGCAGAACCTGTAATACTTCACTGCCTACTTTGCAGGTCTGTTTTACTTGACCAAGCTCCCTGAAGGCTGGCACTGTGAACTGTTCATCTTTAAATGGCCCAATCCAGGTCAGACCCCCCCAGTGCAACAAAGAGGATTCAAGGGCATATATTGGTTTATTAAATTAAATTTAAAATGCATTTTCTTTTGAGATATTTTGTAATACCCCTTGAAATAGTTGAGGATCCTTCAGCATATCACAAACCCAGAGTTGCTATGGCTGTCCCAAATATCATGCCTCTAAAATATATTAGCTTGGGTCCCATGTACCTTAGGGAGAACCCCAGGCCTGGAATAAGCTAAGTAAGACTTCAAATACAGCAAGGCAGTGAAGCTTTAATTCCCTCTTCTTATATTTCCAGCAAATTACTCCCTTTAATAATATCCCAGGATATTAAAAAAAATGTTGTATATTACATTACACTCTTTCATGAATGTGAAAGAGCAGAAACTAGGACATAACTACTTTGATGCACAGTAAGTACTATGCAACCCCACAGTAACACTGCTTAGGGAAGAATAAAGCATTTGGTCAGTATGATATAATTAAGGGGGGAAATGCCCTGCCTGGATGCAAGACTCTAAACTAGAAGACGCCTTGGAGTTTCATAATAAACCCAGGGAATAGCAACTAGAAATTGAAAGAAGGGTAACCCTAGAGAAAAACTTAACTTTCTTAACTCCTAAGCTCCTGACCCTTCAGCCACAGTACTCAACAAAGTTTCCACTGGCATTCTATTATGGGCAATCAGTTGTGGTATCTTGCTATCAATAATAATTAAAATATTGAAGTTTGCAGATAATGTATTTTTAATAAATTAAAGCAGATTCAAAATTACCTCTCCAACATTATTACTGTCACCTGCATTCCAAGAGGTTTTCTTGATGCAAAAGAGAGCAGAATACACCAAGAACTGAGCAGCCAAAGACAATGTCATGCACCATGCAAGTCCACTCTGAAATTAAATATACTTAAATATGGAGGAACACTTAGGAAAATTTAAACAACATATGTTCATAGATTCCTGAAGTAGTTCTCATCTGTGTGTGTGTGTGTGTGTGTGTGTGTGTGTGTGTGTGTGAAATATTGTACATGTTGACACCCTGTTTTTCAGCCATGATATTATAGAACTTGATTTTTTGTTCAAAAAACTCAAGTAGACCTCTTTAATATTCAGAAAATATTTTAATTTAACTACTTTTATCTAAGTCTAATTAGTTAACCTCTAAGACATCTGAAAGATTATAGTAAAAATAATGTGATCCTCTCTCAAAGTAATCATTATAATCATCAGTAACATACACTGACATCGTTTGCATGACTGAAATGTGGAAGATACCTCACCTGTGTGAAGTAGGTCCACAGCATTATACTTCTTTAGGTCGGCTGGCTGCTTGTCATTGTTTTCGTGGGTCATTCCACAGTCCTTAATTCAACTGATTTTTCAGACATACAATATAGAGAGGACACCTCGCTGATATCACTATGCCTGCCTCTAGTAGAGATGCACTTTTCCTCCATTTGAGTGTTTTTCCTTTTTTCTGTATAGCTGTGAGATGTGCTAGTTTCTAAACCTTCTTTTCTTCCACGTACTTCCCAAAATGCTGGCCCAAATTTTCAACGTGCTTGGAAGGCTTGAACAAGCACAGGAAGCTGGAAATCTGCAGATAACGTCCCTGCCAGGCAGGACCTGCCCCTCAGCACTGCTGGGGAGGGAGCATCCCACTCCATCTGCCCTCTACCCAATGCCTCTACTTGCCTGACTGGCCTTCACCCAGTGCCTGGTTCTAGTCCTACTCCCACACTCGGGCTGAGTGGCAGCCAGCTTCCAAATTCCAGTTTGACCAAGTGAAACCCTTGCTTAGCTCCTGCCAGGTCCTTTCAATAAGTTGCCTTTTATAAAGTATCTTTCCTCAACTCAGATAAACCCTCCCTTTCCACAATTTAGCTTCCTACAACAATTACAAGACTGCAAATCCCTACAACGTAAAAGTCTAATGCTACTATGTGCCTTGGCCTTTACTCTAGATCCTTGAAAATCAAAATTGACCCCAATCATACTTTAATTTTTATTTTGGTGGCTTAAACTGGTCTCTCTCTTTTTTACCATCATGCCTCACATAAAAATCGATAATAGTATTTGACACACTCAGGAAATGGAAGAGGCGTGAGGCTCCAGCAACCCTAGGTCCTTCCCAGTCACCATGAGGACTGAGAGAATAAATACTTCAGCACTCCTATAGGCCTTCAAGGCACCAGAAGAAGGGGTGAGGATGGGAATTTGAGCTCCTGGAAGCATCCAAAATTCAATTTGGACTCTATCCACAGAGGGAGCTCTCTGGACAATGTGTGAGCTGCCAGGAGCAGAGGGTACCCAACTACATTAGTTTGCTAGGGCTGTGTAACAAAGAGCCATAAACTAGAGGGCTTAACCAACCAAAACTGACCGTCTCACAATCACTTCTGGAGGCCAGAAGTCCAAGATCAAGCTGTCAGCACGGTTCATTCGTTCAGTGGTTTATCAAGGAAAATCTGTCCCATGCAGCTCCCCTACTTTCTGGTGGTTTACTGGCCATCTTTGGCATTTCTTGGCTTGTAGCAGCATCACCTGATCTCTGCCTTCATCCTCACATGACATTCTCCCTGTGTGCATTCTCCCTGTGTGCATGTCTCCTTTGTATAAGGATGTCAGCCATACTGGATTAAGGTCACCTACCCCACTGCATATGGTCTCATCTCAATTAATTACATCTGCAACAATCCTATTTCCACCTAAGGTTCACATTCTAAGGTACTGGAAGTTTAGACCTCAGCATATGAATTTGGGGGGATAGAGTTCAACCCATAAAAACAACGATGATATTACCACTACCTGAGACAGGGCCTAGCACACAGAGGGTATGCAATACATGTGTGCTAAATAAATGAAGACATGAATGCACGATCCCTGCCTAGTGCAAAGATTCACTGAGTAGGGATTATTCATCTGCTTTGAAGAGATAAAGAAGTATCTGGCTTGAGGTGATGTGATTTTATGATCACTGAACGCAATGGAGAACGAAGCTGCTTCTGTGAAAAAGTTTCTGAGACTGTTTCCTGAAAAATGGAGGTACTCAGCTGTCTGATCACAGAAGACTCTGAATTCGATGTTAGAGTGCTATAAACAGCAGCTAATATTATCCTTAAAAATGTCATGTGGACTTACAAGATTTTAGTGCCAGATAAAAGTCTCTGAGTAATTCGACTTATAGGAAAAGGAGGCCAGAGAGAAATAACTATACTATAATTAATTACATATGCAAATGATAGACTAAATTTAGACGCACAATTACATGTCTAATCATAGCTGGCAAAGGTTGGAAATTGCCTGCTTGGACTAAGGAGCATGCCTTCCGCTCTGCTTAGGTGCTCAGATCCCATCAGTCACCTCACTCTAGATCATGCTGGCTTGGAATATGATCCTGGAAGTGCCCAGTCTCCAGTCTCAGGAGCCTTGGTGATGTCACCTGGTCTCTCTGGGGCTCTCCCAGCATACAGTGCAGATATTACACAGCATGACCGGTCTGTGGTAAGGGCTGACCTGCAACTGCAGCTATCATGAAGTGAGGGGGAAGACAACTTTGTTGTCATTGCTACAAAGCAAACAGCTGTTACTGTGTGCAATTGCTACTTAAATATAAGCAATATCAGAAAAGTCCTTCCGGATGTATAGGAGCTTTCCGTGCACTCTAGTTAAAGTACAGTTTGCTGTGTCCTTCCATCAAGTCTGAAACAATCAGTTCTATAGTCTTATGCTGATGGCCATTGTGCATTTTTTTAAAGGACATTAGCTAAGGAGAGTGACTGATATATATAGATGTGTGTGTGTGTGTGTGTGTGTGTGTACAGAGAGCAGAGAGACAGACGGATGAAAGTCACATTGCTGATATCCCAAAATTGCCATTAAGCTATAGTTTCCAAGATTATGAAGCATATTATTGGTTTTTATTCTGATGATACCTACCAAACTGTATCTGTATCTGTGATCAGATACACACCTGTATGGTTTCCAGTGTCAAAATGTGTGTGTGTGTGTGTGTGTGTGTGTGTGTGTGTGTGTGTCTTCCCAAAGCAACTGTAGGGTACTACAAAGAATAATGGTTTGGAAGTTAATCAGGAGTCCTAAGTTTGAGTCCCAGTCCTACCATTAATGAAAAATGAAAAGAATGATTTTTATTACTCAGACTGTGAGCATGAAATGAGGTTATGTGAAAGCCTTGGAAACTACAAAAAATAAAATAAAACAACACTCATGGGTCTCACAGATCAGCAACGATAAGAATGGTGTGGTGCATGTTTCAGGCAACCCTGTATTCTTCAAGGTGGAGACATGAATGACCAAGTCTTCCTGACATTTCTGAATACATCACCAGGATGCATGTCACTGGGGTCGCACTGGAATGGCCACAGAATTTCATCCTGAGCCTCCGCATGGGACTAGAGTTATCCTAGGGACAGTGGGGACTAGGCCAAGTTTCTCTCCAATATCTATACTTAGCCTTTTCATGCCCATTCACTCTCTTGGGGAGACATTTTCTCATATAATCTGAGAGGAAAGGGATCGGTTTGCTTGTTCAAAATAAGAAGTTGGAGTCAATGCAGTACTCTTACTTGGTGCAAGCGCTCTTTGAAAGAGAAGGCCTGGCAAAGACAAACCTGGGAGTACAGGGAGAAGTGCTGACCAGCCTCTACCTACTCACGTACATGCCCCACACCTATGTAATCATGTTCCCTTGAATGGGGCTGAAATATGGAAAACAGCAATGTGACATATGATGAAGCCAGGATGTATGTTTATTATGAATCCCCTAAGGAATAAGACCTAATTTCCTATTCCCTTGGCACCTCCCACCAAATTCTTAGCCAACTCCACATTTAAAAATTCCCTCTAGAACCAGTATTACTGTACTCTACATAGTCTTTATCAAATATGACCTCAATTCATAACCTGGGTAGTTGATACAGTTCAAACACAGAGGAACTTTAGGCGATTCAAAGTGTTAAAATTTCTATTTCGGCTTGACAGGCTGGAAAGGAAGGGCACCAACTTGTAAGTCGGGAGGCCAGAGTCCATGACCTTGGAAAAGCCCCTTCATTGCTACGGGTCCCATTTTTTCCTTGAGAAAATGACTGCATTGAAATTATAGCTCTACTATTCCTTGACTCAGCGTTAATAAGAAGATCCAGCAAACTCCTGTTGACTGCTTAATATATGTATGTATGTGGTATGTATGTATTCATGTATAGAGAGTGTTCCCAAATATATACACACACTTTGAATAATTATGAAAGCAGTATTTATTAAAATTTATTTCATTTTCAAAATTGAGCTATCAGCTGTTAAAGTGAGTATACATTTTGGGGGGAATATAATACATATATAAATACAAATAAATATATATGTATAGATAGATAGATATGGCTGGAAATTCAAGTTATATGGACTATTTTAATTTCCAAAGTATAGATAAGTGACCTAACATGCTGGTGGCAGCTCATAGTATGAATAAATGATAGGGTATAACATTTTTGTTAACTTGGAGTTACCATATAACAATTAAAATTTTTCAAGGAATCATAAGGCAAAAAATATGTATTAACAATGTAACTACACAGAATATAATTACTTTCAATTTATAAATGTGAATTTGAAATGTAAATACCTCCCAGGGTCATTATAATCATGCATTTTTATTACTAGTAAAAGTTGAAGTGCTAGTTAATGAAAATTTTATATAAATTCTTATTAGACTTTTTTAGACTTTATTTTTTAAAGTGTATGTGGGCATATGAGGTTATTACAGGTGAAGGTAACTGAACATTTAGACTTTTGCCAAAATGTGCTTTTATTTCACTAATTTTGATTGGAATTCAATGTGTTTTCTAAATTTGGGCAGAGTATGCTAAATACAAATACCACATCTGCTTCATTACAAGCAGCATTCCAGTAGTTTGTGATTCTGTAACTAATAATAAAAAATCATTGCTCATCCTTATTGACTCAGATTAATTAACACCTCCTCCCTCTCCCCACCTTACATTTTAATTATCTTCAAACCCCAAAGTTCAAAGTGACCTTAAATTTATTTATTTTTTTTAAATCAAACCAAACTGCCCTAAGAACAGACCAAATTTCCTCAGGCAGACCCAGGCCAGGATGGTCTGACCTAGACAGGGTTAGATTGAACCCAAAAATATAAGAATCTGAGAGAGGCACTAGGATCTGAGCGCTAGGACACAGGGTGGCTCACCAAGCACATTCCTTTCCAGCATTCACCAGAATGAAAAGCTAATGGGCAGGAGATGTACCTTCTAGGAAGAGTGTAAGCATCACTTTTCTAAACACACCTACATATTGCTCTTTAAATGCCATGCCAAGATCCACAGAGTTTTGCCATGAACTATTTGAGCAGTTAATTCAGTGGCTGCTTAATATTTGCAATTTAACAAACTTAAACTATAATCACCTGAAACATGCTTTCCTACCAAGATTGAGGCATCACCATGTAATGGAGAAAATCAATTAAATATACCCTGGCCTGGAGTACAGGAACACATTTATTATGATTGGGAAAGACCTATTAGGCCTGTCCATCACATGCCAATGTATAATGTATCCCTGAGGCTTTGTGGATCCCATAACTGCCATGATTTTAATGGTGGTGAGTCACAGGCATTTAGGAAGATGGAGTACTTCAGTGACTATCAATTGGACTCTTGAGATGCATATATTCTTTTAAAAGATTATCCAAAATGTCTCCTTCCCTGACTCGTACATGATTTCCCTTAGGTGAATTGTTATTATTTACTTGGCAAAAATAATGTGAAACAAAACCCACATGGAACTTTTCTAATTTCAGAAGATTAGTATGTTTGTTGCTTCATACTAAAACATATATAAAATCATTCCTAAAACAGACATTGTAATGTGTTCTAATCCCACATACCTATGAAATAAATAAATATACATCCTTTCCCTTTCTGGCCAAACCCCACCACTCCCAGTTTATCTTCAAACTAAAAAAAAAAAAAAAAAAAAAAAAAAATTTCAACATGTGATATTAAAATCAAAACAAAATAAAAGTTAGTTAAAAATTCTACTTTGGCCCATCCGGGTGTGGCTCAGCAGTTGAGCATCAACCCAGGAACCAAGAGGTCACCGGTTCAGTTCCTGGTCGGGGCATATGCCCGGGTTGTGGGCTCGATCCCCGGTGGGGAACCTACAGGAGGTAGCTGATGGGTGATTCTTTCTCATCATTGATGTTTCTATCTCCTTCTCCCTTCTTCTCTGAAATTAATAAAAAATATTTTTAAAAAAATTCTACTTTGACCTCTTCTTACTTTTCTCTCAAGTTGATCCTTACGCCAGCATTTTTTAAACTGGCAAGCAGCATAAAGATGAAAAAAATCCCAGTGGTTTCTGCCATAACATAAAGTTGGTTAGTATTGACTCCAATTATTCCCCCCCCCCTTTTTTTTGCCCAAGTGTAAAGTTTAAAGACTTGCTTCAAGGTCAATTTATAAATTATTATTAACACTGTGTCAGCATTTGACACATTCCAGTATGTAAGAAATACAGTGAAAAATAGCTACATGTCAGTTTGAGTCCTTTTAAACTGCATTATTCACAGATTTCTCTAATATCTGGAATTCTGACTCTTTAAATGGAAGAAGAGTTATATGTAGTTAAAATGGAATTATATGTTTATGTTTTTATAGATCGTTAAACTGCCCCTTTTATTCTGTTTCTTGTCTTTATTATTGATGAGGTATGCTAATCGGATGCCATTAGTCTTTTCATAAACTTTATATGAGTTATCTAACAAATAAATATACAAAGATGGTTTTACTATTCAAAAGTATTGACATGACACTGGTAAAGGACAAAAACCTATCTCAGAATCAAAATGAAATCATATTATTTTGTACAGTAATCCATGTTAAATTTAGCAAACATCTTTTTAAAAACTTTGTTGGCTCCTGTGTGAATATAAGCATTAAGGTCTTACCAGTCTCCCCTGTTTTTTTTAAGCTTTGAGCATTGAAAAAGATATGTGATCTAGAATAACTGACATCTGAGCAATCATTTTTTAAAAGTTTGTAATAAAATTACTTCAAAATATTTAATTCATAGTATCAATAAAATGTCTCACCTGTAGGGAATTTAAATTCAGGTTTTGAGATTCATTGGCTGCTCTCTCATTTGCAACATACAACTGAGGGAAACAACTTTAGTCCAGATCAGTGACTCTTTCCCTGAGCCTCCAAACCATTGCCGAACAGGAATTTACAAGAATTATCTAGCATAGGAATATTTAGAGAACCCTGGTGTGCAGCCCCTGAATGTCTGTCTGTGTGTGTGTGTGTGTGTGTGTGTGTGTGTGTGTGTGTGTTCTGTGCCTCCATTGTATTTGAGCACATGCCCATTTGGAGGTATTACCGTATTTATCTTTTGCTTATATTATTGGGGAAAGAAAGAAACATGATAATAATTTTACAGTCAAGAACAATAATCATAGCTATTAAATTCAGTGTTCCCAATACATGTGTTCATTCTAAAATGAAGACATGTATTAGGTACATGTCTCTTGCCTCCCTCTCTCTTGCCTTCATACAACATACATAAGAGCCTGCTGGTGTCATTATTAAGAGCTAGTATTAAGCTGGTCGGTCTGCCCAGGTTCAAATTCTGGCTCTACTATTTACTCAGTGCTTCCTTGGGTCATTTATATGTCAGTTTCTTCATCTACAAAATGGTCATTTCTTTTCATTCATTCAACACATGTATACAGTGTCTAATATATGACCACCATTATTCACTGTACCAGATAGACAATATTCACATGAGATTTGTGTCCTTGTGAAACTTTCATGCCAGTGGTCCTTGTGAGGATGAGATCAAACCATGGGTGCAAAGCCTTTAGCAAAGTAGCTAAAACAGAGAAGGCCTTCAATAAAAATGTCAGTTAATAGGATGATGATGATTATTATTATTATTATTGCTGTTATTATTATTACAGGCACTAGACACCATGCAAGACACTGCACACATGATCTCTCATCTTCAAAACAACTGGGTAAAATAGTTATTAACCCTGTTTTACATGTGAGAAAACTGAGGCTAAGTGAAGTAAACTGTCTTACCCATTCACAGTTCCTTTTTTCCTCTTTTAAAGATAGACATTACACTTTTATGTGAGAAATCCTGTTGTGTAATCACATTACAAATATTAACATTTATATAACTTTTTAAAATCCACCATCTTCTCTTATTCTATCATATTGTCTGCTAAACATTAATTGATATTTATTTCTGTTGATAAATTTTAGAACTATTAAAGGTGATTTTTTAGAAACTTTACTGTAATTCTCAATCCATTATCATAAACACACATGCACACACACATATAAACAGCACAGTCATATTTTAAAAATAAACATCTTTGAATTCAAAGTATATCAAAGGGAAAAATGTTCAAAGGGAATAGAAGGAACCCAACAAGAACTGATGGGGCCAGATCTCCAGAAACAGCTCCCAAATATTACCCTACAAAAATAATGAATATAGGACATGAGGGAAAAATGAAAAGATTATACTGGTTATAATTTGATTATAATACTGATTATAAAGATTACTAGAGGCCTGGTGCACAAAAATTTGTGCACTCGGGGGGTTGGGGGGTCTCTCAGCCCGGCCTGCACCCATTTGCAGTCCAGGACCCCTTGGGGGATGTCTACCTGTCAACTTAGGCCCACTCCCCAAGGGGATCAGGCCTAAGCTTTCAGTCAGACATCCTTCTGGCAGCCAGGGAGCCCTCGGGGGATATCTGACTAAAGGCTTAGGCCCCCAAGGGAGCTGTAATGAGGAAGCTGGGGTGACAGAGGAGCCACGCTGTCCCACCCCACTGTCCTGGATCAGGTCGCACACGGGACACCCGGACAACGGCCAGGCGGGCCGGCAGATCACTGCTGCCCCACACGGCCGCCCCGGGTCGGGTCGCACATGAGACGCCTGCCACCCCAGGTCGCAGATAGCAGGCCCGGATGGCGGCGGGGCAGGCAGGATGGCAATGACCTGCCCTGCCTGCAGTATGCAAATTAGCCACCATCTTTGTTGGCAGTTAATTTGCATATCATGCTGATTAGCCCATGGGAAGTGTAGCGAAGGTACGGTCAATTACCATGTTTGTCTATTATTAGATAGGATGATCATAGCTGGAATTATTTTTTCCAAAGAATTTTGAAAAGGAACAGAATAACCTTTAATCAGATCAAGGTTATCAACAGAAGAAAAAAATCTTAGAAAAATATTACTATTAAATTATTTTTCTCTTTTTGTTGACAAGAAACAATATCAACAGTCCTTACAATACCACTTTGGGCCATTCTCAGATTATTCCCTTTGCTGAGCATTCCCTTAATGATCTTGTCTCCATCACACTCCCTCTTGTTCACATCACTCTGCCATTCTGGCGACCCAGCAGTGTATGAATGTGCAATGAGACATTCTCAGGCTGTTTCCTCTGCCTGGAATTCTATGTTCCAGATAGTGTCATGATCAATGCCCTTACCTCTTTGAAGAGAACTACCCTGACCATACTATTTAAAATTTAAATGTGCATCTTGCCCTTAACCACAACATTCCTAATCCCACCCATCCAACTTTACATTTTCTCACAACACTACCATCTATACTAATAAAAGGGTAATATGCTAATTAGACAGGACATCTTCCAGATGTCCTTCCTGACAAAGCCAGGCCCAGGCGAAGCTGCCCACCCCGCGGTCCCGGGTACCAGTGGCTGCGGCCTGGGAGAGGGAGAAGCCACCCGCCCCTGGTCCCGGGTGCCTGAGGTGGTTAGGGACGATCAGGCAGACAGGCAGGCAGGCGAGCGGTCAGGAGCCAGCGGTCCCAGATTGTGAGAGGCATATCCAACTGCTGGTTTAGGCCCACAGGGATCGGGCCTACACTGGCAGTTGGACATCCCCCAAGGGGTCCCAAATTGGAGAGGGTGGAGGGTGGTCTGGGGGACTCCCCCCCACATGCACAAATTTCGTGCACTAGGCCTCTAGTCCTCTATAACACTGTATACTACACTTATCTACACATGTTTGTTTTTTAGTTTGTCTATTTCCCCCCACCAATCAAAAATTAAATATAAGTTCAATGAAGATACAGAATTTTTTTACTTTGTCCATCTGTTTATTGATGTATCGTGAGTGTATAGAAACAGTGCCCAGAATAAACAACCAAAAAGTATTAAATTTTAAATGCCAATTATTTTTTTCACATTGGCTCCAATGAACACAGGTGATGCATAAAAGCAAAACAAAACAAAACAGTCCTTGTACTTCTGGTTGGGCATTCTTGAGAGGAAAGGAAAACTTAGATTCTCTATTATTTAAGGGATTGAAATGTGAGATGAATCACAATCATTCTGAATATTCTTTAATTCAAGTTTTAAAGCATAATCGCAAATAACATCCAAATACAAAATGTAAAGAATAACCCAGAAGTCCAGGAATAATAATCAAAACTCCAAATGCAAATACCTAAAGAAATTTCTCCACTAAAATAGACACTTCTTCAAAGATGGTCAATAGACATATGAAAAAAACTGTTCAATGTCACTAATCATCAGAGAGATACAAATTAGAACTATAATAAGATATCACCACACAGCTGCCAGAATGGCTACCATTAATAAAGCAATATAGAAGTGCTGGTGAGGATGTGGAGTAAAGGGAACACTAGTACACTGTTGGTGAGAATGTGGAGTGGTGCAGCCACTATGGAAACCAGCCAAAATATTTTTTAAGGTCACTTAATATGCTAAAGTCACAAACTGAAAAATGCCAAGAAAAAAAGAAAGAAAGAAAACCAACAACAACAACCCACAATCCATAGCTCATAGCTGAGCATTCTCACAAATGAAAAAATGAGTTTCTTAATATAAGCACCTATTATATATTAAGAGTGCAACCTACCACTGCTTATGTACTAGGAGTTAGAAGAGAATTACAGATATATTGGTGCTCCCGGTGAAACTGACACTCTCCAAGCCTCTACAACATCATTTGCAGGAATAGGAGAATCCCAACACCTTATATGCTTTTGACAAACCTCTCTCCTTCCTGCCCACTCATCACACCCAGTCTCACCACCACCACCTGCCTAGAGACCATTGGGGTTAACATGATTTTCCACTCTAAAAAAGCCCAGGATTTTCAATTAATTCCTTCTCAGACTGCCATCCCATAAGGGCCTTAACATGCTCTTCTCTGACCCAATCCACCATGCCCCGAATCCTGAAATTCTTCCACTGAGTCCACCAAAGCTCATAATCATGAGTACAATCCCCTCCTTGCTCAACTCCTTCTCTTGACTCTCTTCCTTAGTTTCTTGCTCCAGACTGATACCTGGCTCTCCTTGGAGGACTCAGCTTCTTCTTCTTAGCTCTGTGAGTGAACGCTGCTTTCTTTTCCACATAATCCTAACGATCCTGCCAAAAACTAGGTTGGTGTCCTCCTTCTCCTGTTTGCCAAATAATTCTCCTATCCTCTTCCTAAAAGACCCACAGCTCCTCAGGACTCATTATGAGCAGATCATTCTGCATCCTTTAAAACTTATCAATAACAACTTGCTCCTTCTTGCAATCATCACTGACCACTTGCTACAACCCCTTTCCTTTCAGAGTTCTTTAGCTTTTAACTCACCATCAATATCTAGAATAAAACCTGAAAAAATCGTGGTAATTTCTTTTTCCAGTTAACGATGTTCTTTAAGTTCCTTGTACCTTTCCTCCAATGATCTTGTACTCTGCCCCACTTCAGCTACTCAGACCTGTTTACACAAGAAGACTTAACCCCCTGAGTAATCTCATTATCAAGCATCCCACTCTCCAACCACCATCTCCTGTTTTCCATCTCCATCCCTCACTCTTGAACCCTAGCAAGACTTAAAATCCATTGAGCTCATCACCTTACCCATGTCCCTAACACCTCCATATGTCCTCACTTCTCACCTTCCCAACTTAAATTTTGTAATTATCTCTTTATTACACTCTTATGGTAAAATGCTGACCACAATGAAACCCAACCTTCCACCTACTCTGTTGATCCTGACCTCATTTGAGAAGCATGCTCACTCCCCAGAAATTGAACTTATAACCACACTGATCATTCTCACTCTGAATACATGACCACTTACACCAAGTGGGCCTTAAGGCTGGTGGACAATGAAACTGTGGAGGGGTGCTCTGGTCACTTCTGGAGGATAATTCTGCACTGCAGCTTCTCCCATTTGCACCCTCTGCTCAAGATTTGAATTTTGCTTTTTCAATAAGAAAAAATGAACAATCGGAAGAGAATGCCTTCAACTCCCACATATCTTCACCAACCAGTATAATATGCCTATCCTCTGCCTTCACTCCTATCATTATGAACCGTTTTCCTTGCTCCTAAGATCAAGCCCTCCACTTCTATATAAGGTCCTATTCCACCTAGTCTGGAACATTGCGGTAGCAATTCTCACATCTCTCTCCTGCATCATCAATCAATTTTCCATTTATACTAGACTCTTACCCCATATCACTTAATCATGCAGTGTCTTAAATCTTTAAAAATAAAAGAGCCCACATTCTCCTGATGTAGGGCCAACCTTTTGACATGTGTCTCTAAAGAGTTGTTTCTACTCTTGCTCTCTCCTGTTCTGTCTCCTCCCAGGTTCTCATTAGCCTCTCCCACTTCAATTATGCCTTTGCTCACATCTTTGTTCCAGTCTGACCTTTTCAGCAAAATCCTCAAAACACAGTAAGCAACCAACAAATGAATGCCCACTTTTATATTATCCCAGATCAAAAGGTACAAAGCAATTTAATGCTTATGTTCTGAACTGCTCCATTTTCTAATATTCCAATATCCAAAGGTCCCAAAAGATATTATTCCAGCTTATACAATTTAATATAGATATTAGTACAGACCAATACCTTTGGCTCAAAGTGGAAATGTTGTCCTACTCCATCATATGCATGTCTATCAGTTTTCATTTATTAGCTAAACTTTTGCCTCATTCTTATACATTCACATTTTGCTAGGCCCTGAGGGCAATAGCATATGATGCTGCTACTGTATGCCTACACACACCATCCAAAAAGGCTAAGAAAGTACTGCAATGATATAAAGCCTGGCTTGTTCAAAACATGGGACCTGAGGCAAAATGTCATCATCTGTTTAAAACGCTTTGTTTGAGCACTGTTATCACCAAAGGGTATTACAGCATTACTTCTCATGCCATCCTTATGAACAAGGTGAAATATAAATAAATAAAATGGAATATGGCAAACACAAGCTACATAAAGTGCACAATGAAGGATGTTAAAAGTTCAAATGCATTTTCATGTATAATTGACTAAAGAATGACAGAATCACAACAGTTTGGGGTTGGTGGTATAGCATTCTCATTTTATAAATGAGGAAACAGCAATGTACAGCACAGGGAATATAGTCAATAATCCAATATAATAAAACCCTAATATGCAAATCAACCGAACGGCTGAACAACTGGTCGCTATGACGCACACTGACCACCAGGGGGCAGATGCTCAACGCAGGAGCTGCCCCCTGGTGGTTACTGCGCTCCCACAGAGGGAGCGCCGCTCAGCCAGAAGCCAGGCTCACGGATGGCGAGCGCGGTGGCGGTGACAGGAACCTCTCCTGCCTCCACTGCAGGTGGGCGGTAAGGAGCGAGAGTTCCCGGACTGCGAGAGCCCCAGACTGCGAGAGTGATGTCTGACTGCCGGCTTAGGCCCAACCCCTGGGGGCATAGGGCCTAAGCCGGCAGGGGGACATCCCCCAAGAGGTTCCGGACTGCAAGAGGGTGTGTAGGTTGGGCTGAGAGACCCCCGAGCACACGAATTTCATGCACCAGGCCTCTAGTATCATAATAACTGTGTGTGGTGACAGATGGTTACAATTGCCGGGGTCCAGCCCCAGCAGGTCCAGGGGTCCCCAAAGGTGTGGACGGAGTCGGCGAAGAAGGAATGACACGGAGGCAGCCTTCGGGTGATCATCATAGCCAGGTTCCTCTAGCCAGGTTCAGTAGCCAGGTTCTAGTCAGGCTCTCTTGCCAACCTCTGCAGTCAGGTTCAGTCCAGGATCCCTTGCCATGTTCTCCCGCTAGGCTCTGTCTCTAGGCTCCGAGGCCAGTCCCTCTCCAGGATCCTCCGGCATGCTCTCGCCAGCGAAGTTCTTCTGTCTCTAGAGAACGTTCTGTGTAGGTTCTGTGCCTAGGTTCTGTCTCTCTTGGTCCTGTCTTCCAAGCCCTGTGTCCTTAGTTCTGTGTTCTGAGTTCTGTCTCTTGCTGTCTTGTTGCAACTGTATTTATACCAGTTGATTCAATCCTATCAATCTCTATTACAAAGGTTAGGGCGTTTCTTATCTCCATTCCAGGGAGAAAAGATTATGTAGTTTAAGCATGATTGTTTGTAGTTAAAGGGATTAATTACCCGCCTGGCACTTGGTTGAGGGGTTTTATTCCCTCCCTAACTTCAGGGGAAAATCCCTACCTGGGGATTCAACCTTTCTCAGAGAGGTGACTTTGGTTAAAACACAGTGCCAAGAAGATGAGTAAACATATTAAGAACCGTATGCCATATATGCCAGGTCCCTTGAAACAGCAAGGATGGACCGGCTCCCGGCAAATTCCCCCTTTTTTATTTTTTAAAAGCAAGCATTAAAAAGAAAAACCTCAAATGCTCTCTTATATCCATTTTAAGAGTAGGATTGGCGCTTTCCGCTATTACCTGAGTCCTGATCTATCACCCCAGGGAGAGCTTGCCAATCCTGCACTTTCCCAGGGTGGAAAGGCTGCAGTGGGGTTAAGGATAAGGCTCCTTGGGCCTACCTTCTCCCATGCCTCTACATTTACCTTTCCGGCACCTTTCCTTCCTCAGAAAAGCATGGACGTATTTCTTGTATAAAATGTTCTGTCTGACTGGGAGTAACCTTAATTCCTCTGCTAGCAAGCATATATGTTAAAAGATCAATACAGAGTCTTTTTTCTTTAGACTCAGTATGGCACATCTTCTTAATCTAAGTTCTGTACTATCCACCTTCTTACCCTATTTATCCTCTATAGGGGGGTCTGTAGCACCCTGGTGGAGTCCTATCCGTCCTGAGTGTGGGGGTTTTCAAGGGGGGGGGGGGGGCTTACCTAAGGGAATCCTGTTCCAGGGATTCCCAAAGGTGTGGACGGAGTCGGCGAAGACTATCCACCCTCTTCCTACGGTGGAGTCCTATCCGTCCCGAGTGCGGGGCGCTTACCTAGGGGTCCCTGTTCGGGCGCCAGATGCCGGGGTCCAACCCCAGCAGGTCCAGGGGTTCCCAAAGGCGTAGACGGAGTCGGCGAAGAAGGAAGGACACGGAGACAGTGTTCAGTTGATCAGCAGCCTAGCCAGGATCTCTAGCCCGGATCTCCAGCCAAGTTCTGGTCTGGATCTCCAGAGAGGTTCTGCTGTTTATTGTCTTGTTACATCCGTATTTATACCAGTTGATTTTAATCCTGTCAATTTCTATTACAAAGGTTAGGGCGTTTCTTATCTCCATTCCAGGGAGAAAAGATTATGTAGTTTAAGCATGATTGTTTGTAGTTAAAGGGATTAATTACCCGCCTGGCACTTAGTTGAGGGGTTTTATTCCCTCCCTAACTTCAGGGGAAAATCCCTACCTGGGGATTCAACCTTTCTCAGAGAGGTGACTTTGGTTAAAACACAGTGCCAAGAAGATGAGTAAACATATTAAGAACCGTATGCCATATATGCCAGGTCCCTTGAAACAGCAAGGATGGACCGGCTCCCGGCATACAATGGTGATCATTTCATATGACATGTAAATGTTGAACCACTATGCTACAAACCAAGCATGTCAAACTCACAGCCAACTATGAGTATGACATGTGTGCTATACAACTAAAACTAATATAACACTGTATGTCAACTATAATTAACTATAATTAAAAAATAAATTTTAAAAAATAAATAAGGAGACTGAGGAGGTCTGCTGAGTTAGTATGAAGAGAATGGGCATGGCGAAAATGCTTCCCCATGGAAAGAAAAGTAACTTCTATAGAGCAAATCCCCTATAGCAGAGACAGGCAGGAAATACAATAAAATAGAAAGGGCACAAAAATAGCAACCAGCACAGAACTGAGGGCAATAAATATTTGTGCAAGAACTGAACTAAGAGTGAAATGACCTGAATTCTAGTTACAGCTCTGGCCAAACTCTCCTTAAATAAATTACTTCACCTCTTTGATCTTATTTTTTTCATCTTTGTACTTACATTACAGTTGGTAGGTTCCACTGACTTAAGGACCTGTTTGGGGGGCTGACTGTAATTTGCAGGGGCAGGAAAAAAAGAAGAGAAAGTTTATTTTTTTATTGATACCTAGAGAGAGGAAGGGAGAAAGAGAGAAAGAGAGAGATTTGTTGTTCCACGTATTTATGCATTCATTGGTTGATTCCTGACCAAGGATCGAATCTGCAACCTTAGGGTATTGGGATGATGCTCTAACCAACTGAACTACCCAGCCAGGGCAAAAAGAGAAAATTTTTTGTACTAAGACTATAGTGCCGCTCTGGGATATGAAGGCCCAAAAGTCACATTTTATTTCAATAAATAAAAAATGTACATTTGAACAAAAGGTTAAGAATAAACAAATAGTTGACTGCCCATTTTCCCAAAGAAAATGTACAAATAAAGTATTAAAAGTAAAATAGTCATTATTCTGAGACGCCATTATACATTAATATTTTAAATATATCATAAATTTAAGATAGCATTTTAATTATCACATATTTTATGTGTGTGTAAAAGATTAATGAGAATTTTTAAAAAATGCATAATAGTGAGAATCCCTTCTGCCACATTTGTAAAGCTAAGGGAAAATTCCATTTTCCCAGAATTTGAGGATGCAATCCATGAGTTCTCCTGAAAGAGCTTTACCAACATATTTTTTTTTATAAATTCAACTGCTGTGCATCATGTCCTTAAATACATCATCCACAGATGATGACTAACTCACAGCAGACCTGTCTCCTCTCAAGGGCTACTTGAAGCCTTGCCATCCTTTTTGACAGTTCTAAGTATTTCAGTCATCAATAATAATCTTTACATATAAGTTTAACATTTATAAAGCCCCCCCCAAAAAAAATTTTGCAAGTCAGGCAGATTTTGCATATATATTTTTCAAGTAGAAGTGAAGAGACATGATAAGTGCTATTTCTCAAGAAACAGCTCAGTTATAACCAAATCAAAAATAAGGCCAGAAGTCTCACTTTTAATTCTCTGACCTAACTATCTCCAACTGCTTCTAACTAGTGCGATGACTTAAAGCAGATCACAACATAAAGGTCATATGAAGACGGTTCTATTTGTGGCATTTCTGGAAACATTATCAGTTCTATGTGTCAAGCTATGTAAAATTTGGGAACTAGATTATCGTACTGCACTATGTAAATCTTGGGGTATCCAACATGCCACCCACGGGCCATATGAAGCTTTCAAAATTGAAAAGCCTCATACATATATAGCAGATTCATTCCAAAAAGTAAAACTTCCCTTCTACCTTAACCCAATGTGGCTCTCACATATGGGAAATGTCTATGGCTGAAAACACATCTATGTCCATGATTTAAACCAGAAAATCAGTTGGCATCTGTGAGAACATGACTCATAGATTTGTAAGCAAGGTGGGGGAGGAAAGGTGTCTTTATTCCAAATAAAGAGAAACTGGGCCAAAAAAGAGCCTAGTTTAGGGTCCACTGGTTAATATATTAATGATTAGCAATTAATGCAATGACATATCAAATCTTAAAAAATAAAAGATCTCACACTCTCCTCATCCAGGACCAATTTTTTGACATGTTACTCTAAAAAGTGACCTTGCTCAGGGTCAACTTGTTAATAAGTGAAGATTAAACAAGAGTTAAAGATTATGTCTTTGGTCTAAAACGGAGTCCCTTGCTGTACAGTGTCCCTTGGACTCCATGAAGAGTCAAAAATATGGATGTTACACAAGAAGAGGCCCCTCAGCTTTCAGTACAGTAAGAACACAAAGGCACTGCCAGAGATATTCAGCATGACTCCTGTTTATGATTTCCTGTGTTCTGATGATGGGAGATATAAACAGTTACCAACCAGTTACCAAAAATACTGAGCAGAGTCACAAAGGACACAAAGCGTCTGAGAGTGAATAAACAATGCTCCCTCCAAACCTGCTGCTGTCCATTCAGTGCCAACATTTGCTCCCTGACAAAAAAAATGTCTTTTCTGAGACACTACCTGGCCATTTGTTATGTTAATCTCCAGTATGTGAAGGGCTCTTCCTATCAGAGAAATCACCCAACAGTCACTACAGGATGTTTCTTATTTTGATGACTGAAAGGTACATGCTGGGTCTGAAAGAGGGAGCCATTGATTTATTTTCACCACTTTTCCCTGGCTGGCAGCAATTTGAAAGAGAAGGAACAAGCCAGATCACTCATCTGCCTACTTGGCATGCCTGGTAGTCATGGGAGCCTGTCTCAAGGCCATCTGTTAGG
Source organism: Myotis daubentonii (assembly GCF_963259705.1). Lineage (NCBI taxonomy): Eukaryota > Metazoa > Chordata > Mammalia > Chiroptera > Vespertilionidae > Myotis > Myotis daubentonii. The sequence goes on from NC_081841.1 coordinate 184,242,867, forward strand.
ACCCAGCCTCTCCAAACATACACAGAAAGATGATGTCAAAAAGGGTGTGCTTGGGGACTCTTCCCCCTCCCCACGTGGGAGTCTGTGCTGTGAGATCTTTTCCCTTCCCCATGTGGGAGTCTGTACTTGTTCTTTAATAAATCTCCACCTTTGCTATACCAAAAAAAAAAAAAAAAAAAGAAAGAAAGAAAGAAAAGGGTGTGCTCTAGTCCTGCTAATGAGCCACCAGAAGACCCAGGCTGAGCAACCCACACACTTCATTACTCCCTCAGCAGTCAGGTCCTATCAAGTCATAGATTTGGGCTGAAATAATTACTTTTAAGTTGATTTGCCAAATAAATGTTCAGCTGATTGAAATATATCTGGCTTAGCCCTATCTCATAGACATGTAGGCAGGTAGATGCAGTGAATCAATAGAAATGCACCTTGCACACAACCTACAAAATGAAACCTGCCTTAGAGGACCTCATGCTCAGCACTTGCTTGATGGTGTGTTTCTGTACCGTCAAACTCAGCTCTCAGATGCCCCCTAAATTACTGCAGCCAGAAAGGCAGTCTGCAGCATGCAGATGATGGCTACTTTTCAGAAACAATGGTGTCATGTAGCTCTGCTTCAGTGAAATAAAAACAAACAAGATATTCTCTCTTGCCTCAACATCACCCTGTTGCAAAAGATTCATGATCTATTATAAAGAACTGTCAATCACTCCACATAAGATTGAGATAAAAAGAATACATTGGTTTTGGTTTTTTGGAATCAGATATCTAACTTCATGTTTAATGCACAGTATTTATGAACTCTACTGGAAATAATTTAGCCATCTAAGACATTTCAAATTTTACTTTTGTACCCTATAATGTGTCTTGTTTTTTAGTTATCTACGACATGATCACGTGAAAGATGTCCTAGATTTTTCTTTTTTTTTTTTTTTTTTTAATATATTTTATTGATTTTTTACAGAGAGGAAGGGAGAGGGATAGAGAGTTAGAAACATCGATGAGAGAGAAACATCGATCAGCCGCCTCCTGCACACCTCCTACTGGGGATGTGCCCGCAAACAAGGTACATGCCCTTGACCGGAATCGAACCTGGGACCTTTCAGTCTGCAGGCCAACGCTCTATCCACTGAGCCAAACCGGTTTCGGCTGTCCTAGATTTTTCAAAATAATTCATATGAAAACGAGTGAACTTCTGGGATCTAGGACCACTTAAGCAGTTGTGTTGGCGGCACCCCTTCAATGACAAGAAAGCACCCATTTTTAATCCACACTGACACCTAAAGCTACCAGGCAGGCCGAACCGGTTTGGCTCAGTGGATAGAGCTTTGGCCTGCGGACTCAGGGGTCCCGGGTTCGATTCCGGTTGAGGGCGTGTACCTTGGTTGCGGGCACATCCCCACTGGGGGGCGTGCGGGAGGCAGCTAATCGATCTCTCTCATAGATGTTTCTGGCTCTCTATCCCTCTCCCTTCTTTGTAAAAAATCAATAAAATATATTCAAAAAAAAAAAAAAAGCTACCAGGCAGCACCTGGAAGCCACAGTGTTAGAACCATCAACAAATCTTCTGCTTTTTTCCTCTTCATACCCCTTCTACCGAAACTACCTTCCCTTCTATGCTCATCCCCCATTCTTTCAGGGACCTTCCTACTTTACATCTTTCCGTTTATATGTCTGCATTTCCAATTAGGCTCCCTGTTTTATAAAGTCCAGTCTCTAAAGCTATTGTGCAAAGAGAGAATAACATCATCACAGACAACACTAAAGTACCATAATGTTAGCCTTCATATCACCATTCTTTGATTTCCCATATAGATTATTTTGTTTGGTCCTTCCTGCCAAAAACTTCCATTGCTTAGATTTTGGACCTTGTGGGCTTTCTAAATTACTTCTAGTTGAATTCTCTCTATATCTACCAGTATATACCAGCCTATTTCATAAATAATGTAAGTCTTCTCAATAAGACCAATCTTTTGTTAAGATCAAGTAATTTTAGCGGACATACCCCAAACCCTATTCCCACCAAGAAATAAGACACAGCCAAATTTTAATAGAAACGAGTATCTACTAAAGTGAGACACCAATGAGATGCACTCCACCTTACCCTGTAGAACCTAGTAAAGGTTCAGAAGTTGGAAGCACTGGGTAGAATATAAAAGAAGATAAAGGGGATAAATGGTGATAGATAGAGACTTGACTTGGGATGGTGACACACAATATGGTGTACATATGATGTGTTGTAGAATTGTGCACCTGAAACTTGTATAGTTTTGTTAACCAGTGTCACTCCAACAAATTCAATAAAATAGTAAATAAATAAATACAAAATACTTTAGATTTCCCTAGTTCTATATTTGTACAAGTTATTTTATTATCTAACCTGAGCCAATTATAATACAAGCATACTGACAAGATTATTTAATATCTATTCTGAAGACTGAACTACGAATTCATTTTATAAGTTAGGCTAATTTAGAAAGGGAGAAAATATTTGCATAATAAAAACAATTTAAAAAGAGGGTTTGAAAATCGCTATAAGAAACATTTATTTCCCTGTGTCCCCACCTCCAACACAACCTATTACCTGCCTACCCATCCCTCATTCCATAAGAGTATTGAGAAATATTCCACAGAGAAACTGAGCCTGAGAATCTTAGAACTCAGGACATTAGGGACAGTGGGTGGTGGGGTGAGAAAACGGTGAGACATCCAACTCTTCCTTCTGACCAGCTCTAGAAAGTCAGTAGCCAGGTTTGTGATTCCTTACAAAGAAATTAGAGGATCCTGCTCTAGAGAAACTAAGGAAAGATATACTGATTGTTAGTGGTGCCCCACTAAATATGATCTGCCTGGTCACAGGAAAGCTGATCAATGAACAAACCCAACTATCTCACAAAGCTTGTATCAGTGTTCAAGCAGGAACATGAGAAGACAAGTAAGAATTCCCAAACATTAAGAAAGTCTCCAACTGAAACAAAAGATAGAGAATAAAAGAGGGGAGCGGGATAAATTTTCAAATAATTGGAAATTGGTATAAAATTTAGCATTAAAAATTAAAAATAAGATGGCATAAATAAGAACTTAAAAAAATCTGTTCTTTGAAATTAAAAATATGAAAGCAAAATATTTTAAATCCAATAAAGAGATTGTTCCTGGAGAGGAAGAAATATACAAAGAAAGGGCTTATAAACAAACAAAAAAGAGAGGAGTAATTTAGAAAATCCATGTGGTCCAAAAATCTAATAGGAGATTCAGCAGGAAAGACAAAAAAAAATCTATTTAAAGATTATCAAAGAAATAATAAAAGAACATTTCTCAGAACTAAATGATGTGGGTCTCCAAATTGATAAGTTCTTGAAAATGTCTAGTAAAATCAATACAGATCCACATCATATACCTAAAAATTCCAGGAAATGGATTGAGAGAGAAGATTCCTTGTAAAGAATTAGGACAAAGAGACATCAGATTCTCAACATTAACATTGGAAACTAGCAGATAGTCGAGTTATGCCTTCACAATTCTAAGGAAAAATAATTTTCATTCTAAAAGTATGACCTTAGCAAAATTAACAGTCCAGTGTGATGGTAGAATAAAGTCACTTTTAGACATACAATGTCACATATTTTTCCTTTCTCAAGAAGTCACCAGAGTGAGGGGTGATATAAGATTCTAGAGACAGAAGGTCCCACATAAAAAAAGGTTAAGAAAATTTCCAAAATGATAGCATGGACTACATAACTCAAAGTAAACAAGAATAAAAAAGGAACACAAGACATGAAGTATGTTGAGCATCTATCACAAGTCATTTTCCATTTTCACTGGTTTGGTAGAAGGCAATGGAGGTTAAAGTGGGGTTAATGACACACTAAATAAGAAAGTTGTCTACTTGGGTTTGAATAAAAGGTTAATAGAATTTCAAAGGCACTTTGATCAATTCAGCTTACCAAAAAAACAATAGTATCTTTAAATTTCTGGTAGGCTTACAAAAATTCAGCCAAATTCAGTTCATTTGCAATTTTATCCAATGGAGCAGGACTCTGAATTTCTTTCCACTTGTATTCTTCTTATATTCAAATTGATCCTGCCCCCATCTTTTTTGGCTTTTTGACAAATCCCTTAGAGGGGATTCATAGTTTGGAATTAGAAGCAATTGTATTCCATATCAAGAAATATTTTATTTGTGAGAAACTGGGAATGGAAAGTATAACAGTAATACTAAGGATAGCCTTGATTCTCCTTCTAGTTACCTATACGACTATTCTTTGCCCTCACATCCTTGCCTCAGAGCACACACACACATGCATGCACACACACACTCCAAAGAAGAGTGTTACTAATCAGTTCTAGGAGGTCCACAAAATTTGCAAGTCTTTTACCCTGAATTCTTGTTATGCATCACCAAATACCTTTTCATTTATAACCATAGATACTGTTACTTGCCAGTCCTTTTGTCTATCAATCATGTTTCCTGATTCTGAAACAATAACTCGTAACTAGGAAGGCCTTTAATATCTGGAAAGGAATACAGTAAAGTATCCAACATCAAACCTTAAAATCAATATATGGATCATGAAAACAGTAAAAATATGCAAAGGGTTTCTTAATAGCTAAAGCTCCTGCAAAAAGAAAAGGTGATAAATTAAATTATCATGATGAATGTACTATTGTAGATATTCAGAGTCCTTAATAAAATGACAATCAATTTATTCAAAAGAGTCAGAGTCCCCCATATATCTGTAATAGTTTAATCAATTCAGAAGTATTTACTAATTACCTACTATGGGCTCAGCACTGAATCAGATGCTGAGAATTTTTTAAAATAAAATATATGCTATCACATTGCCCCATGTAATTATCATAAGAAAACTAAGCATCAAGTAGAGATAGGAATAAAGTAGAATAACCAAAACCAAGCTTCAAGGAGGTGCTGCTGGAGCTGTACCTCGGAGGCATCATTAAGATACAGGGGGGGAGGGAGGGAAGAAAGGCTGGCCAAACCTGGGGAGAAAGATTTTTGCTTATGAGAACTGTGGACCAATTGTAGAGAAATCACGTATACTTATGTCTGGACAAATATTAAAAGATCATTTTGCCAGGTAGTATTATTGTTTCCATTTTAAATGAGGGGATATCCATCTTCAAAGAGTGTGAGCCATGCTGCAGAGAATTAAGAAGTAAATTGGGAGGGAGCAGTAAGTGGCATACCTTGGAGGTGCTGAGCGTCAAACAAGAAGAGGTGGTATGGCAGAGAGGAGGGTCCTTTTGAAGGTACAGACATGTGGAAAGCCAGAGAGATAATTAAGGGGTTGGATCCAAAGTAGAATGAGATGTAATCCAGAAAAAAAGTGGATAGCTTTACAGAGAAGGGAGTTTTTTTATAAGAGACTAGAGAAGACTAAGAGGATAATGCTTTTATTTATGCAAATAAAAAGGAAGAAAACATGTTCCATTATGAGGAGACAAATTTATTTTAGAGATCCTGTGACATTAAAAAATGATAAAAAGTAGATGTAAAATATCCATCCATTTACCCATCCATCATCCATCCAATAAACCCATCCGCTCATTCTGCAAACGTAAGTGCAGATTTGGTGTTTAGTACAAGTGGAGGCTTTAGAAGATTTTTTAAAAAGTAGAGTTCTTTTCTTTAAAGTGTCCTTGATGTATAATTACTGGCTCTTCGTTTCCCCCTCCCCCACCCCACTCGCTGTCCCTATTATCAGCTCAAAGCAGGATTTGAAATATTTTTCTATGACTGAAAGAGTTACCTTCCTGCAAGATTTCCAAGACAGGGCATTTTTCAAGAACGTTTTATGTCCTTCTTACTATGAATAAAAGGAAGGAAGCTGACAAAAAGCTATGGTATAACTTTTTTTTACTTGAAGTTGCAAAATGATTAAAGCCACCTAGCAACAATAGCTGACCTATTGAGGAAAAATGCCAGTTAGATGGAGATACATTTAGAAAGGACTCCCAAGACTATTTCTATTTGTTTCTGAAGCCCTTGACTCAGTTATTAACTAATCCATAGCTCCATGTTGCCACCCAAGCTGCCCTGCTCAATATGAACTCTCATAACACAAAGGGAAGCAATAGGCCCATTTGTTAACAGAAGTAATTACAACTTGAGATCTTCACTCACTTAGTCAAAGTTTCTGCTAATTCAAGTAAAAAATCAATGTTTCAGATACTTTTAAGGTATCGTCTAAAAGTAAATACAGTGGGGCCTTGACTTACGAGTGTCCTGACTAACGAGTTTTTCGAGATACGAGCCATCTCTCGGCCGATTTTTTGCTTTGGGTTGCGAGCTAAAATTCGGGTTACGAGCCAGCTTCAGAGACCTCACCGCTAGTTGGCCCAGCGAACGTCACAGTGAACGCCACAACATCAGCCCAGCATCACGTGTCTCACTTGTTCACTTTAAGATTTGACATACAAGTAATTTGAGTTATGAGCTCCGTCACGGGACGAATTAAACTCGTAAATCAAGGCCCCACTGTAGTCATTTGATAAAGCCAGAAGTTACAAAGCAGTTTTGTGCTTCAATCTCTTCTCTGAAGGACTAATTATTTGTGTAGCACTCTCCTTCAGGGGACAGTAAAAAAATCAATGGAAAACAAGCTATAGTGTAACTCCCAGCTCCAAGCCTGGTACCTCCTGGATAGTTGCTGCACTGCAGTGCCACTGGAATGATTTTCAAATACAAAACGCAGGGACTTGGAAATACTTTGTATATGGCTCAGTACTTCTCTGTGCCATGAAATCCAAGATAAGCCACTAAGATTCTGAGCTTATGCTTTCTCAACTTTAAAAATAAATGGAAGATGGACAAAATTAACTCAATATTCTATGATTCTACCTATGCCCCAGTAATGATGTCTACTTTGGAATTTACTTTTAAGCCCGCAGACAATGGCAAGGACTAATTCTATGACTACCCATAATACCTGACATGCTAACCTATAATTTTACATAATTTAAATAACTCATACATAACAATAATCCAGTCATCAAGATTGGTAATATCGCAAGGGAAAAAAATAACATAGAATCTCTTTAAGTAGTCATAACATAGAATCACTCTAAATAGGAATTTAATTAAAAATGGTGATAGCTTTCCCATATTTGCTCCCCACAATGTCCTAAACACCTGTAAGAGCAAAATGGGTCACAGAACACATTTTGGAAAACAATTTCCATGGCGGAAAAAGGAAAGGTCAAAATTGAGAATTTTGTATTTGAATTAGAGTTGAAATTATAAAACAAAGCTACTAATGTCTAATGTTTTCAACTACAATATTAAAACAAAATCGCTAAGTGCAATAATAAAAGCTCAGGGAAATATCTCAAGCTGGAGACAACTTATCTTGAAATAGCAAAACTTCCATGAAATATATTGATTTTGAGAGTAGGCACATGCAAAGATCTCTCTCCGGTATCGGTGAATCCATTCATAAAGTGCCATGCGGAGATAATAAGAGCTTAGAGTCTAAGAGAGATGGGTAATTGCACACACAAAATTACCCATCTCTTGAAAGTACAGTAGTGTAGAGGTGGATTATAAATGCGAAGGACGGAATGGTCAATTCCCCTGGGAAAATGGACAGAGGTCACACATTCTAGGCAGAGATGGTTGCTGAATAAGAAGCAGCCAATAGCTGAGATGTTCTGGGCACTAAGAGTTGCTCCTTGTAGTTTAAATATGGATTTCAAGGGCATTTACTGCAAGTCCTTTTGGGGAAGGACCTAGTCTTCTAAGCTCAGGTATCTAGATTCCACCACTAAAGGGCTTTATACAGATGAATCACATATTTACATTTGCTTTTAGAAAGATAACTGCACCAGCTGCATGAAGAATGGATTGGAGGGGTGTGATATGTGAGAGTGCTGGCTTTCAAACTAAATTTAAGCGACCCCTTTCTACAAATTCTATGGGTTTGACCTTATACTAAATATAGCTCTCATATTCTCATATATCCTCTTTAGAATCTAAAGATATTTTGAAAGTTAATATGTTTTTTAATATCCTGTTAGATTTCCTTAGAAGAAAAAAAAAAGCTACTCAAGGCTGACCTTAAGATACATTCCTTGAATGGCTATTTTGATCATTTTAACCCAGTCTTCCTCTACTATTCAAAATGACATGGTTAAGCTTCTGCAGGGGGAAAAAAATCTAAAAACCATATTCTCTGCCTTGTGTTTTTCATACTCTATCACAGAAAGAATATGAGGTGCTTTTTAAACTGGTTATGTAATATATGGAAATATATGTTCCATTCTTAGTTATAAGTAAAATTATTAAGTTAGGAGCTGAAATCCACATACTTTTTTCCTACTTTTATCAGAAAAGAGGGGATGAAAATTCACCATATAAAATGATCCTCTATGAATAAATTATCCTGTGGGTATGATGTTTTAAAATTCCCTCATACCTATTAAAAACTAAATTAATGAAATCACTTGGGTGTCAGAATGGTTTAAAAAGGTAGATATTGTCAAAATTTCTGGTAAAGATTCCTCTAATCTCTTAAGAAATCTGAATTAAAACAGAACTGCTTTCTTAAAGAGCCTTACCAAACCCATTAGCCATTGAGATTGTAACACATGTTGCTTCTGGATAAAAAATACTCATGTTTGCCCACTTGGGCAAATCACTAATTAGATGTGTGACACAAACAATGGATATTGCTGGAATAATCATTTGAAAATCGTAATTTCAAAAATCAAACTGAATTTCTTTCTAAATAGAGTATGGTCCAAGAGTATTCATTTGTTCATTAATTTAGATTTCTGCCATATCCTATTTGGTACAGCTGGTTTGTCAGTTTAGCCCATATTAGCATATCTGAGCACTCACTACATGTTAGGCTCTGGATGTGCAAAGAAATTATAGTAGAGTAGAGTAGAGACGCATAAAGAGATAGCTGCAATATCAAGTGCTAGGACAACCGTGCATAAGCCCTATCTGGAAGTTGTGAGAAGGCTTCCGGAAGGAAAGGAGTTAAAATAAGAACACTGCAGGTAAAGAAAGGTGTGAAGGGCACTTTATTCAGATGAACCTATATGGCCCAAGACAAAAAGGCATGAAGTAGTATTGATATGAGAAAAACTACTAGCACATGGAGTTCCTGGAACAAGAGATATGGGATGAGGAGCTGTGGAGATAAGGCTATGGAAGCAGGTGGGAACCAGCTCTTGATGTTCTTCCAGAAACAACTATTTGAGTTTGGCTCACTCCCAACAGAAGGAGAGGAAATTGTACTAAATTCCAGGTGAGGATCCTTCTAATATAACCTCTTATTTCTGGTCTTAATTCCACTAATTACTTACTGTGACCCTCTGGGGAAAAATCACTTAGTCTTTCTATCCCTCTTTTCCCTTTTGAGTGATATCTTACCAACCTACTGAGATATGTTGGAGAACTAAAATAAATAAATAAGAGAGCACTTAGAGAGCGAGCATAACCACAATATTATTTAAAAGTACTATGTTAGGTGGGCAAGAAGGCCACGCAGGCCTCCCAGGAGTACTGAGGCTGCCGCCACCCCGCCACCGCAAAGGCCCTTTTAAGGGTCACCAAAAAATAAAAAATAAAATAAAATAAATAAAAGTATTATGTTATTTTAATAATAATCACTATCACATCCACCCAGGTGGATAATAAATAGAAGACATAACATATACATTTTATAGTATGTTTGGGGAGCATTTATTTGTATGTATGTAATGCTACAATGACTTTATGAAACATGGTACTATGGAATATCCTTTTTTTTAGATACACTATTATCCCATGGGGAAAATAATGAAGCAAACAAAAATTCTCTCTGTCTTCCCCTTTCTTTCCTCTCTGCCTCTAAAACATACCTTTCACCCCTTTCTAAGTAAAAAGCTGGAATGGATCTATCTCATATTTTTATGGATTTGTGGCTATAGATTTTTCCTTTTCCAGAAATATTGATATTTTAAATCATACATCCATAGTATCTATATTATTAATTAAAAGTGTTAAAATTTCAAGGGGCTAGCATTGATTTAAGTAAAAATTCATCAGACAAACCTTATTTATTTTTATGAAACTCGTACTGGAGAGGTATAATGAAAATACTGCAATGATAATATATTCTTATTCAATCAGAGCTTCTGGCAGGATTTCTCTTGCCTTTCCTTGAGACCAGAGAGAGAAATTGATCAAGAATATAGCAATTAATTTGATTGATTCAACACTCAATAGCCTTAACCAAAGTCTGCTGGTTAGTGTATTACTATCTCTAGGACAATGGAGGGAGGGGATGCTACTGTCTTCTACTATATATTTAGTATGTTTAACATTCTTATCTATAAATTGGATTAAATATCTGATTATCAAATTTCTATATGATACAGAGATCCAAGATATAAAGATTAAAAAGTATTCTAAAATTATTACAAAGCCTGAAAAATTTGGTTGAAATCAACAAGACAAAGTTTAACAATATAAAATCCAGCTTTAGAATTCAAAATCAAATTGTAGTATTAGGGGAGACCTAGTCTAAAGATGCTGTAAATTGGTATATCCATAAAATGTAATACTATATTAGCTATATAAATTATATAGCTATTATAAATATGGTATATAACTACTAGTACACAACTGAAATTTAGAAAAGATAAGTAACATACCCAAGGTCATAACAGCAAATAAGTGGTAGGGGGTTGTAGAGCCCAGATCAATCTGAATTCAATTCCTGGATTCTTTTTTTTTAATCCTCACCCAAGGACATGCTTTTATTGATTTTAGAGAGAAAGGAAGGGAGAGGAAGAAAAAGAAAGAGAAAAAGAAAAAGAAATATCAATCCGTTGCCTCCTGTAGGCACCCCAACTAGGGCTCGAACCTGCAACCAGGGTATGTGCCCTGACTGGAGATCAAACCTGCAACCTTTTGGTGTACAGGACGACACTCCAACCAACTAAGCCACACCAGCCAGTGCTCAATTTCTGGATTCTTAATCACTATGCACATTGCCTCCCAAGGCAAAACAAAACAGAACTATATTTATTGACATGAAGAGACATCATAATATAAAATGAAAATGAGCTTATAATACACACACAAACATATACATATATACTCACACTTATATATAAAAATATGTGTATATATACAAATATATACCTATATATATGTACTTATATCAATATAAATAGCCCATGGGAAAAGTCTTTGAGGTGATAAAATTTTAACCCTTGCCGAAACCGGTTTGGCTCAGTGGATAGAGCATCGGCCTGCGGACTGAAAGGTCCCAGGTTCGATTATGGTCAAGGGCATGTAACTGGGTTGCACACATCCCCAGTGGGGGGTGTGCAGGAGGCAGCTGACCGATGTTTCTCTCTCATCAATGTTTCTAACTCTCTCTCTCCCTTTCTCTCTGTAAGAAGTCAATAAAATATATATTTTAAAAAAAATTTTTAACCCTGAATGTTCCTGAGTGGCAGCATTATTTGGTGATTTTATATTATTTTTCTTTTTCATCTGAACTTTCTAGTTTTTTATAGTGGTCATATATTGCTTGTATTGTGAAAATGCATCATGGGAATAGCTGAGGCATTGCAGTGACTAGAATTTTAGCATTAGCTAGCAGTGTGACTCAGGTGCTAAAAACATTAAAGCAGTGCTGATGTGTATTAGAGAAGGATCAAGCTCAAATAGAGGAAAAGAACACTTTCCTGTGTTCTGTAAGGATACCCAGAACACTATGTTCAACTGAACATCGAAAAGTGGGTAGTCAAGATGGCAGGAGGTGTGGAGACCACATCCTACGAAAAAAAGCTAAGGAGTTTAGCTCTCTAAGCAAAACTTAGAGAACAAAGAGGGAAAACAAAAGGAAGACATGTGATCATTGACAGTCAAATAGGAACACTTAGAAGCAGGGTTCTTTTTTTATTTTTTATTTTTTTAGAGTTATACCAAAGAGCAAACAGGATGAATAAACCCACTAGTTACTAAATACAGAGGTACTTCTAGGCACCTGCTCCTAGGCACCAGGGATTTATAGTGACCCAAAACCCAGGCACAGTCCTTAGAAAACTCACAGGCAAGTGAGTTGTTCCTCATATTATTACATATAGTTAAATAATTACACTGTGTGAAGTTTTATAAAAAGGAAGTACTGGTGCTCCAAAGCAAATGGCAGGGTGTATTAGCCTGGGTGTCATTCAAGACCCTTCTGAGGAGGGGGTGATGGTCATGTGCAAGCTGACACTTGAAGGTTGACCAGAAGTTAGCTTGGAAAAGAGCGGGCAGAAATCTGTAAACGTGGAAGGCAGCTTTGGAGCATGTAAAGAGCTGGGAGCAAAGAGGGCCTATTGCTGAAATCAAATAAAGTCCTCTATCACTGCTGCTTAAGGAGCAAACATTTCTAACGGTGCTTGCAATCCAAATTGCCCCAGCCATGAAACACACCTACAATAAGCATACTGCAAGATCCAGAGTGATGGCACTCGCAGCTCATGGTGGGTGATTCACTGGGGTCAGCTCTTTAAATTGAATCAAGTCTAGGAAAACCATATGGTGCTAGGGAGGAAATAGTCTACTTCTGACCCAAAATTGGAATGGGATTGAATGGTAGCACAATATGCAACCCCAAAATATGTGGCCTTGATATATTTATCATTTTGAGCTGTGGGTACTTGCAAAACAGTAAATGCAGGGAGTTTTCTACTTAGAGACAGATTTTCCTAAAGGAACTCAATTGTCATAAATCCCTTTCCCTGGAGATTCACCAACTAGAGATGACTGACTCTTGTTAAAGACAGGAGACTAGAAGTCAATACTACACACAGGCAAACTTTATCACTGTTATACCTCCCAATATTCTTCTCAGGGCCCATTCATCTCTACTAGGAATCACTTAGTCTCCCCTAAGAGGCCTACATCCCTTTCCCTTTTTCCTATTAAAATAATGGTACTTAAGTCTGAATTCTAATCCACCTCGGGGAGTTACTCATTTTTCTCCGTCTCCCATGTGTACAGGAGAAATGCATGTCAATAAACTAGTTTGTTTTATTTTGTGAATCTGTCTTTTATTACAGGGGTCTCAGCTAAGAACTCAGAAGAAGAGAGAAAAATAATTTTTCCTCTCCTACAGGGTTCTGGGATCCTCTTTTGTCATGGATAGAGAGCTCCTTATCAATATGCAGCAAAGGGAACTGATATAAAAATATAAACAGTGGTGGTCTCCCAAGGACCAATTGTCAGGGTCTCCTGCAGGCTGCCCCAAAATATCCTGCAAGGGCTTATCGATTACTTTGAATTAAAGTTATTTGACAATCAGCCACTGTGAGAAGGGCACAAGGGCACGTTGACCCTCTATTGTCTCCTTGAATGCAGGAAATAAATAACTCTCCCCTGTGAAAGGTGCCTGCTCCCCTTGCTCAGGGGGCTGAAAGAGACACACATATCACCAGAATTCAGGAATCCAGGGTCAAAAAGCCTGTATAAACAAATGTTGCTACTCCTTTACTATTTTGCTACACCAGCCCAAACTTCACTTAGATTCTTTACTAATGAGCACCCAAACCTAAATTTCATCATCCTTTAATTCTTCATAAATTTATTGTTTCTTTTCCTGAAAAGTATAAGTAGTTGCCCGCTTCAATGATTTCTCTGAGCATCAGTTATGATCTGCTGTGTGCATTTATTAACTTGCTTTTTCTCCTGTTAATCTGGTTTTGTGTCAATTTTAATATCGGTCTAGCCATAAGGACTAACATGGAGTAGAACACAATCTTTACATTTTTTAAAAAACAAACCATTTTGATAACTGAGAAAGGACAGGATATAGTAATAACTCTAAGAATGCATATGACAGTAATATTTAATGAGTAATCTCATAAGGATATTTAAGTGGGCAGGAAATTCACAGATAAGCTTTAACGTGGGCAAGTGTAAAATTATACATTAATGCAAAATAATTCAAAGGTCCCTTATAGAAAGATAAGTTCCAATAAATAATTTACAGCTTAAAAAGGATCTAAAAGTTAGATATTTCCTAAAAATGTGTTACTATATTCAAAATATCATCTTAAATGCTAAGACACCCCAGATTTTTACAACTGTGAAGCATATACATAATCCATCCTTAAGGCACAGATATCTTGAAAGATGGGCAACCTTAGGACAGTGGTCGGCAAACCGCAGCTTGCAAGCCACATGCGTCTCTTTGGCCCCTTGAGTGTGGTTCTTCCACAAAATACCAAGTGTGGGCACGCATGTACAGTGCGATTGAAACTTCGTGGCCCATGCGCAGAAGTCGGTATTTTGTGGAAGAGCCACACTCAAGGGGCCAAAGAGCCGCATGTGGCTCACGAGCTGCAGTTTGTCGACCACTGCCTCAGGAGATGGTACAGGATGCAGCATGAGGGAATCTCATATAATATGAATCAAAGAAAAATTGCCCGGTGGAAAAAACAAAAGAAAGATGAGGCATCTTCCCTTCACCCATTAGTGCAAACTGTAAATTAAGGAAGACAATTAAGGACCATGGGAAGTAAACAAGGCAAGACTAAATAGAAAGAGCAAATGTGAACAAGAAAATCTAAAGGTAGCAAGCCTGTGCACAAAACCTCAAAGGTAATCAAGGAAGATCTAACCCAGATAAAACCAAAGGCTGTTTATTCTAGAAAAGTGGTTCTCAAAATGGGGCCTCTTTGTGATGCCACAGCTTCATCTGGGAACCTGCTAGAAATGCAAAGCTTCTCTCAGGCTTAGATCCACTTACTGAGAGCAATGAATCAGAAACTGGGGAGGCCAAATCATCTGTAATTTAATAAGCCCTCCATCTGATTCTGAGGCACACTCAAATCTGTAAACCACTACTCTGGAAAGTACCAGTCATGAAGATACCACAAAAGTTAAAGAAAGGGCCCCAGGTCTGGGTAGCTACCTGGGAAGATGTGTTTGTAGGTGGCCTCATCAGTCAGAGGTCCTTTGACTTTCCTTTAGCACAAAAGGCAGTTCCTTCTCAGCAATCTCTTTTTTTTTTTTTTTTAGTGTTTAAAGTATTACAAATAGTAGAACATGTCTCCTTTTTCCCCTATTGACTTCCCCCTCTCCTCCCCCACCCGCCCCCCACCCTCACACATGCCCTCACCTCCTTAGTGTCTGTGTCCATTGGTTATGCTTATATGCATGCATACAAGTCATTTGGTTGACCTCTTACCCCCCCCTTCCTGCCCCCCCCCCAGCCTCCCCTGCCTTCCTGAAGTTTGACAGTCTGTTCAATGCTTCTTTTGTTTCTGTATCTATTTTTGTTCATCAGTTTATGATGTTCATTATATTCCACAAATGAGTGAGATCGTGTGATGTTTATCTTTCTCAGACTGGCTTATTTCGCTTAGCATATAATGCTCTCCAGTTCCACCCATGCTGTTGAAAATAGCAATCTCCTCTTAATTGCAACTTTAAACGTATACTAATACTATACTAATACAATACTTCTATACTAATACAATGCTTCCCACAGGCTTATCTACACCAGTGGTTCTCAACTAGTCACTTTGACTCTCAGGGAACATATGGCAAAGTGAGAGACAGTTTTGTTGTCAAAAAAGGAGGGATTAGAGTAGTGCTACTGTCATCTATGGGGTAAAGGTCAGGAATGCTGTTAAACATACTATAACACAGAGAACAGCCGCCACAAAAAAAGAATTGTCCAAAACATTAGTACTGCTGTTGAGAAACTATGATGCAGATCAGTTGACCAGGAACTAAATTCACACCAAACATCATCTAATTTGTTCCTCCATCCCTCCAATCCAAATTGGTTTCACTAAAACTTGTGCAAGCCTGGTACCATTTATATGGTCAACTCCCCTTTATACTCAAACTTTTTCACATCTGCCTTCCATCTACTCATCTTAATTATACAAGGCTTTTCACAGGTGACACACCCTCTCAGATACAGCCTCTGTGTCAACATTCAGTCTATCACCTAAAACTCCCCAAAGAGACCTGATGTCATGTTATTAGCTCTTTATCTTTTCTGACTTGAACATGTTGTATAAACATAAAAAAATAGTTTCCTTAATGACACTTCATGGGGCAACATAAAATTCTGCAAATTTTCATTCTACAAAGATAATACAAAATGCCTATCTCTACAGAATCTGTTTTAAAGACAATACAAAATGCTTATCTCTACAGAACCTGGTTTAAATTTTTTTAAATAGATTTTTATTTATTTCAGAGAGGAGGGGAGAGAGAGAGAGAGAGAGAGAGAGAGAGAAATATCAATGATGAGAGAGAATTATCAATTGGCTGTCTCCTGCATGCCCCTACTGGGAACAGAGCCCATAACCCAAGCATGTGCCCTTACCGGGAATCGAACCCTGACCTCCTAGTTCACAGGTTGATGCTCAATCATTTTACACCAGCTGGGCTGTTTTGTTTTTTTTATCAACAAAAACTCAAAAGCTAAGAAGCTCAGAGTTGAATTATTCTAGGAACAAAGTTAAAAAAAAAAACTTGAACATATTTGGTTTCTTGGTTTTACCTAAATATACTAGTAAATATTATAAACTCACTGACTTGGGTCAAAATAGTATAAATTCTCAGTACTCTATGGAAAATCTTGATGCAATAAACCTATAAAGTATCTTATAAATCACCAATTCCATAAAAGTGTCAGATCCTATATTTCTCCTTCAGAATGAACATTAAGTGATAGGAAATATATGTGTGTGTGTGTGTGTGTGTGTGTGTACACAAGTATACATATGTACATATTCCAAATTATGACCTGATGTTTTCAGATATAAATCTAAGAAGAGAATGGAGATAAGAATGAATATGGACTATGGGTGGCCTATTAAACTCATATGTTTGTGAAAATTTCCATAGCAATGAATTAATACCATATTTACCAAAGCCCTGTGTGACAGCATGCAACAGAAAATTTAACGCTTCAGCAATCATTTTCATCTGAGCACAGAGACTGACCCAAAATACTCCCAGAATCATCTGAAAAAATTCACCTCTCTAAAGGGCTTAAAGAAAGAAGCTATGGGCATTACAAAAATTATCCTTTGAGCTCATTTGGAGCAAGACAGATTCATCTCTCTACATTTCCAATCCATGTAGAAATTCTGATGTCTCTCATTTTAACCAACTCAATTTGCCTATATTGCATATTTAACTTAAACATCTTCCTTTGCAAATTGCAAAACTTATTAGGATGAGAAAGTTCTTTCAGTACTTGGCAAAAATTAAGCTGGCTTTTATACAGAACACATGAAAGGGGCAATCAACTGACAAATATTTATGGACATCAATCAAGGTGTTCAGGTATAAAACAATAATATGGAAATTCAAAGAAA
The DNA here is from genome assembly GCF_963259705.1 of Myotis daubentonii. Lineage (NCBI taxonomy): Eukaryota > Metazoa > Chordata > Mammalia > Chiroptera > Vespertilionidae > Myotis > Myotis daubentonii. The sequence goes on from NC_081841.1 coordinate 184,260,219, forward strand.
GCTAGGTGGGATATCAATATTTACATTGAAATAAGGAGTGGTATAAGAACCAGCCATCTATATATATAAAAGCCCAAGCAACCGAATGACCGAATGACCAGTCAACTGGTGGCTATGTCATGCACTAACCACCAGGGGGCATTGCTCAACGCAGGAGCTGCCCCCTGGTGGTCAGTGCATTCCCACAGCGGGAGCGCTGCTCAGCAAGCTTACTGGGTGATGGCAGCAGGCACAGCAGGGCTGGGATGAGCGGGAGTGGCGCTCTGCCTGGGCTCAGGCTCCTCCCCAACTGCCTGCCACTTCGCACACTACTACATCCCTTGGGGGATGTCAGACTGCTGATTTCGGCCCAATCCCCACAGGTCCCTCAGCCTGGCCTGCGGGGATTGGGCCAAAACAGGCTCTCTGATATCCCCCGAGGGGTCCAGGATTGAGAGAGGGTGCAGGCCAGGCTGAGGGACCCCACTGGTGCATGATTCTGTGCACGATTCTGTGCACTAGGCCTCTAATATTTCATGCATAATGTTTCTATATATGAATGGTCAGTGGCTACCATCTCCATCTCACCACATTAAAATCAAGGTCATTCCAACCTAACTTGCCTCAGGGAACAATGGATTTTCTTCTTATTAGGGTGGAAGTACTGCATTAATATAATATTTGTTGTTTTTTTCAAGTGAATTTGCATGCACTGTGTTCTCACTCTTCCCTTTTCAACACCAACAAATGGTTTCCACTTCTTTATCATATTTCTCTTCAACCCTCTTCTTCCTTCACATCTCTTCCAAATCTTCCTTTAGAAAAATCATATTTCCTCTCTCACTTCTCAGGCCCTCATTGTAACTCTTCAATATATGAGTATAAGAACAATTTTTTAAGATTTCATAAAAGTACAGTCATAAGTATAATAAAATTATATTCAATTTAAAAATAGGAAAGAGAAAACCAAGATGGCGGCATAGGTAAACGCCTGTACTTACTGCCTCCCACAACCACATCAAAATTACAAATAAAATACAGAACAACTATCATCAAGAACTGCAGGAAAGCTGGCTGAGTAGAAGTACTAGAACTAGAGAGGTAAAGAAGAAAGTGCACTGAGACTGGTAGGAGGTGTAGAGGCCCCAAACAGGCTGGTCCAGCACCGAGGTGTGCCCCTTTTTTAATCGGGAGGAAGATCGCCACTTTGAAGGCCGCCTGGAGGAGCAAGGAGTCCAAGCCCCACACCAGACCCAGCCTAGGGTCCCAGAGCTGGGGAAAGAAGTCCCTATGGGCAGTAAGAACTACAGACTGTAAAAACAAATGCAGATTGGGGCTGAGTGACACACAGGCTGCTGGAGACCCAGCTGCTCCTCTTAAAAGGCCAGCACCATGAACTGAATTTACAAGTTCCTGCTTGCTCTGAGCTCCAGTGCCGGGGGAGGCTCTGGGAGACCCAGACACATACGGGGAGAAACTGGACCGCTGGCATCAGGGCAGGAATGCAGGGGCATCTTCCTTCCAAACAGAGGTACTCGCAGCAGTCACTGTTCCCATGCTGGGACGTCCCTGGTGGAGGGCTGACTGGCAGCCATTTCTGTTTGCTCTGCCCTGGAGATTCCCTGAGACCCTGCCCCACACAATTTACAATCCCACCCAATCTGTGCATAGTGGCTTTTGCATATGTATGTCCTGTCCTTTCTCAGACTAAAACCTGTCAAACAAAGCTATCAATAAAAGGCCCAAGGCTGGCACCAGCACCAGCTGCTTTGCTTCACAGCTGGGCTTCATCTGGGCACTTCCAAACCCAATACAAAGAGGAGGAATCTACAGATGTTCCTGTAGCTCCTGCTGGGTGGCCCCAGGTAGTGGCTGACTTTGCACCTCCTTGGAGAACCAAGAGCCAGTGTACCCAGTGGTCAGTGTGAGTCCATACCAGATTACAACTCTTCACATCCACAAGTGACACACTCACAGGACAGACTCAGTAAGCACCAAAGCCCCACTGAAGCAAGTCCTGCCCCATAAGGATGTCTCCTGCACAGCAGCTCTCCCACTGTAGTGGCAGCTGGTCCCCACAGTCAATTGGCCTGGAGGTCAATTCCTCCCAGTGATACCAAAAGCAATCAAGGCTCAACTACAATAACACTATGCACACAGGGCACAAAGGGGTGCACCAAGAGTGTCTACCTCAGGTGATTGTGGAGGCTGAGACACTGGGCCCTATAGGACACCTACTATACAAGGCCACTCTATCAACTCAAGGAGACTTAGCAGCTACCCAATACATAGGAACAAACACAGGGAAGCAGCCAAAGAAATGGTCACAAATGAAAGAAATGTGTCACAAATGAAAGAAATGGAAGAAAGCAAACTACTGGATACAGAGTTCAAAACCGCAGTTATAAGGTTACTCAATAATCTTCTAGGAACTTTCGAGGAACTTAAGAACCTTCAAGGATCATAGTGAGAATGCCAAAAAAAAATGGGAAAAGACCAGTCAGAAATTAAACATACACTGACTGAAATAAAGAATACAGTGGGGCCTTGACTTACGAGTTTAATTCGTTCCATGACAGAGCTCGTAACTCAAATTACGCGTATGTCAAATCATAAAGTCAACGAGTGAGACACGTGATGCTGGGCTGATGTTGTGGCATTCACTGTGACATTCGCTGCGCCAACTAGCGGTGGGGTATCTGAAGCTGGCTCATAACCCGAATTTTAGCTCGCAACTCAAAGCAAAAAATTGGCCGAGAGACAGCTCGTATCTCGAAAAACTCGTTAGTCGGGACACTTGTAAGTCAAGGCCCCACTGTAATATACAGGGATTCAAAAGTGGACTAGAGGATCCCGAGAATCAAGTCAATGATTTGAAATATGAGGAAGCAAAAATCACCCAACCAGAAGAGCAAGAAGAAAAAAGAATCCAAAAATATGAAGATAGTGTAAGGAGCCTCTGGGACAACTTCAAGCATACCAACATCCAAATTATGGGGGTGCCAGAAGAAGAGAGAGAGCAAGATATTGAAAACCTATTTGAAGAAATAATGACAGAAAACTTCCCCTACCTGGTGAAAGAAATAGACTTACAAGTCCAGGAAGCACAGAGATCCCAAAACAAGAGGAATCCTAACAGGACCACACCAAGACACATCATAATTAAAATGCCAAGAGCAAAAGACAAAGAGAGAATCTTAAAAGCAGCAAGAGAAAAAACAGTTCGTTACCTACAAGGGAGTGCCCATACAACTGTCAGCTGATTTCTCAACAGAAACTATGCAGGCCAGAAGGGAGTGGCAAGAAAATATTCAAAGTGATGAATAGCAAGAACCTACAACCAAGATTACTCTACCCAGCAAAGCTATCATTTAGAATTGAAGGTCAGATAAAGAGCTTCACAGATAAGAAAAAGCTAAAGGAGCTCATCACCACCAAACCAGTATTATATGGAATGCTGAAGGGTATTTAAGAAGAAGAAAAAGGAGGAAAAGGTAAAGATAAAAAATTATGAACAACAAAGTCACAACAAATACATATGTATCAACAAGTGAATCTAAAAATCAAGTGAATAAAAAAATCTGATGAACAGAATAAACTAGTGAATGGGATAGAATCAGAGGCATGGAAATGGAACAGACTGATGATTCTCAGAGGGAAGGGGGTGATTAGACAAAGATCTTATATGCATGTAAGATCCATGGACACAGATAATAGGGTGGCGAGGGCCTGGGGTGGGGTGGGAACCGGGTAGAAGGGAGCTATGGGGGGGAAAAAGAGGGACATCTGTAAAAATCTCAACAATAAAGACATAAAAAAAAATAGGAAAGGGCCACTGAAAGTTGCCAACATTCCATTTAGAATCTTAAAACAAAAAAACCCATCTCCTTCCTCATCATTCTCTAATGTGCTTCCCCTCTCCCCACAAAAATGTATTCAAATCATATTATTTATATAATGTCTCCTTTGCTTAAAATCAGATTTTAAAAGTGTTTCACTGGAAATCAGAGAATGTTTCAGCTGATTAAACAGGTTCTGATAGGTTTGTTAGTTATGGATAACGAATTATTATAAAATTTAGTGGCTTAAAATACAAACACTTATTATCTGACAGTTTTTGTGGAACAGGAGTCCAAGAGTGGCTTAGCTGGATAATACTGGTTCAGAGTGTCTCACGAGTTTGTACTTGGATTACCAACCAGGACTGTGGTCATCTCAAGGCAAGACAGGAACTGGAGGGTCCATTTCCATGATGGAGCACTCACAGGCTGTTGGCAGGAGGCCCCTTTCCTCACTGTGTGGGCCTTTCTATAGACCACCTGCACATCCAGAGGCAGCTGGCATCCCTCAGTGCCAGTAACTCAGGAGAAAGGGAGGAAAGGGAACTGGGTTGCCTTTTATAATCTAGTCTCTCAAGTCACACTCTGTCACATCTGCTTTTTTCTCCTATTCCTTAGAAGTAAGTCACTAACTCCAGCCTACACTGAAAGGAGAGGAATTAGGCTCCAAGGTTGGAAGTGAGTATCAAAGAATTTCTGGACATATTTCAAACCACTTCTGTGGGCAAGGCTTGAATCCAAGTCCCACTTATGATATTATTTCCACTGGGGAAAACGTGCTGTAATCTACCTGCCAGCATCTGTTTACAACACAACTTTTTTGTTATATGTTGTGTGACTATATGGTTAAGGAAGTTGCCAAATATTATAATGTGTCATGGATACTTAAACTTGTTGTAAGTTATAAGGTTATAGTTTTTGCCATTATAAAATACCCCAAGCAATCAGAATATCTACATCTACACATACACACACATCTCCAACACTTTAATCCAACAATTTAATTTGAAAATTAAAACAACTAAGGAATACCAATAGGGTTCTATAGTAAATAACAGGACTAGATGACTCACCGATGAAAATATGGGGGAAATTTTAACTAAGGGGACAAGTTGTTTTAATAACTCAGAAATCTTATCTACACTGATTCATACACTAGCACAAGTCCATTGATAGCCATCAGTGAGCACATAATCTAGGCAATCTTTTAAAATAGAGTTTGTAAAAGAACAATATGTCTTTAGGAGATAAAAGCTTTCCTCTCAGAATATCCTCTTTTATAATACATTGTTCTAATTCCCACCTTCTTCCCACTTCCTTTTTCTATCTCTACTGTCCTAAAGGAAAGGAATGTGTCTTGAACAGTCACCATGACTGTAGATCCCTGGCTGTTGAAACCTTGTGTACTTATCTTTGCATTTCTGTTACAGGAAGGAAAAAATAAGAGAAGCCTAGAATAACAAAAACTGACAAAAGCCTGCCTGAACCAAGATGGCATTGAATCTGACTCTGGAGGACCTGAACCTCATTTGCATTTCGACACACTAGCTGGTCCTACTTGGGCCATATAAGGGGGGGGGAAAGGATGGCATCATCTAATGCCAAGTCCATATTCTAATTTTCTCCAATTGCTCCTACAATGTCTTTTATAGCAGGCTTGTTCAAACCAGGATCTAACCTAAGACCTCACATTGCATCTGGCTGCTATGTCTCTGAATTTTCCTTTAGTCCAGTGATTTTCAACTGGTGTGCCACAAGAATTTTTAAAACATGCAATGCCTGACCTCTTTTCCCTTAGATTGTAAAATTTTTTAACATGACAACAGCCAACACAACAGTAGCCACCCAGGGTGAAAGAATCAAAAGTTTTTAGTGTGCTGCAGAATTTTAGTAATGTTTATGTGTGCCATGAGATGAAAAAAAGTTAAAAATAGCTGCTTTAGTCTACAAAGTGTGATATTACACTATTTATCTTTGCCGTCAAACCACTTCCTATTTACTCTATAGCAACTCATTATGATCTAGCTTCTACTCACCACCATTCAACTAAAAGTACTGCCTGCAAAATCAGTCCTGTTCTCTAGTGACCTATTCTCAATCCTACTTCTCAAATACTCTGCAGCACTCGACACCAATGGCCACAAATTCCTTGAAATGTTGTTCTTTGCCTCCATAACCCTGAAACTGACCTGAACTGATTATTTCTAGAAGAGTGTAAAATAATTACCATGATAGTCAATGCCCTTCATATTATGGCTAGGGTTTACTATTTCCCCTTCATTTCCAACCACTCCCTTGCACTAAATCACCACTTCCAAACGCTTCACAAACTTTCCTTCCTTCCAGATTTTGCCATAACTGAATTGCCCTCCTCACCTCTATTCTGTCTTTTTTCTGCTTCATCATTATTCCAGGTCCACTTTGAGTATTATCTCATTTGCTAAATATTATCTCCTCAATGAACTCTTCTGTCCCAACTTCTGTCCAGTCAACTAAATTCAATAAATATTTAATGATCATAAAGAAGAGAAAGAACTGGAGAATCTGAGATAAATAACCTTCTGCCCTCAGAGGTTAAATATTTAGTATATGAGATGGAAGCTTTACTCATTATAATAAAACATTATCAACAGGATAACTTCAATATAAATAGATTGATATGGGGGCACTTAATCTTGGGTGCAGGCAAAAGCTATTGTTCTGCATCTGTATGCAGTAGTACTTTGTTAATGTAGTACTTGTATGTTCAATAAATATGTTTATATCTGTCTCCTTCACCAAGTTATGAGTTTGTTAAGAACAGAAACCATACTACCCACATCACTATTTTATTCATCACCAAAAGAAATAAAAATGACTTCATCTTGACAACCCATCTGTACAAGGAAAAATGTCAAACTTCAAATAACTATATATTGCACTATAAAATTTTAAAAACCAGATTAGAATAACACTGAGTTATCTCTAGCCATATTATGAAGAGAAAAAACTTGCATGTGAACTAAATTCAAGTGGAAAGATTACTTTTTGAGGTATTGATAAAATAAATTATTAATCTTCCATGGGAAAATAAATAATTAAAAATAGTAAGCATGTTAAGAAACCTAAACCCTTAAGGCATAATACTTTTTAATCTAATATAAATTCATTTAATTTTTAAAATACTTTATTATCACATGAAATACAATAAAATGATTATTTTAAGAGATATATATATATACATGTGAAAGGAAAACACTTAAATATCAGATATTGAGATGTAATTCCAAATCAACCTCTTCTAATCATATGTAAAATTAACATACTCAAAACTCAAATTAAATGGGTAACTGACAACATTTAGATCAGTTGATTGTGACCTTCAGTTGATTATGGTTGCTAATTTATTTATAGAGAAAACATCCTCATATTATTTGAAAAAAAAATCCACTTGTTTAGGATGGCATTAATTTCCTCATTGTGCAACAAAAAGAAAGTGATTCTGGGAGAGGTTTAGCAATTTTTGCATTTCACATGGTAGGTCATATGGGAAATCAGAACTAGAACTCCAGCCTATTAAATGAGATAAGTGTTTAAAAGAGCTTCAAAAACTGTAAAGAGCTATAAAAATGTAGGTTCTGTAATATTTAATTAAAACACTATGTGTTCAAATTCACCTCATCTAAATTACGCTACAAAAGACTCCTTTCCCCATAACATAATACTGCTATTAAGAGGAATGTTTATTGTTATTTGAAAAAGAAAAACAAAATCATTTCCTTGAACTGAAGAAAATATATTTTATTTTTTGATGTGATGTCTCTATCATCAGCTTGGACAGCTGTTGGGAGCCCTTTATTTGTCCTGTTGCCATTTTGAATAGTTTGATTTCCTTTCTATCCACCCCCACAAATATATAGCCAAGAGTCTTTACCCTCATATTTAACATTGAACAGGGAGATAATTCAATTTTTCAGAGGAAAAGAACTTGATGTCTTGCAGCATTCTGACAATAGCCTCTCTGTGGGTCTTTTCTTGAAGAAAGGTCTTAACTGTGAATATTTTAATAAGATATTTGAATATCTTATTCCCCAAACACATTTTCAGCTTCCTTGTCTCTACCTGAGATGGAAGCAGAACTACAAAAAAAAATTTTTTTTAAATCATGTGGATATCTGGGTTCATGGAAGTGAATCTGAAGGAAATTATGTTATTTTTATGATTTTATTACAGAGAAGATGCTGTAAGTACCAGCAGATTTTGCTCTAAGCTTTTAAATTAGCTGCCAACAGCACAAATGTGCGCATCCACATTAATGTGATAGTGTTGATTTCCTTAGTAAACACTCAAACGATCAAAAACAGTTGTACTGTAAACTATATTTCAGGGCGCCATGCTTGAGGCTAAGAGCAATCTGGGATGCTTTACCCTGACACTACTTTCCTGCCCATTTGCTCTTATGGCTTTGAATTTTATATAACAAGCTAAAACCTCATAGTGGACTCAATTCAACATCAGAAAGTTGCTGGCACATTTGCAGTAACAACAACTGAAGCATTCTTTTATCCATGCAGTTTCAGAGTCCGGCCCCACCACTCTAGTTCTTCACTAGTTAACACTGAAAAATGCTCCTATTTACTACTTCTGCAGAAAAAGGAACTGTGGCAATTGAAGGACTTCTCAATAGACATTTCTATATATTGCCAATTTAACCTGAAATTTTACTAACGGAGTGTAAACAGATGCATTGGACTTTAGGTTATAAAATGGCAGAGACAGGCCCTTGATAACAAAATCTAAGCTTGTTTTTAACAAAAGGCACCCACCTCTCATTGGAGCCATCCACAGAACCACACAGACAGTAGTCAGAAACCACAGTCTCCCCAAACTTCCCCATTCAGTTCCCCTGCGGTTGATCATCAGCACGCAGCAGAGTGCAAAATTCACTGTCTACAGAAATGCCAGAAGAGATGAGAAACCCCATGCATATTGGTGAGCTGAAAGTAAGTCCTCTGCTTTGTGACAAAATCTATGTAGCCTAAATTCATAAGTCCAACTTGATTTTCTAATTGGAATCCAGAGCTAGCCCAGCCTCAAAAAGTTTTTCTTTAGAAGTTCACTGAATTCCAACACTCTCGCTTTTCTCTCTTCATTCCACTCAGGACTCATCACACTAGGTCAGTGATGGCTAACCTATGACACGGGTGTCAGAGGTGACACGCAAACTCATTTTGGTGATTTTTCTTTGTTAAATGGCATTTAAATATATAAAATACATATCAAAATATAAATCTTTGTTTTACTATGGTTGCAAATATCAAAAAATTTCTATATGTGACACGGCACCAGAGTTAAGTTAGGGTTTTTCAAAATGCTGACATGCCGAGCTCAAAAGGTTCGCCATCACTGCACTAGGTGCCACTATTCTGGAAATGCATTTTTCCAGGATCTAATTGTTAAGTAATCTCGCCTACTACATTATACTTTTAGTCACAGGGGCTAGGCAGTAACCAGGGAGAAACACAGTTCTTACACTCCGTTGAGTTGTGACCCCTTGGAGAACCTTAAAGTCTGGTTCCTCCAACCAAAAGAAAAGTAAAACACTCAAGTATACTGCCGGGGTCCAACCCCAGCAGGTCCAGGGGTTCCCAAAGGCGTAGACGTAGTCGGCGAAGAAGGAATGACACGGAGACAGCGTTCAGTTGATCAGCAGCCTAGCCAGGATCTCCAGCCAAGTTCTGGTCTGGATCTCCAGAGAGGTTCTGCTTTGGATCTCCAGGGAAGTTCTGTGGCCATGTTCCCTCGCTAGGCTCTCCAGCCAGGCTCCGTCCAGGCTCTCCAGCCAGGCTCAGTCACCAGGTTCTAGTCAGGTTCTCTTGCCAATTTCTGTAGTCAGGTTCAGTCCAGGATCTTTTGCCATGTTCTCTCCAGCGAAGTTCTTCTGTCTGTAGGTTCTGTCTTCTTGGCTCTCTTCTAAGCTCTGTCTCTTTCTGTCTTGTTACATCTGTATTTATACCAGTTGATTCAATCCTATCAATCTCTATTACAAAGGTTAGGGCGTTTCTTATCTCCATTCCAGGGAGTAAAGATTATGTAGCTTAAGCATGATTGTTCGTAGTTAAAGTGATTAATTACCCGCCTGGAACTTAGTTGAGGGGTTTTATCCCCTCCCTGACTTCAGGGAAAAATCCCTACCTGGGGAAACAACCTTTCTCGGAGAGGTGACCTTGGTTAAAACACACAGTGCTAAGGGGAGCAAACATATTAAGAACAGTATGCCATATATGCCAGGTCCCTTGAAACAGCAAGGATGGACCGGCTCCCGGCAAATATGCCAGGTCCCTTGAAACAGCAAGGATGGACCAGCTCCCGGCAGTATACATGACATTTTAGCGCTCCACTGACCCAGGCTGAGGAATATCTGGAAATGGAAAGATCCCTAAACATATTTAAAGACAGACCCCACATATACACACAGATTCAAATTCCAGTTTTATCCCTTACTAACTGTAAGACTTTAAGCAAGTCAATTAAAATTCTTTGAGCTGATGTTTTCTCATTTACAAAATGGTGATAATAATTCCTGCTATAATCACTTCTCTGGGTTCTATCAATAAAATGTGTTATGTACACCAAAATACTGTAATTATATATCACTGTATAGGTTAAAGTATGTTAGTTAGAAATTTTGGAGTTATCTTTGAGTCTTTTTTTCATTTGTCTCCTAAAATCTGTTATCAGCGGTTCTCAACCTGTGGGTCGCGACCCCTTTGACGGTCAAACGACCCTTTCACAGGGGCCGCCTAAGACCATCCTGCATATCAGATATTTACATTACAATTCATAACAGTAGCAACATTACAGTTATGAAGTAGCAACAAAAATAATTTTATGGTTGGGCCACAACATGAGGAACTGTATTTAAAGGGCCAGAAGGTTCAGAACCACTGTGTTAGATATTCCTTGAATGTATCTCTAATCGACTCAAGCACCTTGGTCAAGACCTTATGTTTGGACCTCAATTTCTGCTTCACAGCTGTTATAGATATGCATTGTTAAATATGAGTAAACAAATACAAGTGTACACATCTAATGTCTCTATCTATGTTTGTATATGTATACATTCAACATTTTATATGTAAATGTAATATATATTCACTTATCTCTCTGACTTGGCTATGTTTCTATGAGATACCCATGTTTCCACAATAATGTGTTGTTTTATCTAAACAATGTGCTCTATCATTTGCCCTCTGGCACAAAGTAAGCCAAGATAGAAAATTTAGACCATATATAGAGTATGTGCTAATGGAGGTGGAAATCAATGGGAATGAATAGCCAATGAAGAGGCTTTTGCTAAAAAAATTTCATCTCATCCAACAAAACAAAATTTTTGAATAAGAGTTATTAAGAAATTGTTAAGTAGAATAGGATGGTAGCTTGTTGCCTTTTACAGGAGTTCACAGACTAAACCCCTGAACACTGGAGAGTAAAATATATGCAAATAAAATATTAGAGGCACAAAATAATGATACATGTCATACTGGTGTTTGAGGTTATATATTTCTGAAATCATTGTATTTGTAAAAATAGCATGTTCCTTGATTAAATAATCTAAGTATCAATAATATATAATCACATAAAAATGTTAAGGTCTGAAATCCAGGATATTATTAAATCTGTGATTCACACTTGATCCATATTTGAATTTGGTGAACATTTTGGTTCATTGGTGCTGCCAGTGGCTTTCTGCCCTCCACTGTGGGATTCTGTTTTATAAGTCCTATCCTCCTTTTGCCCAAATACAGTATTGGCTGAAAATACCTTGCCAAGAAGCATGGAGTTAATTCTATATTGTTTTCCTCCCTACAAAAAAACATTGTTGGCTTGTTCTTTCTCACAACATCATAATATGATTTAAATATAAAATAATCTCACATAGGTAATAGCTTTAAAGCAAAAAAATATATATCTGTTGGAAAGTAAATTTCAAAAATTCGCTCTTCTGAACTAGCATGACATATCACTGCTTTAGTACAGATCTTTACACCAAATTTGCTTAGAGCTACCACTGTCCATTTGATTCTTTACATTCCCCATCCTCCTTACAGTGAGGTGAATCATGTGACTAGTTCTAGCCAATAGACCATGAAAGAAAGTAGTATGTGTAACTTCCAGACGGAAGCCTTAAAAATTCATGCATGAGTTTCCTGTCACTTTTTCCCTGCCACAATATCCAAGGAGGTCCTTGCTCAGGGCAGTGAAACTGCAGGGCGATGGTGCTTCTCTCAGCCTCCACTGCTGTTCCAGAATATGTGTCAAGGAGGAATTGCCTTGGAAAATTAGCTGGCATCATAGTGAATGTGGTGTAAGCAAAAAATAAACTTTACATTATTAGGCCACTGATATATGGGGTGTCTTTGATACCATGTATAATATAGCCTATTTTAATTTATATATCTTGAACAATTAAACTGAAACAAAATTTCTTAACATGTAATTTCTTCATCACCTCAACTCTGAGACTGAGTCTGTTTCCTCATTAGCAAAAAAAAAAAAAAAATGGAATATGTTCTCACACTATTGCTTTCACAATTAAAAGAAATAAAATACATGAAAAAATTTACCACACACAAATGAGATAATAAGCATTAAGCTGGTGTTTTTTCCCCTTCTTTCCTCTGAACTATCATCAGAGGTGATTTAGAAGGTCTTCTTCCTCCCATTAAACTTGCTTTCCTCACATTCAAAGCCTCAGAGTCCTTGAGAAGCTAACATACTGCATTTATTTCATAGTTTCAACAAAAATATCATGTTTTTTACTTAAGACATAAAATGTATGATAGAAATGTTAACAGTTTAAAAGATTTACCAATCCTGAAACAAATGGAATGACTTCATTTCAGAATTAGTCTAAATTAGTCATTATTTCTTAAATAAAATGCAATTAACCTTTTTAAATGTTATTTAGGCCCATATTAAAGGCCCATAAATGTCACCCTTCAGGACTTTTGTCCCACCACGAGAGCTATGTAAGAAGGAACTTGACCTCTGTCATCTCTAAACTCAATAACATAAAAAGCTGAAGTATAATTGGGACCACTGAGCCTAAATAAATATGAGTAATAGGCAATAAGGAGAATAATTTTATTTAAGAGAATTTAGCCATTTGTGTGTTGACAGTCATTACACCGTTTCACAGGATTTGTTCCAGAGAGATTTATCAAGAATACACTGTAAGCTCTCAATCAACAGACTAGTAGAACTCATCTGTTTCCTCATTAAAAACTAATCACATGTGTCTTTGTGATGTAAGCCATGTGATCAACGGTCCATCTCTTCCTTGTCCAAGTCAAACAGCCTAACACTGGAGTGCTGTGTCATTGGAATGTGGCTTTTCAGACACATGGAAGCTCCAGATGTTAGTGTAGGTAGCTAGCTAGTTATTAATAAAGGAAGGGAGCAAATGGAACCAGACATTAAGCCTAATAAACTAGGGAGCTTAATCAGCATTAAGCCTCATTCACTAGGAGCCAGAGCATTCACAGGCTCCCCAGGGGACAGCCACATCCTCCACAGAGGGACTTCATGCCCAAATCAGGCAGGAAGAATTGGCTACATGTCATTAGCTGAGACTACTGAGGGAAGAATAAAAATGGTGGAAGAAACTTCTCTCCAGTAGAAGCCAAGATGGCACAGGAGGAAGTAAGTGCATGTGCAGTAGAAACCAGATGAGGAGGCAAAACTGTGAGCATGCCCAGTAGGAGCCAAGATGGCAACCATAAAGGGAAGGTGTCTAGCCTGGGGAAGGATCAGATTGGATGTGGGTATGAAACCCCGGGGGAAGTAGGAAAGGGATTGGGTAGGGGGAGACCCAGCACAAGCCCAGGAAGGATTAGGAAAGAGATTGGAGAGTTTGAAAGAAAGCCTGCTTTTTTCCAAAAACCAAGAAAATACATGGAGGGTTATCAGGGATCTCAGAGCAGTTGCTACTAGACTCTAGAGCAGGGGGGCGGGGGGAAACTTTTTGACTCAAGGGCCACAGTGGGTTCTTAAACTGGACCGGAGGGCCGGAACAAAAGCATGGATGGAGTGTTTGTGTGAACTAATATAAATTCAAGTAAACATCATTACATAAAAGGGTACGGTCTTTTTTTTTTATTAGTTTTATTCATTTCAAACGGGCTGGATCCGGCCCACAGGCCGCAGTTTGCCCACGGCTGCTCTAGAGCCTGCCCACCCTCTACATCCCTGAGGGCATATTATTTTCCTTCATCCCAATAAATCTTGCCACTAGCCTTAAACTTCTGCCACAGGTGTGCCCTTTGAAATTCCTTCCTCATAACACCACAAGAACCCATTTTCATCAACAAAGAGACACTTTGGTGTTTTTCTATCACTGTCCTTCACTGAGAGACTCCCAACAATAGCCAAAAAAAGTAGAACAGCATGCATTCAGCTGCTCTCCCTCTCCTCAGCAGAAGTGAGAAAATAAATTGTCCAGATCCATTCTGCTCTCCTCTGTTGTAGCCAAAGATCCAGGGCAATGAGAGATGCACTGTTGAAATGCAGGTGCTGTGTCTCAAACTAATCTCCATCTGACAGACCAGCCTTGCTCCTCTGTGTGTTCCCTGTGCTGCAGAATCAACGTGTGAGTGAGCTGAGTCATGGTGACACAGTATCTTGCTAAAGACATTAACAAATGAGTTGTTACAAGGTCATACTCTCTCCCTACTGTGGCCATGAAGCTCTTTACCTGTTCAAGGTTAAGCATTGCTGCCTTAGAGTATAGGTGTTTAAAGACCTCACACAAGACCTCCTCAACTAGTATGCTTACCTTAATGCACCCATGTAAAACTAAATTTATCATCAAATAGCATTAGATGTCATCTAAGTAAAAAAAAAAATTACACAGAAAAATAAAGTATAAGAATAACATGTAATAATATTTAAATAGCACATTAATTGTTTTTGTGTATAAACTAATACACTTCTTGGAACATGAAAGCCCTTCTATAAGCATCACTGATTGTTGCTTCTTTTGTTTTTTTAATATATTTTATTGATTTTTTACAGAGAGGAAGAGAGAGAGATAGAGAGTTAGAAACATCGATGAGAGAGAAACATCGATCAGCTGCCCCCTGCACATCTCCCACTGGGGATGTGCCCGCAACCCAGGCACATGCCCTTGTCCGGAATCGAACCCGGGACCCTTCAGTCCACAGGCCGACGCTCCATCCATGAGCCAAACCGGTTTCGGCCAGAGTTTAATTTTAATGAATTCATTATATTATCAGATACCTGGATTATTTTATTTAACTGAATGGGATGAAGAATGAATTTTGCACTATGCATCCTAGGTTGTTCCTATAATACTCAACAGATTTATAATAATAAAGTACAGATACACAAACATTCCCCATCTTATATATTTTGTGTTTCTTGTTTGAACGTAACAAGAATTTATTATGCATTGTTTAATGTGCTGTGAGGAACCAAAAATAAAAGTGTTAGAAGAGTGTCCCAACCTCTAATGACCTAAGGCCTAGGGGAAATAACACACACACACACACACACTCGATTTATCCCTATAGTTTCCCTCAAACCTTTTGCCCCTACACCAAAAATAAATAAAAAATGGAAAACAGAATAATTGTTCAAATCCTAATGATTCTGAGAAATGTTTCTCACTGAAGCTCTCTCAACTCCTGCAACTACTCTATTCCTATACCATCATGTCATTGCCCAGAAACTATTTGCAACAACTGGCCACCTATCTTTCCATATTCCAGGTATATGTCTGAAACATAAGCAATTAAGTGTTACTGATTTAAAACTTTAGGTAATTCCCTATTGACTAAGCAATAAAATCAAAACTCATAACCTGATATGAAATGCTCTTTAGCAGCTGATCTTGCCTGTCTTCAAACATAATCACAAACTTCATACATACTACCGAGTACTCCCTCCCCCTGCCATCTTCATCTTCTTACAATTAACAAGTTATGCTAGGTTCTCTCAA
This sequence comes from Myotis daubentonii, assembly GCF_963259705.1. Taxonomy (NCBI): domain Eukaryota; kingdom Metazoa; phylum Chordata; class Mammalia; order Chiroptera; family Vespertilionidae; genus Myotis; species Myotis daubentonii. The sequence goes on from NC_081841.1 coordinate 184,276,038, forward strand.
AGGCTAGATCGTTGGGGGGTTTCCCCTTCATCTTCTCTCTCTCCTCCCCCTTCCTTTCCCCACTTAACTCTCCTTCTGGCCAACAAGCTTTTACTCATACTTAAAAACCCAATTTCAATATCATCCATTTAGTGAAGCCCTCATCAAGCTACTTTTTGTGACTCTAGAAGCAATTCATTTCATTGTTATAACACTAGTCACATTGCATTATAATGTCAATTATTATCTCTCTCTTTCCAGAGCTATGCTGTGAGTTCCACATGGGCAGTGATTCTGCTTTGTTTATTTTTATAGCCCAGCACCAAGCACAGTTCTTCACAAATTGAAGATGCTTAGTCATATTGAATCAATGAATGAATGAATAAATACCAAACAAGTGCTTTAAAAGTTTACAGAAGGGAGAATTCAATTTGTTCTGGTGTGATCAGGAACTGCTACATTAAAACATATGCAAACAAAATTTTTGTACATTACATTTTACTTTTTTTAATCTTTATTGTTTAAAGTATTACATATACCCTCCTTTTTCCCCCAATGACCCTTTCTGGCCTGCCACTGCCCCAGGCCTTCACCACCCTATTGTACATTACTTATTTTAAATGTACTAGTAAAGTAGGGAATATTCAGAAGCATGAATAATCATTCTTCAACCCTTTTTAACTTCAAATGATACACTTATACTATCATAATGTTCTTTAACATGCTGTAAGTGTGTAGTTTGAAGAATTTTAGGTTCAAATTCATTTAAATTTTGTGGATTAGAGAAGTAGGAAGACATGTTCCTAACTGCATCATCATTCTCTAATTTTACTTATTAATACTAATCTGTAACAATTATATTTATAGTATTTCAACAAATGAAGCCATTTTAATGCTAAAAATTAGCCTTTTCACTTATTTAAGCAGTATTTCTCGCTTCTTCATTCAGAAATACTACCATTTTACTTTAGGATAAAACCCGCCTAATATTTAACCCAAAAAATTCTTACACAGCATGTAGGTAGGATTGCCAAATTAAAAAAAAAATAAAAATAAGAAACCTACAGGATGCCCACTTGAATTTGAATTTCAGGTAAATAATGAATAATTTTTAGTATAAATATGTCCCAGGCAATATTTGGGCATACTTATACTAAAATAAATAGTTATTTATCTGAAATTCAAATTTAAATGAGTGTCCTTTATTTATCTAACATCTCCACATGTAGCAGACAAGCAGCCTAGGATCAAATTGATGAGAGGAGGGTCTTAGCTAACCCCCAAAATTACTAGCTTTCCTGGTTACCAGAGGAAACCCAAAGACCTCAACCATACCCTATGCTCTATGGCCTTAAAGAGACCCATCCTCACTCATGAATTGTAGCATTAGGGTTCTCAATAGGAAACTCAGTTTGGTGAAGGCACAATCTAAGATCATGTCTGAGGGTAGTTTTTTATAAAGTAGAATAAAGATAATGCTTTCTATAGAACTAGATTCATGAATTTGTTCTGCTGCTGTCTTAAAAGAACTTCTTTTACAAGTGTGATCTGCTCAGGTAATACTGATGATATACAAAAGGCCAAGAGGTATATGAAAAGGTACTCAATATCACTAATAATCAGGGAAATGCAAATCAAAAACACAATAAAATATAACTTCACACCTGTTAGGATGGCTGTTATTTAAAAAAAAATAAAAGAACATATGGAGAAACAGGAACTCTGGTAACATGGATGGTGGGAATATAAAGTGATATAACCATTATGCAAAACAATATGGAGATTCCTCCAAAATTTCAAAACTGAACTACCATGGGATCTAGCAACCCTACTTCTGGGAATTTATCTAAAGGAATTTAAATCAAGATTTTGAAGACATATCTGTATTCCCATGTTTATAGCATTATTCACAAGAGCCAATATATGGAAATAATCTAAATGTCCATCAATGGATGAATGTAAATTGAAAATATGGTGCACTAGTATACATACAAAAGAATATCATTCAACCTAAAAGAAAAAAATCCTACTATTTATGAAAACATGGATGAATCCAGAGGACATTATGCTAAATGAAATAAGCCAGACACAGAAAGACAAATACTACATGACATCCCTTATATGTGGAATCTAAAATAGTCAAACTCCATAGAAGCAGAAACAGAATAGTTATTGCCAGGGAAAAGGGGAGTGGAATAGGGAGATGATGGTCAAAGGGTACAAAGTTTCAATTATGCAAGATAAATAAGTTCTGAGATCTACCATACATACAGTGCCTATAGTTAACAATACCCTATTATATACTAAAAATTTCCTAAAACAGTAGATTTTATAAGTGTTCTTATAAATAATAATCATCATCATTATCAACATCATCATAATAGCTACAGGAAACTTTGGGAAGTGATGGATATGTCTATGGCCTTAATGGTTGTGATAACAGATATATATTTATCCCCAAACTCATTCAGTTGTAGACATTAAATATGTACAGCTTTATATGTCAATCATACCTCAATAAAGTGGTATAAAAGTTTAGCTAATGAGTACTTCCAATAACCTAAGGGCTATTGTGAGACTTTATATGCATTACTATTAGTCCTCATAACATCTCTATAGGATATGTGTCATTATCTTACAAATAGAGAGAGTGAGGCTGAAATAAAATAATATTTTGCCCTAGGCAACACAGTGAGACAGGATGGGAATGATACTCAAATCCAGGTTTGTCTGACTCCAGAACTATTTGAATATTTAATAATGATATTATATATTGACTTTTAGGACACAGATTCTCCTAAAGGAAATGCAAAAGTGCTCAAATGAGTTTACATATAGGTAAACGGTCTCAGGGTAAATAAGTTCCTAAGCAAGAATACAAGGTGTCTGTTTCTCTGTGAATGGTCACATAGAGCTTTCGCTAAAAATTCTTCTCTAAAATCAGAGACTTACAAAACTAAATCTTTGCCATTCCCCTCTCAGTATATTTGAAGTTTCCTATGTGGTACATTACCATCCTAAGAAGATAGCATATTTCCAAAAGGGTCTGCCTAACTTTCAACTATAAACATTGTATATTAAATCAGCAAGGTACAGGCAGGTAAATACAAAAATAATCTGCCCATCACTTCTGTCTCCCCAAGTACAAAAAAAATAAAATGATTATAATGCTCTAAAACAGGGCAGAATGTTCATCTGAGTCACACCAAATAATTTGATTACTGCTAAAGTAAAATTTAAAAATGATTGAAGTAATGATTATGATCAGCCTTTTGAAAGTCATTCCAAACTGCTGCAATACTACTTCAAAGAAAATAATTCAAATTTAAATGTCACTATCTCTTTAGTGTTGTTTATCAACAGTAGAGTATTAAATTGGTGAGCCTGATTTATGTTATGTAATTTAAACACTCTTATAGAAGTCGCAATTTGATGGTGTATTTCACAGAACTAGAACAAACATTCCAAAACTGTATATGGAACCACAAAAGACCCCAAATAGCAACAGCAATCTTGAGAAAGAACAAAGTTAAAGGAATCATGCTACCTAATATCAAACTGTACTACAAGGCCATACTAATCAAAATAGCATGGTATTGACATATAAACAGACATATAGATCAATAAAGCAGAATAGAGAGCCCAGAAATAAACCCAAACCTTTATAGTCAATTAATATTTGACAAAGAAGGCAAGAACATAAGGTGGAGTAAAGACAGTCTATTCAATAAATGCTGGTGGAAAAATTGGACAGATATGTGCAAAAAAATGAAACTAGATCACCTTCTTACATGGCACACAAGAATACACTCAAAATGGATGGAAAGCTTAAATGTGAGACTCGAAATCATAAAAGTCCTAGAAGAAAACACAGGTAGTAAAATCTCAGAAATTTCTCATAGCAATACTTTTTATGATATACTAGAGGCCCGGTGCACAAACTGTGCACGGCTGGGGTCCGGCAGGCCCTAACTGATCAGGGTAGGGGGGCTGACTGGGGGCTGAGCCAGCTGGGGGGAAGGGGTCGCAGGAGGTTGGCCAGTCAGCCCCGCCCCCATCAAGCTGGTTGGCCAGCCACAGTGCGCATCATAGCGACCGGTCATTCCGGTCATTCTGGTGTTCCAGTCGTTTGGCTTTTATATATAGATTTCCTCAGGCAAAAGAAACAGAAGAAAAAATAAACAAATGGGACTTCATCAAACTAAAAGTTTTTGGCACAGCAAATGAAACTATCAACAAAATGAAAAGTCTACCCAATAAATGTGAGAACATATTTGCCAATATATCTGTTAAAGACTTAACATCCAAAATTTATAAAGAACTTACAAAACTCAAAACCAAAAAATCAAACAATCCAATTAAAAAATGAGTAAAGGACTTCAATAGACACTTCTCCAAAGAGGTAATACAGATGGCCAATCGACATATGAAAATATGTTCAACGTCACTAATCTTTAGAGAAATGCAAATGAAAACCACAATGAGATATCACCTCACACATGTCAGAACAACTATCATCAATAAATCAACAAAAAACTGTTGGAAAAGATGTGGAAAAAAGAGTACCCTGTTGGTGGGAATTCAGACTGGTGCAGCCACTGTGGAAAGCAGTATGGAGTTACCTCATAAATTTAAAAATGGATATGCCTTATGACTCACTGATTCCACTTCTGGGAATTTATCCAAAGAAACCCGAAACACTATTTCAAAGGAATGTATGTACTCTTATGTTCATTGCAGCATTATTTACAATAGCCAAGATTAGATGAGTGGATTAAAAAGCTGTAGTACATTTACACAGTGGAGTACTATTCAGCTATAGAAAAAAGAAGGAAATTTTACCCTTTGCGACAACATGGATGGACCTGGAGAACATTATGCTAAGTGAAATAATCCAGTCATATGATTTCACTCATACGTGGAATCTAATGAATTAATTAATAAGCAAAAAAGAGACAGACTCATAGATGGAGAGCAGGCTGACAGATGTGGGGGTCAAGTGGGGCTGGGGAAAAGTAGAGGGATTGAGCAAAAAAGAAAAAAGTTAAAGAACTCATCGACAAGGACAATAGTGTGGTGACTGCTGGGGGGTGGGGGTGATTGGAGGAGGATATGGGAGGATAAATGGTGATGTTAAAAAAATAATAAAATAAAGAAAAATATATAAATAGGAAGTCATTATTTGAATAAATGGAATAAACACAAGACAAATTTGATAGTGAGCTGCTCATCTCCAGAAGACTTCAATCAAAATGGAAAATATTTGTTAGTGATTTTGTAGAATATTGACTCTGAATCTTAACTGCACACTGGAATCACCTTTAGCTTTAAAAAAAATACTGATGCCTAAATCCAATCCACAAAGATTCTTATACACTAGGACTGAGAGGCTGGAGCACTGGGATTTTTAAAGCTCCTCACTTCATTCAAATAGGTGACAAGGCTGAAAACCACTGCTACAAAGGGAATTCAATTGCTGGATGGGAAGTTGGGATGGATGACATTTCAGGACCCTTCCAACACTAAGAGTCTAAATTTGATATGACTGATATATATATATTATTGATATGACCCATGCTATTAACATGGTTCTAGAGTAGACCTGAAGTTTCTTTGGACATACAAATTAGGAAAAAATTGTTTCAATAATATTGTTTCTTGGGTATGATTTCAAAATACAAAGAGGATGCTGCTATCATTTACACCTCCTCTTACAGTATCCAATCTTCTCCAGGTTATACATTGAAGAGACATTAAAACAATGTCAATCAATTTAATTATTAAATAGCCACTGAGCACCTACTATCTGCAAGACTCTCCTCTACGTATTGAACATTCAATAATGAGTTAGCCAGAGTCTTGGATCTAATTGAAACTTACAATTTAATCAGTACAAATGGCTGAATTACAAAATTAAGGTATGTTTTAAGTATAAGTGCATCGTGGTTCATTTAAGAGATTACATCCCATTGTAAAGAAGAGGTAAAGCAGGCAGAAGTATTTTCTTATCAGCACAAAAAGCCATACCTTATATATTTTATTGAAAGAGAATAAATATCAAAGTAAAATTTAAAGTTGTAGGTCAGACTTTATGTATATCAATAAGCACCTGTGTGAGGCTCTTTCGCCTCACTAAACATTTACTGAAAGGAATTGTTTTGCAAAATCAAATCAATCCCTTTGAGAGATCTTTCTCAATAAAGGGCTAAACAAAAATTTTCTAAGGTGACTCAAAGACATATTGGTAATTTATGCAAATCTTAAATTCTCAATAAGTTGAAACAACTTCCTTAAAAGACTGGCTTGTTAGTGAATTATGCTGCTTCTACAGTATAAAGAATATTTTAGAGAAGAGAATGTCAATTAACATACATTGGCTAAATTTTATTTCAGACAACTAAACTTACACAAACCAGAGTTTAGAAAGGCAGAGCATTGTATCAGAGCAGAGATAAAGAAAACTTTTAACTAAATAAATCCTAACATCATTTCAGCCAACTGTACCCAAACAGAACTGAAAAGTCAGAGTGGTAGAAAAGGTCACTTACTCTGATAAAAAGTAATGCATCTGCTACCATAATTACACCCTGGAAATGAAATTCACATCTATATGTGGTCTCAGTTAATCTTCACTACTGGATGCAGGACCAATCTAGGGGCAGGTGCTCAGCAGGAGCCAGGAGCAAACTGTGTTCCTTGTCCCCTAATTCCAGCAAAGTGTACGTATCACACCTGTGGTCAAATCAGAACCAGCAGATAGTGTGATACAAATAATAAGCTATGTTAGCTGAAGGTAGAAGACTTTGGAGTTTATAAATGGTTGGAAAGTCAACTCTTTGACACAAATTATAATTCTTTAGTGATAATGATGTAAGACTAAGCAAGATTTAACAATTTTTAAAAATCCAAGTAGCCCGGCTGGCATGGTTCAGTGGTTGAGCATCAATCTATAAACCAGGAGGTCACAGTTCAATCCCTGGTCAGGGCACATGCCTGGGGTACAGGCTCGAACCCCAGTAGGGGGCATGTAAGGAGGCATCCCATCAATGATTCCCTCTCATCACTGATGTTTCTATCTCTCTCTCTCCCTCTCCCTTCATCTCTAAAATCAATAAAAAAATATTATTTTTAAAAATCAAATTAAATCTTACCATATAAAACCCAAGTGCAGTCAGTTAAAGACGTGAAGTTCAGAAGATAAGACTGCTTATGTGGGAAGTTGCATTTTGAAGTCTAAACTTTAGCTCCTATTTTAGGACTCTGTTCTCTAAATTGCAGTAATGAAAAACATTCATGCGAATTTTTTCCATACAAGAAACAATCCTTAGCTTAAAGAAAACCCAACCTCAATTCAACCTATAAAATACCAGTAGCAGTACTTCACATTGTTTTTTTTAATCCTTCTCTTTAAAAAGATCAAAAACATATTTAAAACTATACACATAAAACCAAAAAAAAACATTTAAAAAAGAACAGGGTACCCTAACATATATTCTTTCTTTAAATGTATCTTCTTTTTTTATTGAGTTCAAATTTGACTGAAATGAAAAACTCTATTAATTCTGAAGCTATAGTATCTAGATTCTAGAGTCTATTTCTCACATTGATATTGAAATTTTAGTCAGTGGATTCTGCTGTGAATAAAAATGCCTGGCTAGCTTATTATTTCATTGAATATTGGAGTCTGTAAGAACCCTGTCTTCTCCTTTCACTCTTTGTCTCCTCTGTACCCTCGTTCATTCCTAAGTTTTTATTTATTGTCTATACACTAGATACTAGATACTAATGATGCCAGCGTATCTTTATGCAACCCAGGCCTCTCTTTTGAGTGTTAGATACAATTGCCTAGAGTCTACAATGCTCTTCAAGATATATTTTCCTTACCCACCACCTCCCCAGGGAAGAAATCCGACTACTACATAATTCTAACTAAATAAAGTAACTAATATCAGAGAAAGTATAAAGTAACTTTAATGAAACTTCATTGTTCCTGGTACCATATTTTCAATAGGAAGTCAATTATATAGTTTATTGACATTTTCAATCAAGTCATCTTCACTTCCTAGGTTCTATAAATGATATTTTTTCAGAAAATTTAGATTTTGTGTTTTCCAATGGTTTTACCAAGAAAAAGAGAAGTCTGTTATTCATTATCACTCCCACGAAATAAGTACCATCATAAGCCCAGTGGTGCCAAGTATTAGAAACGGGCACCAGGCACCTGAATCCTGAAATAAGATAAGTGCTCATTGGGTCCAACCTCTCCCACCCAAGCCAGGATTCTCATTTATGAAGCAGAGCATTTCCTATAAGGCCCTCGAAAAAGGCAAATTCAAGCTAGACTTTACTGTAAATATCTAGGTTATTTTTTTTCTAAATAAAATAAATGAATAACGGAGCCTAAAGTAGGAAGGTAGGAACAAAGGAAGAGCTAAAGTTTTCATGAATAATACAAAATTGCCCAAACCGGTTTGGCTCAGTGGATAGAGCGTCGGCCTGCGGACTGAAGGGTCCCAGGTTCGATTCCGGTCAAGGGCATGTACCTGGGTTGCAAGATCTGATCGATGTTTCTCTCTCTTGGATGTTTCTAACTCTCTATCTCTCTCCCTTTCTCTCTGTAAAAAATCAATAAAATATATATTTTAAAAAAAATACAAAATTGACAGGATAGTCTATTTATAGTGTTCAGGGTATAAGCAGCAAGGACAATAGCAAAACTAAGAATTAAATAAACAATGGGGATGGGAGGAGGAGTTGAAATAGTAAAAAGAAATAAAAGCCCAGTAGCAAAATAAAAAGCTCAATGCTGAAAATGAGATTTTTAAATGCAAAGAAGTAAAAGAACAGTTAGGCAGAGAATCTCTTAGATAGAAGAACAATGATAGGAAAAGCTTGCTTTAAAATGTTCCTTTAAAACTAGGTCAAAAAACATCAGAGGAACAACCCTTAGAATTTACCTCAAAGTTTTTTTAGGTAATTATTGCTATATGTAAACAATTAAGGAAGATAATAAAAATGAAGTAAAATTTACATATTAGAAAAACTATAAAATATTTTATAATACTCATTTAAGTATATATAGATGATTAAGACAACTCTACAAGATATAAGGGAGAAACTAATTTGTAATATGCTAGCACAGATATCTGACAATGTAATTTAGCTCTAGAATGTATAAGGGCTTCAAAACTGTCTGTATGCAGCCAATCCCACTCTGAGCAAAGTACAAAATATTCCAGGCTCCTTTAGGCCCTGAAGGCTTACAAGTAAAGGACTAGTTTGGCCCATAAAGTACAAAAGGAAGCTTACAGAGAACATGGCTTCTAATAAGCCTTCCTTCAAGCTTTACTTGGACACTTTTAAAAATGTATGTATGTACCATAAAGCATTAGCTGTACTTAAATGCTTAAAAATATTATATTAATTAATAAAAAATAAGAATTGTATCATAGGTCACGCAGAGGAATATGTAAGGAAGAAACTAACATTGTATCTGACAAGAAAATAGGGAGGAAGGAACTAAAAATTAAATGTCTATGTGCTAGGTATTTTTAGGTACTTTACTTACATATTCTCTTTTAGTCAGTACAAATATATAAAGGAGGTATTCCCCTTCTTCCACCAAAAACAAAACAAGCTAACAAACAAAAACAACTTGAAGTACAGAAAAATTACAGCTAGGATTCCAATCTTTATCTAACTCCAAAGTTCTCAAACTTATACTGCTGTCTTTATCAGTAAAAAAAAGAAAAGAAAAAGAAATTATTTTTTAAATATACAACTACCTAACAGTAATTGTCAAAGAACGACAATAAGAACACAGAACAGAGAGACACTGAGTGGCCTTTAGACAGGGGTTACACAAAACTAGCCCCTCTAGATCAACAGGACTGGGGACATCTTGACCAGCACAAACCAAAGAAGATAAAAATCATCTGGCTTGAACATATATCAGAAGATTATTCTATAATATGGAGAAAGACATAAAAGATCAAGGCTCTACGGTTTGGCTCAGTGGACAGAGTACTGGCTCGCAGACCTAAATATAAGGGCTAAAACTTTTACAGTGGTTCTCAACCTATGGGTCGCGAGCCCTTTTGGGGGGGTCGAATGATCCTTTCACAGGGGTCGCCTAAGACCATGGGAAAACACATATATAATTACATATTGTTTTTGTGATTAATCACTATGCTTTAATTATGTTCAATTTGTAACAATGAAATTGGGGGTCACCACAACATGAGGAACTATATTAAAGGGTTGCGGCATTAGGAAGGTTGAGAACCATTGGTTTAGGAGAAAACTTAGAACAAAATCTTCATTATGTTAAAATAGAAATGGTTTCTTAGACATGAAAGCAAATAAACAAATGACAAAAGAAAAAAATAAATTGGACTTCATCAAAATTTAAAACTTTGTGCTTCAAACAACACCATCAAGAGAGTGAAAACAACAACCCACAGAACAGAATAAAATATTTGAAACCATATACTTGATAAAAGACTTGTATCTAGAATATAAAAGAAATTCTTACTACTCAAAAATGAAAAGATAAATAACCCAATCAATAGCTTGTTACCAAACAATGAATTTAGTACCAATGAGATCAAGGCCAAAATCAAAAACTTACTAGAAAAAAAGCAAAAATGAACACGTAACAACCCAAAATCTATGGGACACAGCGAAAGCAGTCCTGAGAGGGACTACCTCAAGAAACAAGAAAAATCTAAAATAAACAATCTAACCCTACAACTAAGAATTAGAAGGAGAATGACAACAACAAAAAATGGGCAAATGATTTGAATAAATATTTCTCCAAAGAAGATATACTAGTAAAAATAGTGAATAAGAAATGATACTCAATATTGTCAGTCATTAGAGAAATGCAAATCAAAACCACGATAACATATTTCACACTTTTTAAAGGATACAGAAAAATTTTAATAGCTTTCTTAAAAAGGAGACCAACCCTCAAAGGCTAAAATCTAAAATATTCTCAATCATAGTGTCCCATCGCTCATATGCAAGTCTTTCTATGCAAAATATCACTCAAGAAATTTGTTACTATTAAAGTACCAATGTTGCCCTGGGTGGTGTGGCTCAGTTGGTTGAGCACCATCCCGTGCACTGAAGGGTCATTGGTTCGATTATAAGTCAGAGCATATGCCTAGGTTGTGGGTTCGATGCCCAGTCAGGGATTTTATAGGAGGCAATCAATCAAGGTTCTCTCTCTCTCTTTCTTCTCTCCCTCTCAAATCAATACCAAAAAAAAAAAAAAAAAAATTAAGTACCAGTGTTTGTCAATGATTAACTTTTTATATAATTAAAATTATTCGAGGCTATTCTTAAAATAATGTCTTTGTTACATTTTTCTAATGGTATTTCTTGAGAAATAAAGAGAAAAGTTACAACTAGTAGGCAGAGACAATTACTCATTAGAGTGTATTAAACATGAGGATATTACCAAACATAACTCAGTCAGGGTTTGATTCCTTCCAGAAAGCCCTCCATACTCTCTTTGTTGGCCCTATAGCACCATAACCAGAAAAATGAAAGATCATTCTCTATTACTATCCCCTACAATAGTAATCAGAAGAAATTAGTACAATATTATCCCTGAAGATATGCACTACAAGTCTATCTATTTTGTTTATTTTATTAAACTATCACTTCTGATCAAATTGAAGGTCAGGTCAAAAGTGATCACAGGTGATTAATTTTAACAGTCTTCTAATCAAAACTGTTATCTCCTCCCTCTTTACCAAGTATCTAAAGCAAGCATGTCAAACTCTCGGCCCACAGGCTGCATGCAGCCCACAATGACTATTTTTGCAGCCCAGCCAATATAACAGCATGTAAGAAACGTTTTCATAAAAATTTTGTAACTTTTTACAATATCCTGTTATACATAATTATTAATAATGAACCGCAATGTACGCTAAGGACTGATTACTATAATTGTGTTGTGTTCATTTCCCTTAAGAGCCTTATGCACAGGTGCACCATTTCTCTCCACTAATACCAGCAGCGAATATTTTAGCAGCTGACTGCCACGTCATTAGTCTTGGACTGACTTGTTTGGTGTGTGCAACAGGAAATATTTCACTTTCGGAGAACAAGAAACATAGGTTTATTTGCATTACACTTATTAATTTGTTCAGTTATTCAGTGTGTGGTAAGTTAATGTTCAAGAAAAATATTAATTTTTATTAAACTGTTCTATTATTTTATGTTAACAATTACTCATTTATTTCAGCCCTTTATATTCAACACGTCTCTATCAAAATAAA